>NC_141603.1:51366125-51698313 GCF_047967505.1 Dipteris shenzhenensis | reverse complement strand
GTTGGTTGACTATTATGTTACGTTATGTTCTTGTCCTTTAGTCGCTTGATTTGCTTGACCTGGACACAATGGGTACTATGGTAGGTAGGACAATATACCTAAATGAATTTGGGAATAGGCCCAAACTCATACATTGAGCTATTAGTCTCACAAAACTATTCGACACATCCCTCATGTTCATGGCTACTATATCTTGCAATATCTTCTTCAATGCCGAAGCTCAAAAATTTGTGCTTCCAACTGAATGATGGTACTTTTCACTTGTGTAGGAACAATTTCCAAGCCACCACATTGTTACATATGAATCTACCCCTCAAAATTACTCTCTTATTATTCAACTCAATTATCATTGGGTTCAACCATCTGGCTATGGACCCAATTTAATGCAACGTGCTATGGGTGTGGCATTAAGGGTGCAATTACCTTTTCTAATGCTTCAGTCTTGAATACCCTCATTTGGATAAAAGAGAGTCTCAAGTAATGGCAATGGTTGGGTCTAATACCTTTCTTCACCATGTAGCTCCCTCTCGTGAGCTCTCCATTCACAATCATTACTTACTAAATCAAACTGATTGAATCTCATATGTCCTTTATTTTTTTGGAATCCAATGAATTTACTTTTATTGTGGATTCCTAGGGACACATTAGGAACCACCTCAATCAAAACTATAATTTCTAAATTTTAAGTAGTTTTTGAAAACAATGTAAAAAATGCAAAAGTCTTGGAGACTCATTCTCATTTCACTCTGAGCAAGTTGGATGGGTGCTTGGCTTGTTGTTGTTACATATACTATTGTTGCTTGCCCTTCATTGCATAAAGATTTGACTGTTTAAGAAATAACCAACACCTTTGCTGGGTCTTGTGATGTGCCACCTTGACCACTTTCCTTGAGTGGAGCTTCCTGCAGAGGATGGGGCTAGTTGGAGAGGGGGTTGCTGATGGTCCTTCTCAATTGATCAATTCTTTAGGTTGATGTGGGTCTTTCTCAAGGGAGACATTTACAGTGGCCATGACTTTTGCACCAATCTTGTATATAGCTCCCATAATATTGTTGGTCTATTCATTTAGCTAGGGCATCAGGCCACCAAGCAACCTATATGTGAGGGATAGGTGATAAGCATAAGTTTGGCCTATCTTACAATGTTTTTGTCAAATGGTATAAGCAGACGATACTCTAGAAGGCATTGGTTCATATTAATGCAAACTCTAAGCCTAATTTATGGGTTTTCTGCTTGCATTGTAAATTGGTTCTAGTCTATGTTTTTCCATAGATGATTGGTGCATTGCTTGTGCTTTTCTACAATCATATGTACTCCAAAATAAAGTTGAAAATACAACTTATTATCTTTATTGTTCAATTTATTAACTTGAGATCCTTGAGAGGTAGTGAAGCCATCAGGTTTGAATCGATGAACTGGGGGTAGGGGATGGACGGATGGGGACCGACCAGCTCAATATGCTTGAGATTAGGTTCTTTTTCTACTAATCCACGATGAAAGGAACAAGCCTACCTCAAATTCTAAGAATATCGTGACCTTAATTTTGAATTTTTGTTGAGTCACTTAGCCTCTTCTTTGTCAATACTCATGGATGTAACTCATCAATTAGTCCTAAAAATTGATGAGCTTCATCTATTACAAAAGCTCCTACAATGAATCCATGCACTGAATGGGGGTAGAGAGGTTGTACTTGTGGATCACTAGGCCTTCTTGGAAGCCTTTATTGTGCATAGGCATTTTTTAGTATTTCCAAACTGAAGCCAAATGCAAAATTTGAGAAAGAAGGTGAGGGCATGCATTCATATGAGCAATAGTATAACTTATTACAATGATAGAATGAGAGCTATCAATAACCACATTTGGTGCCATCTCAAGGCAAGTGTGTATTGATAGGATTTCCATCTCATCTTTGACGATCATGGATGGATCTTCAGATATGTGATTATCATTTATTGGGTAGACCCAAGCGAATCATTTACTTGATAGCCATATGAGAATTTTTACTCAATAGACCTATGAGAAACAATTACTTGGTAGCCCTATGAGAAATAGTTACTTGGTAGCCCTATGAGAATCTGTACTTGATTAAAGTTAGCAGAGGTATACTTTGATTACATTACTTGCACTTAATGATGCTAACATGACTGCATCTTAAGGTGTAGACGTTGAGCTTGTTATCATTGACCCATTTGATTAGACTCCTTACAAGTCTTTGAGCTTGAGTGTACCACTTGGAGCTTACTTCAGTGACTCAAAAGGGACCATTCCAACTAAAATTAAGGTCAAGCTTATTGGGGATTAATTGAGAAACTATGAAGCACTTAGAGCATCCACTCTCCAAGTGTTAATGCAAAATATGTCAATCATGCCATTCTTTCCTTTACTTGCTATTTGAGACACACAATTCATTGAGATGGAGGATTTGGATTGTTGGCTTATTGTCTCAATAATTGAGTTCATGCATGCACTCTCAGTCTTGGATTGGAGTGCCCTTTGGGCCAACAATGCCATTGAGGCTCAAATGCCCATGGCTTTTGCACGCCTTGATTGCTTGGGGTGTTGCTGCAAAGCAGAACCATAGCCTTGTTATGCTCATGGAGGAATGACGAAAGACAAAGAGTATGTAGCAAAAATATGTGTGGGTTATGGGGACTTGTAAGGGCAATAACAAGCCCCCCGTCCCCCTTCCCCCAAAAACCTCCCTTCTCTCCCTCGTACACTTACAGGCTGCAGGTAACCTCAAGGGAAATCGAACGGGGGTAGCCGCTCGCATTTAGTGCAAGCTAAAAATAGAGGTGAGGAACTAATTATGGAACGAACCATGCTATCAATTGTAGGGACGAGGTTTATTATTTCCAGATAAAAAAGAAAAATGCTATAAATGTATAGAATTTCAATTTGGGCAAAATATTCATCCAGAGTGAGCTATGGCTGAGTCTTAGACAGCATGAGGAGCTTGTTCTCTGCTGGTGCACCTTACAGAAGCGTTTCGCGTCATCAACTTTTGGTGCCCACTTTCAGATTCCAGCTGATAATGCCTAGAGTTTGCTCCATTGCATCCTTCGCAGCCTCTGGAATTTATCAGACTCAAAGGAGATCGTTTTGCGTCCACGCTTCATTCGGTTCTTCTTCGTCTCGTAGGTGAATGCAACTGTAGCGCTCAACATGGCGTTCAATAAAGGCTAACTGTACTTAAACACAGACAGTGAAACGGCTTTTTGTTTTGTGGATTTCTGTACTGTTGTGTAAGATACCATTGCTTGGCTGTAGATACGCGGTCTTGGGAGCCGGTTTTGCAGGCGTGTCTGTGGTCTGGCACCTTCTTCAGGTTTTTCTTGTTGCATTTCTACTGCATTTGTCATAATCCCGAGTGGCTAGGCTATTTTGCGGAGGCTCTCACATGCTTCGACTTAGTATATTTATGACATGGTGGGGTGTTCGTGGTGGGTAAGATTTCGTGCGATAACGTGAAGTTGTAGGGTCGTCTAGATCCTTGATTTTTTTAATGTGAGGCTGGTTGTGTTGTGAAGAACTTTAGAGATAACTTTGATTCTCATAATATCAAATATCCAAAGTTTATAAGTTAGTGCAGCACATGCTTGAGTGTTGGAACTTCCTTTACTAGGAGGTGATCACTGATCACGTGAATGTCTGCCACCGTAAGTCACTGACACTTGTAAATTTGTCACAAAATAAACGAGGATTTGAAGGAAGGGATTTGATAGCTAACCTGCATGGCAGCGGCACTGTACATACCAAATATTTCACGTGCAGTATAGAACGAACAAGCGAACGAACGAGGATTTGAAGAAGGGATTTGAATCTCAGATCAGTCGAGCATCAGGAATTGATGAGGCGAAAAATCTTACTCAAGAATTGAAGAAGTGAAAAGCATCCTTGGCAAGCCGGCACGATTTTTCAAAATAGCCATCGAGTTGTAACAATAGTGGCTCGACGAGAGCTCAAATTTCATGTTGATCCCGCTTTGCTGCCTGCCTAAAAATCCAAATTGAGGTTTGGTTCAATTGAGAGAGAGAGAGAGAGAGAGAGAGAGAGAGAGAGAGATAATGAATGTTTTCAAAAGACCGAAGGGTCTTGAGACTGAAAAAAACAGATATAATGAGCAGCAGCATGAGCTGAATTGGTGGAGCCACAAAGTGGGCATCTGCATCCAAGACAAATACAAATACAAATACTAAATATCTGAACCCATGCGGAGAAAGATAGAGATGCAATGTCGTTTCATTGTGACAGTGAGGAACCAGGTCCATTGTGCTCTTGAGATTGGATAGGAGGGTCTCAGCTGACAGAGGCTTCGCTGAAGATCGGTGCTTTTGAGGGCTAAAACCCGTGATAGAGAAATGATGTTGATCAACCTGCGTGGTCAGCTGTGGTCTCCTCGGAGTAGCTCTCTGTGGGACAAGTGCCACTATTCGGCCTCTATTCGGCTGTGTCCCTAGTCCAACAAACAAGGAGTGAAGATTCCCAAGCCTCATCTGTGTGTCAAGGTGTTGGCGGGTACGTCGTTGTCTTGCTCCAGGTCTTGGTTGTAGAAGAGAAAGAAAGAAAGTTTATTAAAGGTCTTCAAAAGATCAAAGCGTGTATGAGACTGAAAAGAACATGATACAATGAGTTGAATGGGTGGAGCCTTTGAGCAGACATCAACACCCAAGACGCATATAATATAATCATAATCATAGAAACACCAATACTTAAAATACTCTCAGCCCATGAAGAGGATGGAAATTGTGGTTGTGGCATCACTGCGATGATCCTTGAGAAGCTGGCGGAGGTTCAAGAGGCCAAGCTCAAGAGGGAGCTTGGCGGTGGCACAAAGCTTGTTATAGAGCGCTGGCAATGGTCTGTATGTGTGGTCCGCTGTGGTCTCCTGGCTGTGGCCTTGTGTCGGACAAGTGCCACTTGTTAGAAATCATTACAACCCGAGTATATATTTGCACATCAAATATCACATAAAATAATAAGATCTGACTCAAAAATTGCTGCTCATCCACACTGGCTTGTTTGCAGCTAACAAGACTTTGTAGATGACTAGACAGATCGGACAAATCTAGGAACATCTCGATTACCACTTGTCATGAAAGCCAGCACTAGATGCCACCGTAGAGGACTCCATGCACATGTGACAAGTGGCATAAGCATTAAATCCTCCAATGAACCTTAGTGCTAAATGACCCCCCTACGAGGTTCACCTCAAAACACAAGCCCCCCTTGAACTGAGTAGGGGACAGGAAATACTGCCATCCACAAAGAATAGAAAGCCACTCCAAAAAATTTACCGCAAATAAGTGTCTACACAAGACTAGACAGATAACAAGAAGCTTGCTGCCCACACAGGAACAAACTGCTGCTCACACAGGAACGAATTGCTGTCCACACAAGAACAAGAAACCAAAACTGTTGTCAAAGGTCATAATTATCACAATCATATTCTCCTGTGAATATGAAATCTGCAAGATCTCCAGTTGATGAGGAACCTTCCACCCAATAAATCGTGGAACCGAGCTCTATCATGAACAAAAAAAGCCCTAATTGCCGAAGTTGAAATTTCTTTCCATGGTAGAACTCCATCGTAGCAGTAGCAAACTTTATGATGCTTACACTCTCTGGAATCAGGGAACAACAGAGGCTTCAAAAAATCTTCATCAACACACTTGCAGGCCCATCATGCTTCCGTTGCGTCACTCTGATTTTCTAGAATCTCAACCATCTTCTCCAAGAGCCAGGTGACTCTCATGAGAGGCTTCAGGGGACGTGCAACTGCATGAGAAGATCAGAGACACTTCTAAGAACAATCTCGATCACCACTAACCAGTTTGTCATGAAAGTCAGCACTAGATGCCAGTGTAGAGACTCCATGCCCAAGTGACAAGTGGCATAAGCATGAAATCCTCCAATGGATTTTAATGCTAAATGACCAGCCCAAAACACGAGAAAATGCCAACAATTGCCACCCCTGTCGGCCGTGCCTCTGATCTGGTGAGCATGGAGGTGAGCCTGATCTGTGCCTCAACCTGTTGGCAAGTCTGATGATCTGCCATCTCCTTGGAGCCTGCTGGTCCATGCTATCTTGCTAGAAAAACTTAGTGACCATGCTCTGAGTGGAGTCTGGTCTCGCATGTGTCCTTAGCAGATGCTCCCTGTGTCGAACAACTTCATGAACGAACGTTGCTAGGCATGTCTGATCTGGGTAGGACATGAAACTAGAAAGGGATCGGTCCCTAAAGAGACAGTGATAGCAACCTCGGATCTCATAGTATACAGGGCATTTAGCGAAGTGCTCCTCCGACTCAATCTTCTGCCAATCACATAAAGTACCAATGTGATCCTCTCTAGCATATGCCCTCAGCCTGCCTACTCTCAATGCGAAGTTGGTGTGATGATACACGGAGCTGCCCAATCGATATCCTGAAGAATTGGGGGAGGTGGAATGGCACAAAGGGGTTCTCAATGCTTTATTGAAATGGGGTAAATCTGTCCATGTGGAGCCCCAAGCTCTCAAACCATCTGAGTGTACGTGCATGCTAACACTTTTGATCGCCCTTAGTTACCAAGGAGTCGTAGTAGTAACCTACGTTGACCTGAGGTATAAGAGTCGTATTTGGTCTGACGCAGTAAAGGTACGTGATAACCTAGAATGCTGCATCAAGCTATAGTGGGGATGCTCCAAATGCAGCTAGGACTTTCTGATGAGGGACTGACGACTTACTATGGATCATCCATGAAAGCAAGAGAACCTGAAGCCTCTCCACTCGGGATCATCTCTCATTGGGACAATCTCTATCGAGAGACGTGACATACATGCCAAATTTTTGTGGATCCGGATTAGACGTCCTTCTCGAGTCATTGTATGTTACATCCCCCCTAAGACCTCACACTTGCTCGAGAACCATGTGAGGAGGCTGAGACAACTTACAATATGCAGCCTTGTATCCAGACATCAGAAATTTCCCGAGCCACAAAAGATCCGGACTTCAACACAAGGACGGGTACAAGTCAGGTATTGCTTCTGGATTTTCACGACGACTCTATCTTATTACCAAATATTTTTGCGATGACTCTATCTTATTACCAAATGTCGATCTAAATGAGGCAGGGATGTCCCAAGTTTCCAGGGCAAGCCCCAGAGGGTTTTCTGTCTTGCTACCACCTGGAACTGACCACACTTATCTCTTCTTTAGTATATCCATCCCCCATCTTCCCACGCACACCATGACCCACTCATGCACACTATATATCATGACATACGCTTTGATCATAGTCTTTCACCTAAGTACTCCACACATCTCTCCACTTTGCTCACATATAGATGATATACAGCTCCTAGAGGATCGAGCCGCCAACCCTACACACGTTCACACACACCACCATTCCACTCGTGCACCGCCACTTGGCTCAATACCCTACAGTAGTTGGTATGATGATGAGTGTAAGGCTTTATGCCATCAACTCAAATTCGAGACTAAGCATCACCTTCCAAATATGATGATGAATGTAACGCTTTATGCCATCAATTCAAATTTGAGACTAAGCATCACCTTCCAAGTGAAGCAAATACGATACGCGAGTACCATCGTCTGGTACGCCAGAAGAAGCACACTTCCGTCTACTAAAACAAGGAGAAGTTAAATATATTTAACATTTTCTTCAGCAACAACTCTAAGGACTTCTGGCGGAATTTTTGTGAGCGGCAAGCCCCATATCCTATCACGGACACCACACTTTGGCACTCTTATGCACGCACCCTATACGATATTCCTAACCAGCCAGCACCCTATCTCACACTCACCGCATCCGACGTCTGGCACACTTTTCAAAGCCAACGGTGTCAAACACATAGCTTTGAAGCTTTATAAAGGCCAAGCAAAAGATGATGAGAGCTTACATACTGAATTCATTACATATGGAATAAATACTATGGGCCCGATCTTAGCAAGCTTTTTATCGAAAGCCCAAAAAACTACAGGACCATTATGATTGAACATCTCATCTCTAAGATCTATGCATCAATGCTCAACACAAAGGTTGGCTGGTTCACAAAGCTTCATGGACACAGAGAAGAGGGACAAACAAGCTTCCAAGGCGACCACGGGACCCTACTTCACATACACTCAGAGGCGTCAATGAGGAGGCCAAAGCACGGAGACAAAGATTTATTGCTGCTTTGTGGATTTCTACAAAGCTTTTGACACAGTGCCGAGAACTTGCCTCTCATCAGACACTTGCATGAGTCGGGGTATGATCAGGAGATCATCTTTGTAGTCATGGCACTATATGAGTCTCGTGTAGGGTTCAGATAGGTGCAAGGTGGACAGAGGAGATTATGAGCACTATTGGGGTCAAACAAGGTTGTCTATTTATCACCAACCTTCTTTCGCATCTATATAGACAAGCTCGAGACTTTCATTGGGACTCCAGGGGAGACAAGCTTCTTCCTACTGACTCCTTGATCTGCTCCTATATGTAGATGGTGTGGTCAACAAAGGACATGCAGCTACACGTGAATGCACTTCATACCTTCTGCGAGACACATGACTTGAAGGTCAACTTGATAAAACCAAGGTCATGATCTTCACTACATCTCGAGCAACCATGCACAAAGAGCAATTCACGCTGGACAGATTACAGAAGGAGGTTGTTGCATCCTCTACATACCTAGTGGTTCTTTTCTTTGGCCCGATTTTCACAATGCGACCGGTGATGTAGGCTCGATTGAGCAGCAGATATGCCACGCTTGCTAGACTTGGGCGGCAGTGCTTTCACTCTCATTTCTAGGATCCCAAGACCAAGTCTCTTCTCTTTGACTCCCTATTCCACCCAACGGGCATGTATGGCAGCACTTTGTTGGAGGCTCGACCTATCAGAGACAAATTGGGTCCATATAATATTGCCACTCATGCTGATCCACACACTCCACTTGTCTCACGAGTCTCGTCCCAATATGTTGCCTCCCATGTGTAATGGATGACAACTGGCAAAGGGCGCTCTAGGCTTTGATGGGTCTCTGTATAAAAGGCTATATCTTGTCTTGTGTAAGCCTTCGAGAAATTCCCCGCATCTGAACATAAGGTACCATTATAGTTCTAGATAGTGCAAGTCAAGGTTTCAATGCTCCAAGTCTCATAGATCTCGTCCCCCTAATGTATGGGAGCCATCAATGCATGTCGGGGTTCTATCAAGAGCCATCCATCTCGAACCACTATCCACTTCCCCTTTTTGCAGGGAATGTACCGCTGTTGCATAAGAGAGCGTCTCTCCTCTACTTGAAGCAGTGTAAGGTCCTCATCCATGTAGATTTCGCTGTGATCCCATAGGATTGATCTCTTGTGTAGTGCCGTAAGGCGAGCCTGAGTGTCCTTGAAGTGGACGATGAGAGGCTGCTCTTGTGTGGGGTCTCGCCCTACTCTCCAAGCTCACTCGATCCCATGCTCTAGGACTCCAAGGGTGGAGGCCACGAAACCAGTTGCATCCTTGATGGGAGTGGAGGCCATGCGAGGTATCCCCTAACTCTTTCCTGAGAGCCTTACTGACCCTCCGTTGCTTCTTCAAGATGGTAGCCGAGACGGTGGCCTTCGCAGGCTCCCGTTTCACAACATCCACCCATCTAGAAGTCTCTGCAATAGCCGACTATATGGTGGCTATTTGTGCCTCTACTGCTGGCCCACTGCTCGGGCCTCTCGCTATGGCTGCCACCTCCTTACAGAGCTGCTATCTCCTGACCAAGGCTGTGTATGAGAAGGTCCTGCTCCATCACTTGTGCATAGAGGCAATGAACCTCCATGACAATCTGCTCCCAAGCCTCAAGTGAAATCGGGTGTGCCTGAGTTGATGAGAATAGGTGGGGCATGAGCGGGCTGAGTGATGGGAGGTAAGGACATATGGGCAGAGGGCTGAGGGTGATGAGGAGACATGTGGAATGTGGCTGAGGCTAGTCCAACTATAGAGTGGAAAGGTCCTGCACCATCACTCGTGCACAGAGGCAATGAACCTAATGTGAATGAAAAGGTCCTGCTCCATCACTCGTGCATAGAGGCAATGAACCTCCATGACAATCTGCTCCCAAGCCTTAGGTGAAATCGGGTGTGCCCGAGTTGATGAGAATAGGTGGGGCATGAGCGGGCTGAGTGATGGGAGGTAAGGACATATGGGCAGAGGGCTGAGGGTGATGAGGAGACATGTGGAATGTGGCTGAGGCTAGTCCAACTATAGAGTGGAAAGGTCCTGCACCATCACTCGTGCACAGAGGCAATGAACCTAATGTGAATGAGAAGGTCCTGCTCCATCACTCGTGCATAGAGGCAATGAACCTCCATGACAATTTGCTCCCAAGCCTCAGGTGAAATCGGGTGTGCCCGAGTTGATGAGAATAGCCCCATTCAATCATGGGGGTGGTAAGAGCCATCGCCCTCCCTTCCCATTGGTCCTACGCTCTCTCTCTGCTTGGACCTTGGATCAGCCCCAGGTTAGAGCAGGTCCTAAACAGGGAGTGGCGCGATGGCTCAAGATTTAAGCAGTGATGGCAAGAGCTGGGGGCAAAGAATGGTAAAGACTGCCCCCATATCGGCTAGCTCCTCCTCCTCCATCCCACTGTGTCCTGGGGCTGACTCAACAAACACATAGAAATCTATGACCTGCCGCTATGTCCGTTCAGCCTGTGTGTCATGTGGTTTGGTCACTCCCTGTTGCTCTCTGATTTGTCGTAGCAGGGTCTCCCTGTCGGTGCATCTCAAGCAGATAGAGCCCAACGCATACTTGGTCATGGAAGAGGATCAATCGTGATAGTGGGCCGAGCCACTCCCGCCCTGGTAGAGACAGTGGTATCGCCCTTGGATCTCGTAGTAGGCGGGGCAGGCGCAAAGAAAGTGCTCCTTTGTCTCAATCACTCCCAGTGTGCATCCGTTGCTCTCTGGGTAAACATGTTGCTCTCCCTCTCTCAATCCTCAGCTGATGGGATGAAACCCTCATCTGCCCAATAGCGATCCTCAGTGCATGTGAGACTCGTCTGTCCTCAAGATACTAGGGTCTGATGATGAACCCATCCTCTGAGATGCTTAAGAAATGATTGCGGTAAAACTGGGTCTTGATGGGGAGCTCCTGATCTTCTCGCCAAGTCTGAGATGTGTGGAGTTGGAGGAGATCTAACCGTATGATACGGTTAATCTCATCTCGTGGGATCGACTTAGGGGGTGCATCCATATCGTACTGAAAGGGAGGGAGCTTGTCCATTTGAATCCCGTGTCTGGCAAACCACGTGGACACACGTGCATACCTTGTGTCCGCCCCGCTCTCAGCTAATCTTCTGGATGAATCTAGGGCCAACCTCGGTAGTCTCCGATGGGGTAGGTCCCAAACTCTATGAATGAATGTCACCGTTTGGAAGATGGCATCAGTCTGTAATGGTGTCATGGCGAACTGTGCCTGTACTATCTCGTGAGGGACTGAGGGCTTGCTCCGAATCATCCTAGATCCCATAGTAGATCACAACCCCAAATCTACTCCACTCTGCTATCGGTAGATCACAACCCCAGAAGGGTGCTGCATACATGGCAGTCAATCGCACTAGTGTATCGAAGAGCCAGCACTTAGTCGGTGGGTCATGAAAGTGTACCTGGAAGCACTATCTCTCCAATCGTGCCAAAGCACCCCGCCCCTGTATGAGTCGTGCCTGAGCTGCATGTGTCATAGTGAAAGGGGTCCTGTGAAGGCTGCTCCCAAATATGTATACGATTGCACTATCTCCACTGGGCCCATCTCGATAGGTGAAATTGAGTTGACGAAGGATGAGATAAGGACTATGTCATCAGCATATAGTAGTATCTGTGTCATAAGATCAGCCAATGGTTGGGGTCCTATGAAGGCTGCTCCCAAATATGTATACGATTGCACTATCTCCACTGGGCCCATCTCGATAGGTGAAATTGAGTTGACGAAGGATGAGATAAGGACTATGTCATCAGCATATAGTAGTATCTGTGTCATAAGATCAGCCAATGGTTATCCTTCGCCTCCTAGGCGGTCTATGAAAGAAGTGATCTCATCAATGTAGAGCTCAAAAAGGGTCGGTGAGAGGGGACAGCCTGCTTCACTCCAATTGTACTCTCGACCCAATCCGATAGACCACTTGGGGCATGAACTCTACCTCTGATTGACTCATATAGGTTCATCACTCCCCATTTTAGTGTCTCTAGGATCTGCATCTCCTGTAATCTCATGATCATGCGGGATCGTGGTATAGTGTCAAATGCCTTCCAAAAGTCTACAAAGCATGCGTAGACCTTCTTGTGTCTAGATCTCGCCTCCTTGATGATAGCCCTGATACGATAATTCCCAGCCTCCATAGGGTCTTTGGCTTTATGTATTGGTACGATAGTGGTGGTGCTCCAAGTAGGTGGGAAGCTGTGACAGCCCAATTGAACATCTGTGCTAGGACTGGAGCTAAGATCTCCTGTCCATGTGCAAAGTGCTCAGTCCATAGGCCCTCATGGTCATGCTAGGACAGGAGCTAAGACCTCCTGTCCATGTGCAAAGTGCTCAGTCCATAGGCATGATAGTGGTGGTGCTCCAGGCAGGTGGGAAGCTGTGACACAGCTCAGTTGAACATCTGTGCTAGGATTGTCCATGTGCAAAGTGCTTAGTCCGTAGGCCCTCATGGTCATGCACTCTCCGATTGTGTAATCGACGAAGCGCAACTCGTACATTTTGTGTGAGTGACAGGTGGTGGGCCTGGGCATAGAGAACATATCCGATGGTGTTTGCATCTGGGCATCATAGAGGGGACATGCATATGTGTGCCATATATCTGGGTCAGTGATGGGAATAGGTGGCTTCCCTTCCAATAGAAATCCCCATCCAGTGGTCGGGTCTCCTCCTTGAAAAGATCTGACAATCTCATCCATCCTATGTGTGAGGAAAGCGCGCCTGTTACGACGTGTCAATCGTCAGAATATCCTATGCGCCTTAGGTGACGTCAGGTGGCCCAAAGCCCGCTCATGTGTGAGTTAGGCTCTCGTCTCTTTGCACTTGTCTTCAAACCAAGGGTTTTGAGGCGTCTTCCCATCTCGGATCCACATAGATCTGGTTGTGGGAAAGGTACAACTGAGATCAGGGTGTCGGAGGTGCTGGCGAGGTCTATATTATCTCCGAGTAGGGCCAGGAGCTCTCCCTAGCTAAGTGACTCGCGTACACTGTGGATCAAGGGCACGGTCAAAGTGGACTTGAATGTGTGCGGGCGTGGGAGGCGCTCTCTGTGGATGGCATGGTGGCAGAGATATGAAAGGCCAAGTATGAGCTTATGCATGAGCTTATGCGGAAATAGAGAATGAGAGAAGCTTATGCGGAAACTCATTCTCTATTTCCGCATAAGCTCCTTCTCTATTTCCGCATGAGCATAAGCATGAGCTTATGCTTATGCTCATGCATGAGCATGAGCTTATGCTTAAGTTTCCGCATAAGCTCATGCTTATGCGGAAATAGAGAATGAGAGAAGCTTATGCGGAAACTCATTCTCTATTTCTGCATAAGCTCCTTGTCTATTTCCGCATGAGCTTATGCTCATGCATGAGCTTATGCAGAAAAAGAGAATGAGAGAAGCTTATGTGGAAACTCATTCTCTATTTCCGCATAAGCTCCTTCTCTTTTTTCGCATGAGCATAAGCATGAGCTTATGCTTAAGTTTCCGCATAAGCTCATGCTTATGCATGAGCTTATGCAGAAATAGAGAGGTCAGCTCCGAGTTGGGGGGGGGGGGGGTTATGGGGAAGTCGTGTATCGGTGAGACAAAGTCTAGTGGGCCTAGCAAATAATCTTTTGTACTAGACCCGCCGCCATGCGGGAAGCAAGTGAGTCTTCTAGAGGATGGCCATCTATGGAGACCATTGTAGATGATCAGGTCATGGATAGCACCCAGCTCAAGTAGATGTCATCCATATCCTCTCACCTGTGGGGCATCTGCAGAGTGCCTAAGTATCCCGAGCTCAGCAGCTACATCGAGTTCCTGGACGATGTGTGGATCTTTGTCATTTGTGTGGTCCAGCAGGCCCACCTGTCTATTTCCCGTCTGTGCATTGAAGTCCCCCAAGAGGAGGATGTCTCCTAGTCTGGAGAACTCGGTGATGTCATCATGGATCATCTCATACGGGCTGTGTCCATCTATAGTGACCTCTCGTGCATAGGATGACGTGTCTGGAGGGAAAGAGCACACCGCAATGAAGATAGGTCTAGCATCCGGAAGCTGAGTTCGTATCCACATGTGTCGTGCATGATCCTCTCTCCGAACCACAGATATGAGTGGTCTTAGATGTGATTTGAAGAGGACAGCCACCCCCCCGAGCCTCGTACTCCGCTATCTCTCCTCAATTCCTTCCTATGGGCTGACTCCCAAGTATATCCTCTCACTGTAGGCAGCCCTCTCTCAGGGCTCTCATGTGTCTCAGTTTAGAAGATCAGGTCTCTTTCAGTGTATGTCTCTAAGAAGCCCCCAGGGTCGGACCAGAGGGTGCCATTGCAATTCCACACCGCTATCTTCAGCTTATTGTGTGCTCTCATCTCATGGGTCTGACACCGTCATGTGTTGTTCACTGCACCTTTTTCCCACTCCCCTCTTTCTGCTCTCTCTCGGATGATCACCTTCCCGTCTCTATAGGCTGCCCATTTCCCTTCTTGCCTTGCTGCCATAACTCGCAACATCCCCTCCCTCTGGTGCTTCTTGCTGTAGGAGTATGAGATCATCATCCAACTAGATTTTGGTGCCCTTCAGTGTGGTCCCCATGTCCATGAGGGTGGATCTATCATATGCTGTCCGCAATTTACTTACCATGAGCCTTGTCGGTACATCTGCCTTACCCACTCTCCAAGCTGAATCATAGGTGAGGTTGACGCCCATCTTTTCAAATAAAGCCTTGGCATTTGACATGGGGGTATCCCCCACTGTTAGGCCTTGTACTAGTACATTCATAGCCTTGCTGTTATGCCTCTTTTCTTCCTCCAGAGTTTCAGAAATGAGCTCTTTTTTTGGTGCCATTGTGCCTTTTTTCAGTACATTTTTCTATGCAAGCATATCTGCCTTCCCCTTCGTGAATTGTTGTACCAATGCAGCATGTTTCCCCTGCATGGTGGCTTGTAAGGCTGCCATTTCTTTCTTGAGCTGCTCATTCTCCGATTTCAGCTCATCAATGAGCTTACATCCCTCCTCTGAGGTCCCCTTTGTGTCCGAGCGAGCGAGAGAGAGAAAGAAAGAAAGAAAGAAATTTTATTAAAGGTCCACGGAAGGCCATACATGGCCTATGGGACACAAAATCATCCGAAAGGAAAATACATCATCAACGATGCGCCAACTAGGTGGCCTCATCGTAATACCGCTAAGATGCCAAAAATGGCTACAAAAATCCTAGATACAAAATGAAATGAAATAGAGTACCAAAATTGCCTAGATACAAAATGTAAAATATGAAATATGAGGAACATCGTCTTCCCTAAGGGGTCTGTGATCCAAAGAAATGATGGAAGTCATGGCCATCGACCATGCCTCCTGCCATGAGTGTGAAGATCTGGGCAAGTGTCAAATGGGCTGCTGGCGGTGCCAAGTCTCCATGGAGCAATCTCCTCCGAAAATCTGCCATCATCCTCCGTCGTCTAGAAATAAAGCGACAGGTACGGCCTCTGTGTAAGATCATCCTGCGGTGCTGCCGGATCATGTCATATGTACATCCTCGGGGTGGAACCATCGGTGCTTTCTGGCAAGATGGGCTATCTCTGTGCTCATGGTCCTGCGCCTCGTCCTGCTCCTCATGAATAACCAGGTCTCTGGCAGGGATGCGACGGTGCTCTCTGAGGAATCTCTCTCTGTATCTGGTGATCTCCCTGATGAACAACGCTAAGCAATACTGATCCTCATACTCCATAATCCGAGAGAGAGGTCCAAATCCGTGCCTAAATAAACAGTGAAATCTGCCACGGATCTCATAATATAAAGGGCATCTGCAAACAAAGTGCTCCTCAGTCTCCACCTCCCCCATAGTGCAACAAGGGCATATCCTAGTCTCTCGCCTGGGTCTATGTCCGGTAGCTGTACGACGCATCCTGCCGGCCTCAACGTCTAATCTGTGGGAAGATACCCTGAGCTGGCCCAAGGCAATCCTGAGTGAGTGCGACATATGAACGCCGATATATCCTGGGGATATGATGAAGCCATCCTCTGAAATCCTGAGAAAATGGTCACGATATGTGGCCATCTTCGTAGGAAGCTCCGTGGGATGAACCCAAGTGCGAAACGTGTGTAGCTGCAACAAATCTGCCCTGATAACCTGGCTGAGCTCATGTCGAGTGAGAGGGAGGCGAGGGGCATCTATGCTGTATCGAAATGGTGGCAGCCTATCCATATCCAAGCCCAGCGAGGTGAGCCATGTGGAGAGTGTGTGGTACCAACAAAAAGTATGACCTCTCTCCGCTAACATCTGCGAGGATGTCAGTGCTAGCCACGGTAATCGTGCTCTGCCTGCTGCTGAGTCTCCGAGCGCCCTGATCCTATGCAAGTACGTAACTGACTGAAATGCTGCATCTAGCGCTAGGGGTGTAGCTCCGAACTCTGCGAACGTAATCTGATGCGGTACCGTGGGCTTCGCTCTGATCAATCTGGAGAACATGATGATCTGTAACCTCTCTACTCGTCTCCAATCTGCAACCCTGAGATCTCCTGCCCAAAAGGGGCTAGCATACATGACTGCAGGTCTCACCAGTGTATCAAAAAGTAAGGACTTCGTGTCGGGATGCTGAAAATGTGACTGTGCACACTGCCTCTCGAGAAGAGCCAAGGCGGCATACCCTCTACTGATCCTATCTCGTGCTGCATGCGTCATGGTGAAGACTGGACCTCTAAATGTGGCACCCAAATATGTATACTCCCTAACTAGCTCCACCTCCTGCCCATCAAATGTGAAAGAGAACTTGCCTCTCCTATAAACCTGGTATGACGTGTTGAAGACCATGACTTTGGTCTTCCCAAGGTTTACAGACAACCCTCTGTCCTGACAAAAGCTGTGGAGTGCATGGAGATGTGCCTGTAAACCCTGCTGGGAGGAAGAAATAAGAACCACGTCATCTGCATAGAGGAGAATCGGTATCGTGGATCCTGCCAGTAAAGAACCTGTACCACCCATCGTCTGTATGTACATCTCTAACTCATCGATATAGAGACCAAAGAGTGTCGGAGACAAAGGACACCCCTGCTTCACCCCTATCGTACTGCGTACTTCCGCCGACAGCCCCGCCCGTGTCCTGACTCTACCTGTGACTCTCTCATACAAGGCCATGATCGCCCATTGAATCTCCCCATTGAATCCCAAGTCACGAAGTCGCTGGAAGAGTCTGAAACGCGGCACAGTGTCAAATGCCTTTCTGAAGTCCACGAAGCAACAATAGAGCCGTTGCTTACGTGACTTCGCCTCCTCAATCAAAGCCCTGAGTGTGAAGATATGATCTAGAGTCGAGTGCTCTGCACGAAATCCTGCCTGCCCTCTAGCTCTCATGCCTGTCGCCTCGGCATGGTCATTTATATGTCCTTCTAGAATGGTCGCATAAATCTTGGCCATGACATGGCCAATCATAATGGTCCTGTAGTTCGACGCCTCCAAAGGATCCCCTGACTTGTGTATGGGTACTATGGTATTTTCTAGCCAACTAGGTGGAAGACCTGTACAAATGGACTCGTTAAAAAGACGGGAGAGGACTGTAGCTAAGGCATCAATCCCATGGATTACATACTCCGCTTGCAATCCATCATGGTCCTTAGCTCTCCCAGTCTTCAAACGATGAGCTGCTGCTCGGACACTATTGGATGAGAATAAGGCAGAGGAGGTGGGTCTAGGCACATGGGATAAGTCGATCTGTGGCTGGTCTGGAATATCATATAAAGTGGAAGTATAGGCAAGCCAAACCTGCGGGTCTGTAAGAGGAGTTTGAGATTTCAAGCGAAGGAATTTCTTCCAGAATTCCTTGGAATCACAGCTGAAAAGTAAACTTCTCAGCTCCTCCTCATTCCGGGCTAGAAATTGGCACTTTTTGCGTCGCACCAAACGCTTGTAACTCTTCTTGGTCTCAATGAGGAGGGGAGACTTCTCCTGTGTTTCAAGGCGAAGCTTCCTGCGGAGTTCTTTACACTCCTCATCATACCATCCATTACAAGGCACAAGACCGACTGGTGGAGGACTGGATGTGTGGCAAGTGACGGGGAAGGACTTGTGGGCTGCTGAGATGATGGAGGTATGTACAAGGTCCCACCGATCCTGTGTGGAGGGTAGGGCATCGAGAAGGTGCGGACGGAGAAGACCACTCAGGTGCTGGCTATAAATATCATCAAACTGGTGGTCAAAATGAACTTCATAGTATGGCTGACGCTCATGATGTCTAGAAGGGAGGGCATGAGGAATCTGGGTAAGAATAAAGTGCAGACGTGCATGATCGGCTGAAGGCATAAAAGGGTCGACTGTGAGGTTATGTACAAAAGGGATTAAAGTCGGGGGACCCAAGACGTAATCAATGACGCTCGTACCACCACCCGCGAAGGGAAAACATGTGGCTGTGGATGAATGCGGCTACTGTCGAAGTCCATTATAAATGACCATGCCGTGCGATGAGAGAAGCTCCAATAGGCCATGTCCCTGATTTGTCACCTCTACCCCTCTATCTGAAGATAAGCGTGGAAAACTCTCATCTGGGGCAGCTGGAACTAAGACTGGATCCTCAGCAAAGTCCAAAATCTCTGCCTGTCTGTCTGATGTCCTCGCGTTGAAGTCTCCTAAAAGGATGACCTCTCCGCGGCGTGAGTACTCCAATACATCGGCTGACAAATCCTCAAAAGGTGACTGTCCTGGTCCATCTGAGGCATAACGAGACTGTCTCGGGGGAAAGTAGCATACTGCAATAAACAAGTCTCTCAGGGGGGGTCTCCTGATCCGTACCCAAAGATATCTGGCCCGATGGTCTCTGCTCATGACTGTGAGTATCGATCTGAGATGCTCTCTATAAAGAACTGCCACACCGCCAGATCCTCTGACTCCTCCTGATCGTCTAGTTTGCTGTCGAAAGACAGACTCCCAGGCATACCCTGTCACCTGCGGCAAGCCTCTCTCTGGGCTCTCATGGGTCTCTGTAAAGAAGACGATGTCCTGATCAAAAAAGGCCTCTCGTAAGTTGCCAGGCTGAGCTGTGAGGGAACCATTACAGTTCCAAACTGCGAAACTCAAGCTATCTGGCAGACTACGTGTCCCATAGGCCTCGTGTCGTCAACTGTGGGCTCCAGCCGGTCTAGATCGCATAGCTCCTATCAAAAGTCTGCCCTCTCTGATCACGGCCCACTTGCCCTCACGACGGGCAACATCCCTCTGTGCAATGAGACGTCTATGCTCCTCCCACTGAAGAGCTGTAAGGTCCTCATCCATGTGAATCTGTGGATGGTCCCTCAATCTGGATCTCCTTCGTAATACTGCGAGACGGGCCTCAGCATCTCTGAATCTGATGATAAGTGGCTGGTGCCGTGCTGGATCCCGGCCCACTCGATATGCAGCTACTATGCCATGATCCTGAACTCCGAGTGTCCCAGATATGAAATCTGTCGCCTGATCCATGGCTGATCTTGTATCTGATCGCTCAACTCCGCGGATGCGGATGTTGAGGACCTTCTGAGCTCGCCGCTGACTCTCGGCAATAGTCTCAGAGACTGTGGTCTGCTGGGCCTGTGGGGCTCTACGCACAACGTCCACCCACTCTGAGGTCTTAGGGTTTAGTAGATTTTGACTTTAGTAGAAGGCCAAAAAGGCCTATGAGACCAAGGTAGGTGAACCAGCGGTGTCTAGTATGCCCCTAAAGATCTAATGTCATTTCAAATAAAGATCCTGAAAGCCCACATTAAGTGCAGGCCGTGAGTGAGTTGTGTGTGTGGGCTTGTTGGGTGGAGTCCTAAAGCAGTAGAGTGCAAGGTATACTTCGCTGTAGGGTGGTGCAATTAATGAGTTGAATAGTGTCATCATAGCTGATACAATGGAGATATACGCATCCCACCGATCTGCTCCTGGGTGCATCTCTCTATGTATGGCGAGGACTATAGAATGTACAATTGCCAGACTCAGTGGGGAAGGTGTGGCCTGTCTATGCCTGCGAAGCATGCTTACCATTGGTTGCTATCAGCCTGAATCTTTCGTCCTTGACTTGAGTAGTCCTAATGCTTCCATTAGTCTGAACGACTACGGTTTCTTTCGCAATTTGAAGCATATTCTCAGTTGCTCAAACAAAAGATGAAGCCTCTTCATGTCATTGTTCTCCTTCAGGCTTGTAAGCAATAAATATGACACCATTTGATTTCCATTAATGCCTTGACTTGTTTAGTGTGGTGGGTGCCATCCTGATAAAGGAGTTGCCAAAAGGGAAACCTTGACTGCAAAGGGCCTTTAGAGGTGGCTCCTAAGGAAATTTTATTGTTGTTGTGCTCACCTTTGAGTCTCTTAGATGGTCTTTAGGATGTCAATACCTAAACTTTCTTATGCTCTTTATGTATGGGTGGAAAATTGCTGCTGAAGGGACAAAAAGGGGAAGCCTTGTGAGGTTTAGACACGTCCAACCCCCCAAACACCAAACTTTCTGAAATTGTTGCCTCTGTTCGCTTTGGCTCATACATCTTCCATACTTTGGACTTGTGAGACTACTATCTCAGAATGGCTGTCGCCTCTGCAGCTATACAGTGTCCTCAGGTTTTGCAGAACACCTTGTTTCTCTAATGTCATTTTTCTTACTAGCATTGTTATCTCTTTCCTCTTTCCACCTTATTGCCGTTCCTGCTTCATCTATTTTCTGAAACCTCTTAAGGAATGAACCATGTCTTGGAAGACTGCCTTTGTTATTTGTTTTGTCACGAAATTGTTCTTCCATCGTGCAGGAGCTGTTCAGACCTGCAGTGTGATTGTCTCTATTTGCAAGGGGAGGATAAGAGGCTCTATCAACGTATCTTTAACTCATGTTGAAGGCTTCAAGTTGCTGCTAAAAATTTATTGTAATTGGTCACTCTGTCATGATTTGCAGTTGACATAAAGACCCAACTTTTGGTTTTCCTCGTTATTCCCCCCCCCCCAATCAGGGCTTTTGCAATTTGAGGTCTAGATACTATTCATGCTCATTATGGGTGATGAGATTTTATTCAGATGATCTTACACCAACTCATCTTAAGGATCTGAAAAGTGTAGAGCAGATTAGATGTGATCTTGAGATTGCAATGTTTTTTTTTCCAGTTTTCTACACCATCTCTGCAATTAAATGTGGATCTTTACGATGAAGAGGGGATTGCAGCAGGAGCTTCAGGAGTTTCTGGTGGGCTTTTGCATCCCTATTCTCCAAAAGGTTAGTCAATCTTTCTATTAATCTACATCACTCTTCGTTTTACTTGTGATCGTCGATGGTTCTCCTGGGTTATACCAGAGCTATGTTGTGCAAGGTTCCCTATTGTTTTCATAATTCGTCCTTTGGATTGCTAGATGATGTACATGTAGACGATAGTGACCTCAAGTGGTGGTATTTTTACAATTTATGATTTCAATCCAAAGTGAGCCATACTATTATGTTTGTTGTGCATTTTCCTTACCACAGATGGCTTTGGTGGCTGTTTTACTTTGTGGGGAAAGTGTGGCTCTCGTTCTGCTCCTTTTGGAGGCAATGAACAAGGTTGTGGTGGTAAGGGGAGTGGCAACTATTGCTAATGGCAAGGTAAGGCAATAGTGGTTTTTCGTCCAACAAGGGGACTGTTATGTCTCAAGCTGCCTTTGGTTAGCCTGTATCCAATTCAGGCATACAGGATCAAGTATTGGTTAGGCGAGGTGTAGTCTAGGGACAAATGCATGAATGATGGGTGTCATAGGGGAGGTCTAGTGGGTCGTTTAGGGTTGAACTAAGTGTAGCTGTGCGTTTGAGGCTATATAAGTGCATCACTTGCCACATTTGAGCATTGCTATTAGTGGGAGCTTGGATTTGTCGTTTGGTCCATGAAGCTAGTTTGTCATGAGCTTACTTTTGTCCTCTGGCTCAAGGGTGACCTTGGGTGTTGGGAGTAATAGGGTCAATGCCCTACCTGTAAGCCCCCAAATGAGGAGAGCATAGGTGGTGGACACTTCACCATGTAATTGGGTAGAAGATGAATCTGTAGGGGGATGGACTGAGTTTGCCATGTGGGCAGCAAGATGGCTGCCAATTGGACAGCAGACAGGGATCCTAGTGAGGGTTTACTTGGGGCAGCCACTGGAGCTGCTCTGAAAGAGCAGAGGGCTGCGCAGCAGCTAGAAGAAACAGGCATAGGAAACAAAGGCATCCATGTGCTGCAGGAGCTTTTCAGGTCACCCAGACAGGGTCAGGATTATGAAGAACAGAGGTGCTTTGGGCAGCTCTGCCACATGATAGAAATGTGCCTAGAAAGGATAGAAAAGGGCAGATTTGCAGTCGGGCCAGTCTGCAGGCAGTTCGGTTGGTTGGATGGAGTTTTCCATGCTATAAAAAAGAAACCAAGGCTAGGGCATTCATTCATTTATTCAGTTGTTCCAGGATTTGGTGCTTCAATTGGAGCTGCCACCACTGCAGCAGGGAGGTCCAGATCTACAGCAAGAAGTCTTTGTCAAGGGGCTGCCTGCATAGCAGCAAAGGAAGACAAGGATCACAGGTGTAAGTAGTGCCTTATGATAGGTTGTCCAAGGGGGCAGCAGGAAGGGGTGTGTGGGGTAGCATTACCAGGCCCACACAAGCTGTAGGAGGGCAACACAGGCTGAGTGTTGCGAAGGTGCCACAAGGAGGTAGGAGAACAATTTTGGGAGCCATAGGGTCCACATCTGGCACAGTTTGCCACCCTCTATCAGCAAGGTGCTGACTCATCTTTTGTTGGTCCACATTGGACATATATATATGCTGCCTGTTCTGCATCTCTCTCTAGCACAGCTCATTTATTGTCTGGGCCTCTCTCTCTCTCTACACTAGTACCCATCACAGGAAGGAAGTTGGATTTGAAATTGACATTGTGTGATTCTTGGGCACGATTTGGTTTATCTATCTTGTACTGCAGGGTTTATCTATCTTGTACTGCAGGGGGTGTTGGCTGTAGCAAGCAGTCTCCACCACTTTATCTTTTCTAACATTGTAGCAGAGTGAGCTGAGAACGTTGGGAAAGGAAGATCTCGGTTCAAGCTCATAGAAATCGACTTCTACGTCTAGAAGGAGGGTAACTCACATTTGGATAGTTTTCCACTCTTTAAGCCTTTATTTCCTCGTCATGGCAGCTACCAGACTACCCATGCCCAACTTTGTGGAATCGGGTAAGCTCGACGTAAGTAACTACCCTTTCTGGAAGATGAAGACCCGGAGCTATTTGGTGGTTTGTATGAGTTGGGAAACCACTACAGGAGCGGACCAAAAGCCAAAGGATACCTCAAATGCCATTGGAGTGGTGACACAGGTAGATCCTGTTGTAGTGGGGGATTGGAACTGCATCCTTGCCATTATCATTGACACAACTACAAATTCAGTCGTCCCGCATATTGGGCTTGTAAATACAACATTTGGTGCATGTCCTATCCTGAAGGACATGTACAAGGTGAATAATAATGTGAGGATTCTCGACGTGGGTGAGGAGGACTCAGTTCAAGAGCACATCACCAAGTTGAAGGTGGTGAGAGATCAACCTTCTGCAGTTGCTCAAAAGATGGATCCACCAAGGATGGCTAGGCATCTGTTTGGCATGTACCATGATTGCAGAGCAGTGGTTGGCACCAGTGAATTACGAGGAGCTAGTGCCTTTGCTTCTACAGGAGGAAGCCCAGGAGAAGAAATATGATAGATCCAATGACAATGCCTTCAATGTCAAAAGGCAAGATCAAAGGCACACGGAAGGGCAAGCATGGCGTTGGGAAGCCCGAGAAAATTGTCAAATTTGAGGATGATGGGAACACTTTGATGGAGACAACAAGAAAAAGAGAGAGAACCAAAAGAAGTGTTCCTATTGTGGCCAGCCAGGACACTTTGCAAAGGACTGTAGAAAGAAGGAGAGCCAAAAACAACAGCAAATGTGGTAATCACTGAAGAGCTTTTCTTGGTAACGCCTTCAAGTGTTGCTGAGGTAGAATTTGCAGATCTTGGTACTTCAGTATGTATGTTTGATATTGAAAGATGGTCTGGAGATGAATAGACCACCTTTGTGAAGAGTGTGCTTAGATTGCTCTGAGTGTGTAGTGGGTATCTATTGCATGAGGAAAGTATATTTTCAAGGACCTCAGGAGTAAAGGCCAGATGGAAGCTGGGATACTGAAGAGAGCACTAAGGATTACACAAGGAAGCTGTGAGTGCCTTCGTGAGATACATTGCTTGTTTTCAAAGCAAGCAAACAAGCGAGTGGATCAATTGGTATGTGTATTCAGTGTATGTTCATTCAGACCTTAGTAGCATGCTATGGGCAGTTTCTATGCTTCATTTCTTGTCAGGTTGTGAGAGATTGGAGGGTGAGAGTCTTCTGGCAAGGCAGAAGGAGAAGCTTGGTGCTTTTTTGAAGCTCGGAAGCAGGTTGCTGCAAGGTGAATATGGTGAACATGTTGAAGCCTTCATGGTGGAGCCAGGAACATCTATAGGTGGAAAGAGTATGCTGAGACAGGAAGAGTACCTTCTTGAGAGCTCATTTAGAGCTCATGATCCAGGTTATGTGGAGAGATACTTGGTCTGGGAGATGTGTGTGGATCAGCCACTGTGGTCTCATTGCTCAGCGTGTTTACTTGGCAACAGACTTTGCCAAAGAGAAGACAGGTTGAAATAGACCTTAGGAGCGCAGTGCTTGGAAGACTACAGGCTGTTCATTGTTTGTGAGGGGGACAGCCGGAAAATGTTTGCACCAGGATTGCTCATGATCACCGGCAAGTTCATGACCGAAGACGGTGGTGTTATGGATAAGTGGTTTTGCCAAGATTGTACCTGTGTACCAAGGTGGTTCGCTTGCACAAGTCCCGACTTGCTGTTTGAAAGACAACAAGTGTTCCAGAGAGCTTCGTGATGGGAGTCAATGGAGCATCTACAGGGACGAGTGGGGACTTGGGCCACAGTGTGTCATTGAGAGGAGTCTTGGAGTAAAGGAGTCAATGCCCTACCTTTAAGCCCCCAAATGGGGGAGAGCTCAAGGGATTGACACCTCACCACGTTATATGGGTAGAAGATGAACCTGTAGGGGATGGACTGAGGCTGCCATGTGCTCAGCAAGATGGCTGCCACGTGGACAGTAGATAGAGATCCTAATGAGGTTTACCTGGGGCAGCATCCTAGCAAAAGAGCAAGTACCAAAGCATTGTGCAGGTACCTGAGTAAGTACAGAATGTTCTGTGGGTTGTATTGCAGCAGGACTATAGGTACATAAGCTACTGCATGTGGTACAGCAGCAATAGTAGGTATAGAACAGGTGACTGGATGCCACGCACCAACCAGATGCATCTGGAAGAGGTTGTTTGAAGCTACTGGAGCTGGTTTGCAAGCAGCAAAGGTCTGCGCAATAGCTAGAAGAAACAGGCCCAGGAAACAGAGGTGTCCGGGTGCTGTATGGGATGTGCAGAACAGAGGCGTTTTGGGAAGACTTGCCACATGGCAGAAATGTGCCTGGAAAGGACCAGAAAAGGGCAGATTCGTAGGTTGGGCCAGCCTGCAGGCTCGTCACTTGGCTGGCTGGAGTTTTCCAGGCATAAAAATGGGCCCAAGGCTGGGGCATTCATTTATTCATTCAGTTGTTCCAGGATTTTGGTGCCTCAATTGGAGCTGCCACCACTGCAGGAGGTGTTTAGGAAAGCAAAACAGGCTGAGTGTTTTGAAGGTGCCACAAGGAGGGAGGAGAATAGTTTTGGGGAGCCACATGGGTCCACATCTGGTCAACGCCCTGCTTATAGAGGGTGGCACATTGTGCCCATCTTTTGTTGGTCCACATTGGACATATATATATTTGCTGCTGTTTCTACATCTCTCTCTAGCATAGTTCATTTACTGTCTGCACCTCTATCTCTCTGAAAGGAAGTTGGATTTGAAATTGACTCTGTGTGATTCCCGGGCATTATCTTGTTTATCTATCTTCCGGTGCAGGGAGCGTTGGCCGTGGCAAGCAACCTCCACCACTCCATGTTTTCTAACAGGAGATGAGTGTGATGGCACTTTCTTGGTAGACTTGAGGTGGTTATTCAAGTGCATGAACTTAGGTTTGGATGCTCACATTGGGCAAGAAACTCAATGTACAAGGATTGGATGCGTGTGGGTGGCTTACATCAGAGCAAATTGTGGCACAAGCAAGTAAATGCTTAATGTAGCAAAAATGTATAGAGGCTTTATGGCTATTCACAATCCACATCATTTTTTTTTCGTCCTAGATTGCACAAGCGCTCCTTGCCCTTACCTTCCCATCTACGCACTCCTCTTACCTCTTTTAGGGAGTTGTGGAACTGGTTACTGCTCTACACTTATGCATTCGTTTACACTCATGGATTATTGAGGTAACCATTAGTCATGTTGTGGAGGAGCCATAGATCCATAAGGTAAAGTTTGTGTTCTTTTTGGGGGGGGCAAAAGAAATATTGTATTATATTGATAGCCGAAGTTTATACATTCCACCTCATGAAGAGGGAGCCTAGCAGAGCATAGATCCAGGCAGCTTGAGTGCCATGTACATTTTCCCTGGAAAGAAAACATAGTTTTTTTGCGAGTCACTAGTCCAGTCTCTTTACTCATAATCTTCCAGTAGCAGGAAGCCAGGACAGCATCCCTGCTCAAAACCTGAGTTATCACCAGAGGGGCTCATCTTCAGCTTGAGTGGCCTCAGGTATAGACGAGGCAATAGGAAAGTGAGAACCAGCAGCAGGTACATGTGTAGCAGATACATGGACAGCAGGAACATGTGTAGCAGGTGCAATTGAAGCACATTAGTGAAGACATTTTCTTGAGAAGCAGAAGGATCATGGGAGGCATCAACAGTATGAGAAACCACAGTATGGGTTCCACTTTGACACTTGCAGGCATGGGCATCAAGTTCTTTATTCAACTAGTCATGAGCATCATTGTAATTCTTTATGGCCCTGTCAAGTCTCTTTTGTGCCTGTCCCTCCATGACAAAAAGAACATTTCAGCATTTTAAATCCACATGATTAAACTGAAAGCTGTTCCTAGCAATCTGTATGTACCAAAGAGCATGGGCTCTGATCATGGCTCAGTTATCCTGCTTAGTTTTTAGGCATCAGGAATCCTAGCAGAATGGCTTTCCAGTTTAGTGGTTCCCCTGCAACCATCTGAACAACTTTCCAAACTTTTCTGGCGTTGGGGCATGCAACCAAAAGGTGAAAAACATCTTCTTTAACCCTTGAGCGTTTCCTGCAATTGCCATCTTCTTTTACAATGGCCAACCCTCTTGCATTGGTCTGAAGAGCCATGTGCAGAATTAGCCAGGGCAGGATAGCCATCTTTTTGGGACGGCTTTAGTCCAAATCTTGCAGAATCTGGCTTTCTAGTGGTCTCTGCTGTCTAGAAGTTTCCATTTAGCATTAAGTACCCAGAAAATCTCCTCAATAGTGGAGGTAGGTGTAGGTATGGGGAAAAATGTGGGTTACCTACCCAACTGGATTCCATTTGTAAACAAGGTGAGTACCATGTCCCCATTCCATAGGTCAATCCTCAGGTCCTGAAACTGATTTGAAGGTGCAAACTCCCTCCTACTCTCTGGCCAAGTCTTCCACCTCATGTTCTCAACAAGAGGGTGTTGCTCAACAACATCATGGCAATTTTCAACAAGTACAACTGCTGCCCACACAAGAGTATGCATGGTAATTGTACAAGGCAATGTATCATTTTCAGATCAAATGCATAAACAGATCCAAGTGATTCAAACTTTGTTAGCCTTTGCTGCTATAAGGATTCATTCCATTTACTGGTTATCACTCATGCGTGACACATCTCGCTGTCTTTTGTGGGCCAATTGAGAGCAAGAAAACAGTCAAATCTGGTAAATTGCTAGTGTCCATCTTCATGAACCGCCATGTGTGTGATGGTTTGGAAGGGCACATCCAAGTGCAGAGGTGATAGACTCTACCTGCATGATCGGGTGTTGGATAGGGGGCTTATTGCAAATGATGTGGTTTAGCATTGTGACTTGTAGTCGCTCCATCCTACCCCACTCTTGGGCTTCATTGAGGTCTAGTGCTGAAAGCGGCCCATAATAGCAATTGGTTTGCCCAAGGAACAAAAGGGGAGCATTGTATTCTAAACGAAACCGAGGACCTTTTTCATCCATGGGTCTTTGGATGGTGCCTGCAAGCACTTGCTCTCTAGCCTCACAAGGGATGCATATAGTCCTAGTAAGTCAGCTCCGAGCCGCTGTCTTTATGAAGAATCGGCCCTGAAAACATGATGAGAGAGAGAGAGAGAGAGAGTCTATTAAAAGTCTTCAAAAGACCAAAGGGTCTATGAGACTAAAAGAAACCAATATGGGTTTGTGATCACATAATTAACCACACTCGATCCTTGGGTGGTTCTGCATGTGTATCCTCCTGTGTTCTGAAAAATACGATATGCCATTACAGATTGCTGTGAGAAATGCAACGGATCTGAATAGAAATGGAGAAAGTCATATCAACATCTGCGGGGGGCCTCACAGGCCTATGGGAAAAAATGCAAGATGTCAAAATGTCTTACAACATCTGGACAAAATGTGCATATGGCATCTCAGCTCGAGGTTATCATAGCTAGCACAGATATAAGATCTAGAGAGAGAGCAAACCACTCACAAACTGAATTGGAAAGAAGAGAAAGAGACATGAGAGACTGCAAGGGATCTTAAGACAACTGCTGGGGGAAAACCTCTCCTCAATGATGCACCAAACTGCTGCGAACTCAGATGCTCCAAGTGAGTGAAGGGGGGTGAAACCGGCCTTCGGGAACACCAAAGGGCGGTGAACAGATAATATAACCAGCAAATACCATAATTTCAGCCTTAGAGAATTATTACAGCCAACCAGAAAACAATAATATCCAACAAATTATCACAGATTAAACACTAGGAGCTAGATTGCCCCCGTTGTGAAGCTGGACACCAGATTGGCCCTAAACTTAGCGCCCCTTTCAGAATTTCTTTATCATATATTCAGAAGGCATCCAAATACAAGAAAAGCACTGATGTGCATCAACCCGAATCAGCCAACTGAATAATCCATTCACAGGCACTTCTGTCCTGCTATGTAATCACAGAGTGGCATCCTAGTCCAGTGTAATATAAAACGAAATTCGTTTTTGACATCTTGGCTGCCCACCAACAGCCCACAGACTGCCCTGGTAGTCGAAAATCAGCAAGGCGATCTGATAGAATAGCCCTGCAGCTCTTTCCCAGCCTGTGACTTGCCTCTCCCTCGTCTTACTGTGGTCCAAAAACAAGCCACAAAGCAAATTTCGACTTTTTGCCTTGTCCCACAAGCCAGCTTGCCAAACGTGGCTCCTGGAGCTATTTTTAGCTAGAGGGATGTTCTAACGTTCAGACCCTTTCCTTGGCCCATGGAATTAATTCCACTAAAGTGTCTTTTCAACTGTTTTAGTGAGTTGGAGGCTAGGGCAGTTATCATAAATCCTAAAGCTTAGAAATTCACGTCCCTGTGACAGGGGGCCTATATATAGGCAGCCACCCTCTCCCTAGTCAGCTGTTCTACCAGGCCGACCAACAGGCCTGAGGTGGGCCGACCCACCTACTCTAGGACCGACCTCCCTAACAGCCCATGAGGGCTGGCACACAGCCCTATAAAGGGGGCTCCCCCCTTGCCTATAGAGCCGACTCAACAGCTTCTAGGGGCCAACCCCCTCAGTCCTATAAAGAGGCTGCTAGACAACCATATGGAGGGCTGACACCCCCCTGTATAGAAGCTGACTAGCAGGCCTAGGTGGCCGACCTGCTTAGCCTGTAAAGGCCTCCACGGGGTAGATCTCCCCCTCAAAAATGGCCCTAAAGCTGACCAGCACACAGCGCCTCAACAGAGGCTGCCTCCTTACACAATTGCAATGGAAACTATGGGAAAACCATGGCAAAACTGAAACTCTCTTCAAAGTTCCTGATATTGATGTAGGGGATACTGACTGACTGCACATCTGTCACAGTGTCTATTGGAGGTGCCATTTTTTTGTCTACTTTCGTGTGAGGTCCATTGAAGTCTTTGCTTACAATATGATCGGCTACTGTTTGTACATTTAGAAGTTCTCACAGTTGCAAACTAAGATGTAATACTTCTTTGCAAGGGAAGGAATTCAATGAGGCTTGAGAGGAGTGTACTGATTACAATAGGAGTCTAATAATTTTTATAATTCTTAAAATAAATCAGAGGTGATGGGCTGAAAATACACAAGAGGTGGTCGGCACCAATACCGTGAGTCAAGCCTTTGTCTCTACCATAAATGGCCTGATTTATTTAGTGTATTAGCTTTTCTTCATATAAAGTCCATACGAAGAAATCTCTAGTGTTTCAAGTGCACTTTATAACACATGTATAAGGTGAGCTGTAAGGTATCATTATTGCTTAATCAACCCATTTGAAGAGAAAAGAAAGTGATGATCATAGAGCTGGAAGTTTTTTTATTAATGGGAATATACTGAGTCCAAGTAGTAAACTAGAGGACTGAATTTGGATGGTTTAGATCTTTTGAGTAAATCCTTACAACTGTTGAGGAATCTACTAGAGGACTGAATTTGGATTGGTTTAGATCTTTTGAGTAAATCCTTACCACTTTTTTGTCCTTTTGGGGCTAGGGTGGCCAGATCCCCATCACCAGCTCATGTGGATATTTATGCAATGCTGGGTCATGCCCTTGTTGCTCATCTCAAGTCTGATCTTGTTAAGTTTGTCAGGGTTGCTTGGAAAGGGTAGCCTTTCACCTCCGGTGTCACACTCTTCCTAAAACACAGATTCTTAGTGGTTATCTGCTAGGTAGAGAGAAGCAATGATTGTAGACATATAAAGACATTATGATATTGATTCTCTTTGTTCAATTTGGAAGGGAAGCTAGTTTGGAATGGCCTTGAAGGATGGAATGCTGCATTGGAGTTGCTAACTGTGGCAGAAGCAGTTAATGGAGATGCTGATGGCACATGGAAACACTCTGTGAAAGTGGAGCCTATAGCCTGGAGAAGGCAAGGCGACACATTATTCTTTTCTATTGTGATTGTAGTAGGCGGGAATATCATTCACAATGTGGATTTTTTTCTTGGATGGTATTTGAGATGCATATTTTTTAATCTTTTTTGAGCAGAGGAATAATAAGGCCTGCGGCATCCCAGAAGCACAACAGTGATTTTATGAAGGTGAAATCCTCAAGTAGTTTTTGTGTTTTGATTTTAGAGATTTCTCTCTCACACACACTTAAAACAAATATGATCTTTTATTGATATGATATGAGTGCAGCATGTGAATCTTGCTTCAGGGGAGCATCAGAAGGTCGCTGGACTTTCCTGCATAGATGGGATCATGGCACGTACACTTGTGCCTGGTCTGCTCATATCTCCAGATGACCTTGCTTTGTACATATCCCAAGGATTAAACATTAATCCCATTCGTTACCTCAAGGTAGGATATATTATTTGTGACATGAAAATGGCCAACCTGTGTACTTTTGTCCCAGCTAATGAATGACATTGGATTTGTGGAAAATGTCAAAGGCTTTATGGAGTTCATGTGAGCTGCATGGAACACATAGTTCCCTCTATAAAGGATCAGGCTCACGTGCTGTATTGAAGAGGATGCATATTAGTTCTCTTTCAAACCTTTCAGGTACTGTTAAGTATGGTTCAATCTCTTCAGGTTTAAAGACAGGCAGCATTTGCATAGATGTCAATTTCAAACTTTCAAGACAGATTTCCTTAACGTTTTCTTGGATCACCAAAAACTTGAGAAATTTTGAAAATGTCAGATTTATTGTTGAGATTAGCATCACAATGCTAAGCAAAGTGTCCCCTTCACCTGTAACACGCTACTATATTCTTACTGCGTATCCATTTCCACGATAGGTGCAGGACACCCATAGAAAGGTGACCAACTTTATTTTATACATTAGATACCCACAAACATGTGAAAGGTCACCTAGATTTTCTCAAATCATATGCATGTACAAATAATTTGGTTCCAAATGTTTAGGATTGCTATGCAGATGATTATGATGCAGTGATTGTCTGCTTGGGTGCTGGCATCAGCAAGCTTCCGGAGCTTTCAGGCAAGTTACCCATCACACTTTGCCGTGGAGTAGTTAATCATCTTGGGCTGCCTCCTGAAAAAGAGTAAGTTGTACTGCATAGTTTTTATTTGACTGTTTGGGTGCATGGATAGTTTTAGGAACATTTCTCACATTTATAGAACGAAGGGCTGCTATTCTAAGTGAGAACTTTTACTACTGTAGGGAAGAATGCAAATTTGAGGGACCATCTATTCTGGGTGAGACATGGCTGGCTGTCCAAGGGCCAAACAAGCTCATCCTTGGAGCAACAAAAGAATGGGTTCATACAAACACAGCAACTGTGGCTGCTGAGGGAGGTGTTGCTGCTTCCAATGAACTGCTGGAGAAAGCTGCAGCTTTTTATCCTCCTATAAAAAATTGGCAGCTGCTGGAAGCGCGTGCAGGTGTAAGAGCAATGACCCCATGCACAGCATGGGGGAAAATACCACTGGTTGGATGTATAGATGATATTGTAGGAGACATGCAGCATGAGCATGTGAAAAAGTCTAAATCACCATACTACTGGATTCTTGGAGGGCTTGGTTCAAGAGGACTCATATACCATGCCTGGTTGGGTGAAAGGGTGGCTGAAGCTGTAGTCTCCCAAAACGAAGGTTGCTTGCCTCAAGAGTTTCTACAATGGAAATATAAAGCAGATAGGGACCTTGTTAAAAGAAGCTGATGAGACTTTTGAATTTTTTATGCATCCTTGGGCTACTTTGTACGGTGCTGGGAGGTCCAACTCTTGGCTTCTCTTTGAACAGGGTGTAAAGTAGATGGTGAGTTTTCTAAGACAGGTTTGGAGGTTTAACGCATGCTCTTCATCGACATAAGAACGTGCATTTTCCACTGCTGCAAATCTCTCCGTAACCTAAGGTAGCTGCTTCTTGCATATGGATATAGCTTCCTTGGAATATAATTTTGAATGAAACCATTTTCGCATCTTCAATTTACATGTCTCAAGCACCTTGTAATACGTTTGTCATCAAATATGGTAAGATTGTTCTTTGCCGTGACTTTGAATAATTATAAGTATGTAATTAAAAGCCCAATGTTTAATGTGTTGGCTCAATTCTCCACACTACTCACTACTCTCTATGGGTTATGATTTATGTTTTATAATGTCTTGGCTCAATTCTCTACAAGGCAAGGCTTGTTCTTAAAATAAAGTGCCTTATTTTGGAAGCTGAATAAGCTCCACATGATGTAATATTGATCATGTGGCTCGCGTAATGCATTTAGTTTTGCTATCATTTTTCAGCTTAAACTTATGTCTATATCTATATGCATCTTCGCATCAACGTTTAAGATGCTAGCTATCATATAGTTTGAGAGTGCAAAGAAATGTAAGAAAATCTTTGTAGCCTCTCTCAATCCATTCTTTTTACTTTACTATATTGCACTAGCACATGATTCATGAATTTGCAAACATAGCGAACTTGAACCTATGAATATCATAGAAGGTTTCATGAAGCAAGTGAGGTATGCCCCCTCAAGCTTCACAGGCTTCGTGGCGTCTCTTACAGTATAGAGTGGGTATTGTTGTGAGGGACGAGGAAACCTTTCATTTAGATTTTTGGGTCCCTGTCTGGTGTGGAACCGGAAGATTTGATTGGGGAAATCTATATGTGCATGTTTAGACATGAGACACTTGAGATTTACATGTACATTTTTGCTTAAAGATTACATGTAGGAGGCCGGGTGTAAAAGGGTCCAAACCGAGGTGTGAAAAAGTTCCTCCCTTTGAAAAATACATTACGGCAACAAGAGTGATAGAAGGTGATTAAAATGGCACAAATATTCATCCCAAATAAAGGACCGGATTAAATGTCACAAATATCAAGTCTCGAATACATGGACGAATGCGGCCTTGGGAAAAGGTAGATTTTGGTTGGGTCTCTAATTTCTCTCTCTCTCTCTCTCTTTTTATATATATATATACACTAATGCAAAAATACACGACGGTAAAAATTGCACAAATATTCATCCCAAATAAAGGATTGGATTAAATGTCAACTTAAGTGTAAAGATATTCTTTGGAGTCTCAAATACATGGACAAATGCAGCCTTGGGAAAAGGTAGTTTTGGTTTGCTCTCTCTCTCTCTCTCTCTCTCTCTCTCTCTCACACACACACACACACACACACACACACACACACATACACACTAATGCTTGTTACGAATTAGAGACTCCATCTTAATAGAAGTCGCCATTTCTCCCAACCGTCGTACTATTCACGTTGTATTTGTTACCCTATGTGGTAAGATTAAGCAATTTATGAGGGTGACCCACACAATTCATATATTATAACACCAACCTATAACAGATTATGCCAATCATGACTCTCTAAACAAGATAAGTTGTCATCATTACTGAACAAGTCTTTCCAGGATGCTCAATATCCGTGTGTTCTTATGGCTACCATTCTCTCTTTCACTAGTTGATATTCTTAGATAAGATCCATGGAGCCACCTCTTATGTGACGAGAGTTCATTCTCACTATTTTTTTTTTGCCATAGATGAAGTATCATTTGAAGATCTTTTCTTGGAGTTGTTACATCCTTCTAGCCTGTTTTACATGTTTTCATATTGTTTCCACTATGTTCTTGAACATAGGCATGGGATCCAAAACATCTGCAATCTTTATGGCAAGCTACAAGATAGATATCTTGTTTCATGATGCCTTTGGTTTTATATGTGGGTTTTTTCTCTCTTCCTTTCAAATGTAACCTTGGATTTCTTATATTTGTACTAAGTGGGTATTGCTTTGTTTCTAGTGCCATAAAAAAGATGCTTATCCCTTGAGGGAAAGGGATGGTTCACAAAAAAGATGTCTATCCTTACTATGTCTAGATTTCTTGATATACCAATTTTCTCAGGTCCTTACTATATCTAGATTTCAATTCATTTTCACATGTCAAACATGCATGATGCCCTTTTGTTGAGAGACCTGCAAAATTTTATCTTCAAACAATTTTAAAAATATGTTTATCAATGACTCAATAAGATATTTACCTAAAAACAATGATAATGACATAACACCTAAACATAATTAGAGACTAGGATAGCCATCCATGTTCATATGCCACATAGTTTGAACCTTTGACCAAGTAGTGGGAGGTCTAGAAATGCCAAACATTTTAACGCGATTTCATAGAAGCCTCAATTCTTCCTTTACTTGCCCCAAGTACACATCCATATTCTTTAGTTGATCTTTTCATGAGAGCATATATATACATACATACATATGTAATGAGAGCATATACATACATACATACATATACATATATATGTGTGTGTGTGCACGCGTGCGCGTGTGTGTGTGTGTAAGATGAATGAAAATATTCATTCCATAAGCGTTTGAATATTGTAGTTAGCAAACACAATTGGCCCTATAGACCACTTTGTTGAGTGCGTACCAAATAACTAACTCCATCACGAGCAAGTCGCAACTTCACATTACGAGGCTTATCCTTGAATATTAGCCATGTTCTTTCAGTATGTTAAAACACTTCACAACTAATTGGAATATGCCACATCCCATTTGTGGTTTGATTCTTTGCAAGCTGATCCTTATATTGTCCCAGTGTCGACACTGAAATATATGCACAATTGTGGTATTCTTAAAAAGTGTCTCAAGATCTTTCTTGGTACAATAGTGGAGGATCAAGCATTGTAATTGGCATTGCTTTTGTAACGTGACTCTCTCCACATTTGCGATAGCTTGTGTTGTTTTTAAACTTTATTTATACAAAATGCAATCATTGATACATGCATGGTAGCTTTTATACTCCATTCCTAATGAAGCCAATCACAAACTTGCCTCTACCCTTGATGGACGTAGAGTATTATTTTGTGGCAAAAGGTTTGTATGCGATAACCTAGAAGACAAAGAAAAACATGAAATTGTGTGAAAATAGAACCTTTTTTTTTCTGACAAGAAAAAATATATTGAAGGATAATAAATCCACGTAATGAATATCTTTGATTGACTTGAAGAGTGTTTATATAGAAGTACTGCTCTACCTAGTTTGAGTTTGTGGATTCATTATTAAAAGAGTTGTTGAAATTCTTGATATAGTGTACACTTTCATAAGTTTGAGTTTTAGATTCTTCTTCAATTTGGCAATGTCATCCATGTTATGTTCTTTTTAGCATCATTATTGCTAAACCAATCATCAAACATATGATTAAGTCCATCATCATACATTTGCTCTTCTTCATTGGGCATTGTTGGTTTAGGGTTTACTACATTAGACCTTAGTGATTGATATAGTGGGGGTGCCTTCTCTTTAATTAAATTAGCATATTCTCAACATTCCAAAACACATTCATAATCACTCGTTGATTTTACTCATATGAAAAGCATTAGGTAAAATGCGACGGCAAACGCTCATGGAGCTTGCAAATCCTTGAAAAGACAGCAAACACTATATGAAAATACTTGGGAGCAGTAGAGTCTTGAAAAGTGGTTGGCAGCATCACTTTTATTGAAGAGGGGAGTCTGCCTACCTACCACCATCCAACAAGCACAACAGTGAGAACTAGTTTTAACTTTGGTTGGATAGATAGGTGTCATCAACACCCCTCCCTTGTTATTAAAGTCACAATAATCGATGCTTTTGCCTACACACTTATCAAGCTTAACTAGTGAAGATAAATAACTTTTGTAAAAAAAAATTGGTTAAATAAGGAGCAATTTTTAGCACTATCAACCAATGGTTTATGAAGAAAAAATGATGCACATTTATATTAAAAAAGGTTAATGCAAATTGAAAAAGGTGAGAGAGAAAAAGGGTTTTACTTAAAAGATAGGGGTGGCTTAAGGGGGTGAGGAAATTTAATAAGATAGGGGTGGCTTAAGGGGGTGAGGAAAATACCTTTTTTTAAGGCAAGCAAGAGGGAAAATTTGGGAGCAGAAGAAAGGAGGGGTTATTGTAAGAGAGAGGCAGAGAGAGAGTGGGTTTTTAAAGTAGGGGGTCTTTAAGAGGGAACGTAGAAAAACATAAGGAGATAAAAGAAAAATAAGGTGTCGGGAAAGAAAGGACGTAGACGCACAAGGTGAGGAGTCTTTAGTTATAAAGAGAGAGGTTAAAGCAAAAAAGAGGGGGGGATTTTTAATGTATAAAGATTAAATAGGCTAGGGAGTAAAATGTTAAAAAACTTCAAGATTTGAGCAATAGAAAAAAATAAAAAGGAAGGGGAGATTTAATAAACAAATTATGGATTTAGAGAGGGGAGGGAAAAAGAAGGTAGGGGAAATATATAAAGAGAGGAGGGAGGGAAACTTTGAAAGAGGGATCTTAATAAATTGCTAGGAGAGAGAGAGAGAGAGAGAGGGGGCAGGGGGTGAAATAAATGAAAGAAGGGAAGGGGGGTGGGGGGAGTACTAAAAGGAAAACCTGAGAGTCCATGTTGCACTGCAGGGGTGAAGCGAAGAAGAATCGGAGTCGAAGTACGACGGGCGAGGAGGATCGTTGTGGAGTAGTCCACGCAGTTTCGACCATCAGTGAGAGGGCTAGAGAACTTAGGGAGTCTGGGTACGCAGAAGAGGCAGAGAGGTACTAGGGTCGCGCAGTGGGTAGGGATGCGTAGAGGGTAAAGAAGTAGTATGGGCAATGTGGGCAGAGAGGTACTAGGGGCACGCAAGTGTGTCAGTGCGTAGGGGGCATGGGTAGAGCTGACAGACTGTAGAGTAGTAAAGAATGGGGGCATGGGCAGAAGACACTTGTGCTTCATATAGTCTCTTCCTCCTCCTCCTCCTCATTACTAAACCACCTTGCATCTTTTGATCTAGTAAACCACCTTCCATCTATTGTTCCTTAAACACTTCTGCTTCATATACTCTCTTCCTCCTCTTCCTCATCATTAACAAACTCTTATATGATTTGCATTTGAAGCACCTTATATTGTTTTTTGTGTCAGGTGCATAATTTATTTTATTTAATAACTTTATTCTACCTATTATTCTACTAAGGCATTTAGATTATTATTTTATGACTTCCCTACAACACTCCATCCTCTAGACTCTATATTTTGGTAGTTATGATGTATTTGCTCTTATTAGATTTTTATTGCACCTTCAAATTGTTATTTTTTGCTTCATGTCAAAGAACTGACACATTTCCTTGAATTTTTAAGGCTTCCCACATGGATTCATTCTCCTTCCATACAACCAAATCGTGGGCTATGGCATATTTCAGATCTTATAGTCACTTTTTCCACTATTTTGCTTCATTTGTTTTTACTTCAAGGGGGGAGGGAAGCAAGATCCCGTGATGTGTGCTAGCTATTAATTCTCACTAAAGTTGATTTACCTTCTCAACTCTTTATTACTTAAGTTTCAGTGTGAGTTTATACAACTGTTGCTACCAAGCTCAAAAGATTTACTAGTAATTTTAGATTTTGATGACATCAATGAAAGGATTACCTTGCAGTCATACTCTTATGTAGAGAAAATCCATTGGCATGTAAAGAAGCATTAATTTTAGCAGCCTTATCTACCCATTGTTGGGTAGCTAGTTCCTTGAATTGCTATTAGCTTGACCACTATTCAATACAACATTAACTATGAATAAGGAGTAGTACAAAAATATCTCATAGACTTTACCTTTTCTTCTTCTAGCAAAACCTAACAATTTGTAGAGTCTCGATAAGGAATGACATGGAAATTAATATGAAGAAGACTAAGTTTACATATAACTTCTATATTGAGAGAGTGCTACAACAACGATTGTACCAGAGATATGGGAAACAACCTTCTATAGTTCTGATGCTCATTTACCAGCATTGTGACATTCGCTAGAATTACTAGCACAATCAAGACCAAGAAGTATTCCCTATAATCAAAGCAATAAAAAGGGATGCAAAGTAAGAGATGCCATCATAGGGGCCTATCCTATCCATTTCCCTCTTATGCCTTTTGGAGTGACAAATGCACCTGCCACATTTAGTTAGATGATGAACCATATCCTTCTACCCTATTAGGACATTGTGGTAGTTCGTCCCATTGGCTAAGGATTGAGACAAGGAGAGCCACAAGTACACCTAGGGAGCAGCAAATTTGCAGACTATGCACTTTGGGAGAGGTAGAGACAGAGGAGCATGTCCTATGTACTTACCCAATTTTCTATGAGATCCAAGGATGGTATCACTATTTCTTCCAGAAGGGACACAGTTTTGGGCATCTACCCCGGCTGATTCCCTTACAGAACTAGTTTTGGGTTGGCCTCTATCTGATGGAGATGCAATGACATAGAGATATTTATTACTTCAAATCAAAGAGTAGGAGAGGATGGTACCATTGGAGACAAGGATGGATCGAGCTTATCATCACATCATAGATTTATACACATTTGAGTCTACCCTTGCATATGGCAGAGTAGAGGAGGAGGAGATAGATGGCATGAGGACAGCATGGGTCAGTAGGATGAGAGGACATCGAGGATGTAGCCAAAGACACAAGAGCCACATATAATGCACTGACAGACTAGAGCACATATGATAGAGGTCTATCCCATCACAACTTTTCTCGTAGAAGGCCATCTAGCTAGAGGTGTCACTCTCGATATGGCCCACCGAATATGGAGATGGTAGAAATTATGCCCCCTACCATTGTGAGAGATTTCTCAATAGACGCTATACAATATATTTTTGCAACTCAAAGTAGAGCCACCACAACACGTGGCTATGTGTTTTGAATTTGAGATTGAGTATTAGCTATTAGCCTTAGCTTTGAGCTTTGTTTAGTTTAATAAAATACTCTACAAAGGGTCTTAGTGAGCCCTTTACCTCAGCCCACAATGGTTTCTATGAGTATGAGCTACTCAGATATTGTACTTTGTCTCATTATCCATGAGGCCTCTCAAAGACGTTAATGCATCTCTCTCTCTCTCTCTCTCTCTCTTTTCACCATCCTTGCAATCACATGCCATTGGGTGATTCGATGCCTTGTATTGGGAAGGACATCAAGCATTGGGACAACCATTTGGTACACGTTTCTCATGCAGTGATGCACTAGGGAGATTTGTGTATCCAAATTTGCATGCTTTTGATCCATGGCATGTACATTGCTATTGAGTTATGTGTCACATGGCTAGGGACCTCAAGATTTGTGTAGCTAGATTTGTATGCTTTTGATACATGGCATGTACATTGCTATCGGGGTCTGTGTCACATGGCTAGGGACCTCAAGACATGCCCCCCATGGATGGAGCCATGCCTTTGTTGGAGGATTGGCAAGAGAGTGGAATGCATATGTTGTATTCAAAAGAAATTGAAATATATACATGTTCTCACATTAGGATTAGGGTTTGTCCTATTCTCAACACCAGACTTAAATTGCATTGGATAGGCAGATTGTGCAAGTACAAGACCCTTTGGGATTTTCTAATGCATATGATAGCAACCAAAACTTTTTTTAGAAAGCAAAAAATATCGGGGTACTATGTGCATCTACAACATTAGGGTTAGGGTTTGTCCTATTCTCAACGGTCGACTTAAATTGCATTCGATAGGTAGATTGTGCAAGTACAAGAACCTTTGGGATTTTCTAATGCATCTGATAGCAACCAAATTGTATCGGGGTACTATGTGCATCTACAAGCACATCGACTCTATTGCGGTGAAACTATGTACACAATGAGTACAACTTAGATTCTATACATTGACTTTCATTTTCCCCCTTTAAGCTATAGAGAATTTTCTCTTAGGTCAAAGACTAGTCGATTAACCAATGATTGCCTATCGCATATGGCTCAGCTAAAGATGAGCGTGTCACAAACCAATGTGGACTATGAAGTTGATATATAGAAGAAGCTAGATGTGATGTTGATAGGTATGGTAAAGAAGATGCAATCTAATAGATTGTGACAAACAAGGGTCTTACCAAATCAAGATAATTGGTAGCTTATGCATTAGCAAAATAACCTCTCTCAAATAATGGATAATCAATGTCGACAAAAGGATCCATAGGATGTGTAGCATAAGGGACTAAAGGAGCAAGTAAGGTACTTGTAGATAAGAGACTATGCTTTGTGTACCAAATACTAAAGCAACATAAAAGATTATTGTATGGATAACTTGGTAGTCTTTGATAACACCATAACAAGCATGAATTGTGTAACACAATCATGAATGCATGTTGGAATTGTTGCTCCCCAATTTTCTCTATGGAAAAAATTAATAATATCATCTACATTGTGGCAAGATTGAGTTGATGCCAAGATGTTCTCATGTTGAGGATGGTCTAAAGTGATGGCGAAAATTGATTCTAAGAACAATGGATTGTGGCATAAATCTTTGAAATCTATAGGATATGAGAGAGCCGCATGGTGAGGGATTGTCAACAAATCCACATTATTGAAATGTTGAGGTTCATCCATGCAACCATGTGATAACTATCTGGCACAAAAGCAAAACTGTGCTGATGTAGATGTAAGGGCCTCATGTTCAGGACTTACATGTAAATTAGCATGATAAAAAAATGGACATGATCTACTATGCCAAGTGGGCTTCTGTGAATATAGGATACTTTGAGGCTATGGCTTGGAGTTGAGAAGGTGATGCAAAGATGATGATGATGATGATGATTTTGCAATGCCCACTTTGACCCTATCGTTGTAGTGTTCAGATCAACTGGTAGAGACTGATTCATGCAGTTGCATCTTAGACATGGAGGCACAACTTTCTTATACTAACTGAATAGGGTTTGGATCAGCCAGTAGAGATTGATTCACGTTGTTGCATCCTAGACATGGAGGCATAACTTTCTTAGATGAAAATGGCCCTAAGATTTATTTAAGTATAAATTAGATTGGAAAGGACTCTCTTTGCTACTCCTTTGCTCAATGGAATAGTTATGACCCAGCATCTTGTCATGAGATGCTTAAAGAAGGGTGCGGTTCCTTAGATAGGGGAAGTGTTGCTAAAGTGAGTGAGTCAGGGGACCAATTAGAGGAAAGTGTTTGCATCACTAGAGACTATTGTCAAAATTTGTAGAGATATTGGATAGAATGCGAGCCACTATGTTGTTTGTGAGCATGTGACAAAAAATGGTGAGTTGTCATTTATACCTTGTTCCTGTGTGGGATCCTCTAGTTCATGTGACTCTCCTCCTCTTGAATCCAGCCCCCCATTCTTCCTCAACCACTCCCTCTTGAACAGGATTTTCACTTCTCCACGACTGCTTAATGCACTATACTTTCACCTTTAGAGTGTCGACACAAGCCTACAATTGTACTTGAATTTCATTGGTGGGATGAACGGGTGCTTAAGTTTGACATTGACTACCCTTGAAAGCGCTTATCATGGGTGCTAGTGAGCTACTTCGATTATTAATTGTGGGGGTGGGCAGACCTCGATGTGTAATAGAGCATTCCCGTGTTGCTTGGCAGAGGGTTTTAGGTTGAGAGAGTGGGAACGAGGTTTGTTGGGCATCCTTTTAAGGTATCCGCATGTTTTGTGGGAGATGTTGGAGATACGATTGCTGGAGATCAAGCTACAATTGTAAAACTCCTATTTGAGGGTGTTTACACACCAAAGCCCCACCGCCCAAGCCTAAATCATAAGGCCTTGGTGGGCGGGGGGTGCATACACACCGCCATGGTTTGGCGGCGAGGACTTTGCCCCACTAGCTAAGCTTGCATGAAATTCTTTTGAAGAAGAAACCTCCCTTGGGCAAGGGGGTTTTGGCAGCATCTTGCCATGTGGAAAGATGCTCCTGTCTTTTGGCTAGGGGTGCCTGTCTTTTGGCTAGGGGTGCCGGGCGGGCAAATCGGGTGTGTGCAAAGAGCTCATGTTAGCCTTGAGCTCCTTGAAATTTAGAGTTGTTTGAGGAATCGTACAAAATAGCACATAATTTTCCTGCTCTCCACCCACGGTTAGGACCGTCTTCCATAGGACAGTTATTTGGCGTAAGACGACCCGTTGGCCTAAAGTGTTACAAGTTTCCAACTTATAAGACATCCCGCCATAGCCAGCTTTCAACTTGGCAGCCAGTTACCTTAGCTAGCCTTCCCGCCTTCCCCTTCCCCTTCCCCTTCCTGCCGTTGCACAGTGTGGAGGCTTTGAAATTGCCGTGAAGTCAGTGCAAGCTCCTGCTGCAGAGGTATGTAGACTTTTAGATTTGAAATTTGTGTAAGCTGAGGGAAGGTCACGGTGAGATCGTTTTGTGTCTCATGAATGTGATTGAGCAAACTTAGGGTAACGGAACCACTCAACTGAACACAATGAGCTGAAGCGGTGAGCGGCGCTGAGCTTCGCGGAGGAATTCGATTCCTTAAAACGGATGCCCCAACCGCGTTCGCTAGAGAACCTTGTAAGCATTTTGCAGAAGTGCAGAAACGATAAAAATCTCGTATCGCTTGCGGAAAACCAACAAGAAGCTCATAGGTCTATTGGGAACTACCATGTCCCGACGTTGATAGCATCGCGACTCTGCGCAGCTATTCAATAAGTTGGTTTTTCCAAAGGTGCATGATTGGACTTCTCTCATCAGTGGTAATGTTGAATACCGGGAATCTGAGCACGCCCTCAACCTTTATCAGAAGATGCAAGAGATTTCGAAACATCTTGTACATGTACTTTTGTGGCCCTGAAGGCTAAAGACGTACTAAGATTGCTAGGAAGGTATTGGAAAAATTCATTTTGTTAGCAATACATTGGTAAATATGTATGCCAAATGCGGCTTGCTTCCAAGAGCCACTGAGGAGCACGGAACTGTTCGAGGAGATGCAATTGGAGAACGCTATAATGTTTTTTGCATGAAAGCTTGTAGCAGCGTTAAGAGCCATAGACAAAGGCTGAGAATACATACAGGATTTGCGATGAGAATGAAGTGATCATCAAAATGGATAAGGTGATTGCCTAAGGCGTTGAAGAAGAGGGACTCTCAAAAAAGAGAGAAGACGTTCAAAACAGGCCAAGGGGGGAATCCACCTAAGATGAGTTCAATGTATATTGTAAGAAGACTACAACGGGATGGTAGAGCGTAAGAATTGGGCGAGTGGGCAGTTGTGGAGATAGGTTTGAGTAAGCTAAGAGGTAAAAATGTTCCCAAGGTCTTTTTGGGTAGATAGAGTCAGTAATGTGCCATCAGACGTTCAATAGGCAGTCCCATGATTGGATAACTAGTTGAGGGTCTGGATGTCTTCATTACAGACTCCTAGAGTGCTGCTAGGTCTTTCTGATGCATGGGTGCTGCATGTCCATAAAGATACCAGAAACAAATGGATTCAAGAAGTAGGAGGTGCATGTTTGTGAGATACGATAACGAGTCCAAAGCTTATCGGTTGTATGACAAGGAAGCATGAAGGTTTTGGTCAGTAGGGACATAGCCTTTCAACTTTCAAGAGACTAAGCCTTATTGAGAGCCTCAACACCTGCCTTAACCCAATGGTGGTCAAGCTCAAAGGATAGCAGGCTTAGCAAGTTTAGGAATGGATTCAAAAGAAATAGAACCAGAAGAAAACTATTGCAAAGAACAAAAGATGATCACGATGGTATATGATGACCGTGGATGACTCAGGGGTGACTTGAAGTCAGTTCAGGTGGAAAGAGAAGGTCTTGAAGGACCTTGAGGTCTCTAATAGTGAACTACGAGCTAATGACTTAACTCGAGATGTAATGGAGACTAACATGTCTTCCATTGAAAAGAACAGAGTGTAGGATTTGGTGCCGAGATTGGCCAAGTGGAAGGTTTTTGGAACCAAATGGATGTACAAAGCTAAGTACAAGGTAGATCAGCGTTCAGAAGCCTCTACACCTACTGCTCGTCCTTCCTCCTTCTCCAGTCATCTTCCTTCTTCGTTTATTCCCAATTTTGGTGAAGCTGGAAAGTTCGATGGGGCGAACTATCCAATCTGGAAAGTCAAGATCCGAAGCCATCTGTTGACACGGAAGCTGTGGAAGATAGTGATTGGGACCGAGGAGAAGCCGGAGGACATTGTGGACAAAAGAGGTGAAGTTTTATTTGAAGCAGATGGGGATGAACTCAGTGCATGGGAGGAGAGGGATGCTCAAGCCTTAGCAATGCTCATTGGCACGACAGCAGATGCTGTGATTCCTCATATCCAGTTGGCAGAGACGTCTTCAGAGGCGTGGGCCATACTAAAGGAGCTGTATGAAACCGATAATACAGCCCGTATCATTACTCTTCAGCATTAGCTTTATAATCTTGATATGAATGAGGGTGATAGTGTGCATGACCATCTGACAAAGGTGAAAGTCGTGTGGGACTAGCTCGTAGCGGTTGGTCAGAAGGTAGACTTGAGTCAATTGGCGTTGCTTACACTCCACAAGTTGCCACGGAGTTTCAAAAGTTTTGTGACTACGGTCATTGCGGGTCAATGGACTAAGCCAATCACCTTTGAGGAGCTTGGCCCACTCTTGCTTCAGAAGGAGGCTAGAGAGAAACTCTTTACGCAAACCGACGAGAAGGCGTTAGTGGCCAAAGACAAGCCTGGAAAAGGCAAGCCAAAGGAGTTCAAGAAGTCAGAGGACGCTGATCGAAAGAAGAAAATGAAGTGCTATTACTGTGAAAAGCTTGGCCACTCCGCCAAAGAATGCCGAAAGAAGAAGGTGGATCAGAAGCATAGCTGACGTGACCGAAGCGCTCATGCCAAAGTTTGGACTTTCCATTGTCTTCATGAACCAACATTGCACTGAGGCGGTACAATCCGTTCTCTTCAACTCCTTGAGCCACCATCTGTCCATTTGCTTTGGATGTCACGGTGACCTTGCCATCTTGAAAGAGAACTGCCATGTTGTTTTTGTCCATCAGACTTACAGACAATAAGTTCTTGCAAAGGTTGGGTACATAAAGTACTCCAGAGATATCCTTCTCCTCACCCATGGTTGTAATGAAAGGAATGCTACCGACGCCCTTCACAAGACACGTCCGGCTATCCCCGACAGAAACTTTGGAATCCAGGTGTGCACTTTCCATGGTTTTGAACCAAGTGTTTCTGTTAGACATGTGCTTTGAAGCACCGCTGTCAACATACCAACCCTCTTTTCCTTCACTGACTGCATACGCTGAACAATGTTCATTGATTAAAAACAACTGTCCAGTCGTCACATTGGCAGAATCATTCTTAGGCTCTTCTTTGTTCCTGGCTTCTCTCTTCCAGAACCTTGGCTGAAATGTCAAAGTCGAAGATGGTGGATGGACTTCCACCAATTACAGGCAAGGATGGTGTCTGTAGGGCTTGTCTAGAAGGCAAGCAGCACAAGGACAAGTTCCCACAAGAGGCCTTGTTTCGGGCCAGCAAACCTCTTGAGTTGGTTCATGAAACCGGCCTCTAATCACTCAGAGGGCAGTGGAACTAAACCTTTAATCACTTCGGCACTTATTTACAGCTCACAAAGCATATATCACAACCATTAACCATTGCATGATCACCATTCGGCATTTACCCATTTGTTCACAAACAAAACCATTGAAAAAGGAATGCCCCTGCGCAACAAACATAGACAAGTGCACCCGATTGGCCCCAAACACCGTGGCGCCCCTTTCGGTATTTCTTGATATTTCACAGTGAAATGAGTACAAGTTGCATCTGGGAGACCTTTCCTGCAATTGAGCACGCAGCCCCAATTCACTAAGCCTTCGCAAGGCTTTCAAGCATAGAACACCATCACATAAGTGTACTTAACCCATAGGCTCAACCCAAAGGCATTCTCTTTTCCAAGTGCAATTCCATTGGCTGTCCAGATGCAATCACACTGCACCCCAGTTGCACTCTCTTTGAGTGGTTTCCAGGTGGCATTCACAAAGCTTTTCAAAGCTTCAAAATAAAATCAGCAAAGTACCCAACCAAAGAATGACTCATGTAGCATTGCCTGGGCACGTGTGAGCCAAGAAAGAGGTGACACATGAGGTCAACCAATAGCTTATGGCAAAAAGAAATTGCAGCAGCAAAATCAACTCACCAAGCCCTGAAAACTCGAACCAAGTCCTCAATCGCCAAGAGGACATAGTAGCCAATGCCCACTTGCATTCTCAGCCAAAGAGGAGTGCAAAGGCATGAAGAAAGAGCATTTACAAGAGTCGACCAGCAAGAATTCCACTGAAAAATGCGAAAAGAAGCACTTCTGTCGCGAAGAAATAGGAGTTCTTGGGCTCAAAAGAAGCGTGCTTTAGAGAGGAATGCATTGAGAAGGTTTTGGAGAAGTTTCATCGCCGGAAAGTCCTCCAAAACTGAGAAAAACCAGTCAACCAGCGCGTGGGACCACTCGAAATTCAACAGAAAGCTGTAGCTTTGCAAGAGGAGAGGCACAGGAGGTGGTGGAAGCAAAAAGGTCTAGAAAAAGCCACTTTTGCAAATTCGACCAGTAAAAGAAGTGCTCAGCTTTGCCCGTTCTACCAAACACACGGAGGGAAAAGCATATCACTACGAAGGGGAGGCAGAGGGAAAGCCATCGGGCCAAACGGAAGTTGAGGAATCCAAACGGGTGAGGAGTTATGAAGAAAAACGGAATTCAGCTGAAGGAGGCTGAAAAACCAGTCCAAAATCTCAACAAAGGGAGAAGATGAGAGAGAAAACCACACATGTGAAGTTTAGAAGGCCGAGGAAGGTCCAAGAATGGCAAAGGAGCATGTAGAAGGCACTAGAGCCACCTGGAACTCTAGGGGGGCCACTGAAGGTACATGGCCCTCTAGGGGGCCCATTAAAAATGCCACATCATCATTTTCCAACGACCACTGTTTTAATTCCTTGGAATGCCTTTGGGCCTAGGGATTAATTACGCTTATGTGCTAGGCACCATGCCGCGCTTAATTACACATTATTAAGCCCATGCTTGGACTTTTAAAACCAAAGTTGTCACGGTCTTGTAGTACATTAAAGTACTTAGAATTTCACGCCCCCGTGACATACCCCTCTCTTGAAACAACAAACCACAGTTTGCTGCCCCAAAACACATGAGTGAGCATGAAATATAACATGAAAGAGTATACAAGAAAGCCGCAGCTATAGTATACAGAGACAGTGAAAATATGGCCAGGAGAGGCATGCATCCATCCATATACATTGCCCAAAATCTATGTGATTGTCGGCGATCAATAGTCAAGATGCATCAATATCATGAAGTTTCACAACAGAAATATTGTCAGCTCAATGTCTCGGAGGAAACATACAGTGTCATCAAGCGACCTCATGAAATCACGGTGAGCCCGTCCGTACTGAGGGAGTGGAGGTGCTACCCCCTCTCGAACACCAGGTAATGCTCTAGACGCTTGCTCTGCTGAACTACCTGTAGGAGCCTGGCAGTCGGCTCTAACTGGAAAGCATCAAGGTAAAGGTGCAATATCCCAGGTGAATTTGCCAGTTCACCTTCCTCCATCCATTTCGCATCAAGTGATGGGTAATTTTGAAATTTTACCGAGTAGCAACGGATAACTTTACGCTTGATCTTTCTATCTCTGTGTGCCAGAATTTGCTTTGGGACTAGAAGTTCATCCTGTTCTTCCACTTGAGGCTGCACCTCATCAGGTAAATCCTCGGGAATATCTCCATGATATTGCTTTAACAAGCTCACATGAAAGGCATTATGTATCTTCCAATGCGGAGGCAACTTCAGCCTGTAAGCTACCTCGTTTATCTTTTTTGAAACCTGGAAAGGACCATAGTAACGCATGTTCAGCTTTATGTACAACCTTTCCTTGCCTTTCTTATTTTTCAGCCTTGCCTTATGAAAACGCAGCAAAACCCAATCACCTTCTGTGAATACCAATTCCCTGCGGTGCTTATCTGTTGCTCTTTTTTGCTTGTCCTGACTTCTTTGCAAGGCATATTTGATCTTCTTGTAAGCCTCTTTAAGGCTTTCCACAAAACGATCAGCTTCGAAGATTTTCTCTTTTGTATGCAAAATGGGAGGTATCTTCCTGGCACCTTACACTATTTCAAAAGGTGCTTTACCTGTGGATGTGTGCACCGTATTATTGTAACCATATTCCAGCAAAGGCAAATAATGCTCCCATTTTCTTTTGTGGTTTGAGACATATCCAAGATGGTAGAGTTTTCTTGCTCCGATTGTCCATCAGACTGAGGGTGAAAAGTTTAGCGTAGTGCCCATATTTTCAAACAACCCTCTCCAAAAGAGGCTGGCCATCCTCGGATCTCTATCACTAATTATGGATTCAGGCATCCCATGATACTTGAAGACATGCTGCAGAAACAATTTGGCCATTTGATCTGTTGTAATTTTCTTGCTTATTGGCACAAAGTGGGCTTGTTTGCTAAACCTGCAAATTATTGTCCACAATCCATCATGTCCAGTAGGAGTACGTGGAAGATCGAACACAAAATCCATAGCTATGCTTTGCCATGGTCTATCCGGAATTGGCAAAGGGTGTAACAACCCAGGTGCCTTCTGCCTGTCAAACTTTACTTTCTGACAAACCATGCATGTTCTCACACATTCTTCCACATCTTTCCTCAAAGATGGCCAATAAAAGTATTGCTCCACTGCTGTAATTGTTGCTGTAATTCCCCTATGTCCTGCATATGGAGGAGCGTGACTTTCCATTATGACTTTCTATCGCATCTGATCAGTGACACAGAGTCGTCCATGCATCAAATGAAACCCTCTTTCAACATATAGTGATCATGCCTTTGACCATCAGAAAGCTGATCATAAATAGTTAAAAAATCAGCATCATTAACATATTGATCTTTCATCACATCTAACACATTGTTGTAAGCAATGCTCACTGCTGAAACACTGGGTTTCTTGGAGATTGCTTCAGGCTGTGGTTTCCTGGAAAGTGTATCAGCCACGACATTTTTGTTACTCGGCACATGTACAATTTGAAAATGAAACATTGAGAGGAAGTTAGCCCATCTCATGTGCTTTTCAGATAATTTTCTCTGCGTGAGAAAATATCTAAGTGACTGATGATCTGTCTGCACATAAAAATCAGCTCCAAGAAGGTAATGTTTCCATGTGGTCAAAGCATGTATCACTGCTAACATTTCCTTCTCGTATGTCTGCAAGTACAATTCAGCATCTTTGAGAACTCTACTCTCATATGCAACCACTCTGCCATCCTGCATCAAAGTGCCTCCTATGCTGTTCCCACATGCATCACAAGTTACAGCAAAGGGTTTTGCAAGATCTGGCAAGATAATAACGGGCAAGATCTGGCAATTTCTGCAAAGTACTTTATAAACCTCCGATAGTATGAACACAACCCAAGAAAGCTTCTGACTTCATGCAGATTTTTCAAAATTGGCGAACTCCTGATGGCCTCAACTTTTGCAGGATCCATCTTGACTCCATCCTTCGACACTATATGACCGAGAAAATGAATCTCATGCATAAAGAACTCACTTTTCTTGGTGTTTATTAATAGCTTGTGTCTTTTCAACTCTTTAAACACAATAGTGAGGTGTTTCCTGTGCTCCTGCTCATTTTTAGAGAGCACAATGATGTCATCGAAGAAAGTGTCCACAAACTTTCTGTGTGCTCTAAAAATTCTGTCCATCATTCTATTGAAAGTGACAGGTGCATTAGTCAAACCAAAAGGCATCACAAGGAACTCATATAAGCCAAATGAAGTGCAGAAGGCAATCTTGTAGACATCTTCAGGCTGTATCCTTATTTGATGGTATCCACTTTTAATGTTAATACGACTGAACATTGAGGAACCTTCCAACCGATCCAATATATCATCAATGCGTGGAATTGGAAAACGGTTCTTAATTGTGACTTTATTCAAAGCCCTATAATCACTACACATTCTCCAACTGCCATCCTTCTTTTGCACAAGCAACACAGGGGAACAGTATACTTGGCTGTATTAATTCCTTTTCCAAGAGTTCCTTCACTTGTGACATTATCTCTTCCTGTTGTGCCTTACTGACACGATAGGGAGGTATATTAGGCGGTGAGCTTCCTGAAATTATATCAATTTGATGATCCTCGGCCTCTTCGGAGGTAATTCTTGAGGAAGTGCATCTGAGAAACAATCCTGAAAATCTGAAATAAAAGCAGCCCTTTCTCTATCTAAAGCAGAAAGAGTAGAGTCTTCCTGAACTGGTTGGCTGTCCTCTTTGACAAAAATCAAGTACGCTGAAATGTGATGCTTTATTACATTGGAAATACAAGAAGCTGAAACTCCAGGGATGGACTCCCCTTTCAACTTTACATCAAGTACATGATTTTTGCCTCTATGAGTTAAAGAAATCTTCTTGTTTCTCATTTGCACATCAGCCCCCACCCTGTACATCCAAGGCATCCCAAGCAAAGCATCACACTCTGGCAAAGGCATAATGTAGAAGTCCTCTGCATCCTGATATCCCTGGATATGCATCCTCAACTTGCCAAGGATAGGAGTGACAGGTGTGTTGAGTTCAGGGTTGGCCATATCACACATGCCGGATGGCCCCATTTCCTCAGGCTTGATGCCAAGCCTTCCTGCCATATTAGGAGTTATGAAATTCGCCTTTGCCCCAGAATCAAAGAAAAACAAACAATTCTGATTTCTGAAATTTCCCCATGCTCTACACATCTCAGTCTTTTTCGTTTCCTCTTCATCATGTGCATGTGGCAAACTCCCAATCACATCTGGAAGAAGTCCTGCTGAAGGTTTAGGCCTTTTGCCCTTCCTATTAGTCTGTTTATCACCATTCTTATCATCATCTGACCTGTCTCTTTTCTTGGATGGGCAAATCATAAGACCGGTGTCCCTCTCCTTTGCATATAAATCATTTGTTTTGCTCCATGAGTGACTTTTTCTCTTCATCAGATAAGTTGGTACGGGGTTGTTTATTAGGCTGTCCACGCCTTTGACCAGCTTTGAATTGGGCTTTTCCTCCCTTTTGAAATGATCGTTTGCCATAATTTTTATTTTCAGATTTGATGTCCTTATCCTGGTGTTTGGCAGCCCATTTGTTGTCTTCTTTCTTGCTGTCCATAAAGCCCAAATTCTTCTCCTGCATCCATGCATATGCTGTCTATGCATTCTCAATTAATTGAGTCATAGAACCCACCTTGGTTTTGATGCAATAATCACGTAGCTCACTAGGCAATCCACAACAGTACCTCTCTATTTGCTCTTTCAAAGAAACATGCCTCTAAGAGCTCAATGGCAGCAAAACATCCCAAAACCTCTGGGTGTAATCATCAAGATTCTTGCAAAGTTTGTATGACAAGTCATGCCAGTGTGAAAGTACTTCAACTTCAAAAGTTGGAGTAAGCCAAGTAGAAGAGAACACTTGCTTAAATTCGAGCTAAGTAGCAGGTGCATCTCCATGAAGCATAAGGTTGGTGTACCACTTAAGTGCATTGCCTTTCAAAAATGTGGCAACCTTCCTCATCTTGGATGCTTCTGTAAACAAACCCCGAAGAAATGCAGCATCAAACTGTTGAAGGAATGTGAGGGCTTTGTACCTGTCTTGTACTCCATTATATGTCTCAAACTTGACATGAGAACCACCATCCTTAAATTCTTTATATACATTTGATATTGGCTGTCCCAAAGATGGCTGTATATTTGCAGCATTCCTTTCACTAGAGAGAGCCATGCTTGGCTGAACATTAGGCATGGGAGCATATGCTGTGGCTTGCATGCCTGGCTGCATTCCCACATTGTCATACATGGCTTGCTTTCTATGCCCAATTGGCGGTGAAATCAACATCGCATCAAAGATAGAATTTGTACCAAAATATTCAGGTTGCTGCCTCAAATATGGCTGAGGTGGTTGAGCCACATTTATGGACTGCACATTATTATTTTGAGGAGTAGAAGTACCCAAACCAAGGCCTTGTGCTAGCTGTTCATACTGTTGCACTGGCTGTACTTTTTGTTACTCTTTCTGAAGTGCTCTTTTGGGTGATTTCTCTCTCTTGGAAGTCACTTTTTGAGTCATTTTTGATGGCTGTCCCTCATGGGAAACTGATGCATGAGTGTGCAGTCCGCCATGAGAAGCTGATGCATGTGTGTACTCACTCTTTCCGTGCTTGTGCTTTCTTGATTTCTTCTTCTTCTTGGCATTTGTTTGTACAATCTGAGCCAAATTTTGAGCCAGCTGAGTCAAAGCAGTCACTGCACTTGCAAGCTGTGCATTCAACATAGTAGCATCATCTGACTCACTGCTAGAACTAGTATCACCGTTGAGCTCAGTTGTAGCTTCATGTGTGTCTTGCTCAAAAGGCATTTGTTGTGCTCCCTGCAGGTGTACACTAGCTGGATCATTAAGGCTTTCCTGCCTTCTCCTTTGAGGAGTTGTGGAGCTCTCTTGCTCATGGGTACTCACCATGTTTATGGTTGTAATATTTAGCTGTCAAAAAGTGCAGCAAAGATATCCTTCCACCAAACTACCAAGGCCCACCTCTTGAGAAAGAGTGTGTGGTGTACTCAGAGGGCAGTGGAACTAAACCTTTAATCACTTCAGCACTTATTTACAGCTCACAAAGCATATATCACAACCATTAACCATTGCATGATCACCATTTGGCATTTATCCATTTGTTCACAAACAAAACCATTGAAAAAGAAATGGAGGCTAGAATGCCCCTGCTCAACAAACATAGACAAGTGCACCCGATTGGCCCCAAACACTGTCGCGCCCTTGTCGGTATTTCTTTATATTTCACAGTGAAATGATTACAAGTTGCATCTGGGAGACCTTCCGTGCAATTGAGCACGCAGCCCCAATTCACTAAGCCTTCGCAAGGCTTTCAAGCATAGAACACCATCACATAAGTGCACTTAACCCATAGGCTCAACCCAAAGGCATTCTCTTTTGCGAGTGCAATTCCATTGGCTGTCCAGATGCAATCACACCTGCACCCCAGCTGCACTCTTTTTGAGTGGTTTCCAGATGGCATTCACAAAGCTTTTTAAAGTTTCAAAATAAAATCAGCAAAGTACCCAACCAAAGAATGACTCATGTAGCACTGCCTGGGCACCTGTGAGCCAAGAAAGAGACGACACACGAGGCCAACCAATAGCTTATGGAAAAAACAAATTACAGCAGCAAAATCACAACTCACCAAGCTCTGAAAACTTGAACCAAGTCCTCAATCGCCAAGAGGACATAGTAGCCAATGCCCATTTGCATTCTCAGCCAAAGAGGAGTGCAAAGGCATGAAGAAAGAGTGTTTACAAGAGCCGACCAACAAGAATTCCATTGAAAAATGCGAAAAGAAGCACTTCTGTCGCAAAGAAATGGGAGTTCTTGGGCTCAAAAGAAGCGTGCTTCAGAGAGGAATGCATTGAGAAGGTTTTGTTGGTAAGCTGAAAGGAAAGCAAAGAGTGGACACAAACTCAGAATACTTGCATTACTTGCATTATGGAATGAAGAAGAGTGAGGTCCTTAAGTAGGCACCTCATACATGCTCACTGACATCACTGATGACTTCAGAGCTCCGTTGGTGGCTCAGCTTGAAGAGCCAAGGACCTTCGAGGAGGCGAAGGAACATCCATAATGGCAGGCTGCCATGCAAGCAGAGATGGATGCTATCCTGAAGAACAATACTTGGGACTTAGTGGCCAGGTCTCCGCGACGGAAAGTCATTGGCACTAAGTGGGTATACAAACTTAAATACAAATCGGACGGCAGCTTGGATAAGTATAAAGCACGGTTAGTGGTCAAAGGTTTTGCTCAAACTGAAGGCATGGATTTTGATGAAACTTTTGCTCCTACAGCTCGCATGGTTACTATCCAGACAGTGATTGCCCTTGTTGCCCAATTCTAGTGGCCTATTTTTCAAATGGACGTGAAGTCCGCATTCCTTAATGGAACCTTGGAGGAGGAGGTATATGTAGAGCAGCCACCGGGCTTTCAAGATCCAGGGTCCCATTAAAGGTCTGCAGGTTAAAGAAGGCGCTATACGGGCTGAAACAAGCCCCCAGAGCTTGGTACCAAAGGATTGATGTATTTTTTCAGAAGATAGGGCTAAGTCGGAGCCCTTCTGAGGCAAACCTCTACTTGTTTATTGAGAAGGGGTTGCGATTGGTACTCATCCTCTATGTTGATGATCTTATCTTGACAGGTGACTAGGTCAAGAAGATTTCTCAGGTCAAGGAGCTACTCATGTCTGAGTTTGAGATGACTGACCTTGGGTTATCACACTACTTCCTTGGGATAGAAGTAAAGCAGGCCAAAGACAGGATCTTCATTTCATAGGAGAAATATTGCATAGAACTTCTAAAGAGATTTCAGATGGAGTAAGAAGCAACCCACAGTGGCCCTTTCATCTACAGAGGCAGAGCACAGAGCCGCGTGTACAGCAGCGTGTGAGACACTGTGGTTGAGGTGGATTCTGGAGGACATGGATGTGTGTCAGGAGGACGCAACAGTGCTGATGTGCGACAATCAGAGTTGCATAGCCATTGCCAAGAATCCAGTGTACCATGCGCGGACCAAGCACATCGAAGTTCATTACCACTTTGTTCGAGAGCTCATCATCGACGACGTGATCGAGCTTATGTACTGCCCGACCGCTGACAACTTGTCTGACCTCTTCACGAAGGCACTTCCTTGAGAACTCATCAAATGAATGGGGATTGGCCCATAGTTGTGACATTGAGGGGGGGTGTTAGAAACTCACTGTGCCCACCTGTGAGCCCCTGATTTGAGGGGACAAGGGACAGTGAGAGGTAGGAGGGCTGGGGAGAGAGAGAGACTCAGGCCGGCATCATAGGCAATCAGCACATGGGCTAGTTGCAGCCTGCAACAGCAGGTAAAACAGGGCTTTAGGCCTCACATGGAGGCTCCTGCAGCAGTGCAGACTGGCTGCACAGGGCACCCTTATGTAGGGGCCTGTGGTAGGCCAAGTCGGCCCAACCAGGGCCACAGACCAGGGCCAACCCTGGTCGGTTTTCTAGGGCCCATGTGGTCGGCCACCAGACAGGGTACCGACCCTGCTGGTCGGTCAACTCAAGGGGCCTGGGCAGTGCCTATAAAAGGCCTACTCCATTCATTCCAGCATCTAGTGCAAGACTTAAAGCCCCTCTCCAAGGCTATGTTCAACACTCAGATCTGGAGCAATTGTTGAGAGAGAGAGTCCATCAATATTCTCCAGCACTTTGCTGTGTTTTGTAGTGCTCCCTTGGAGCTATTTTTCTGCCCACCATCTGGTGGATGAATATGCTCTCTTTCTCTCTCCGTCCATATTTATTTCTGAGAGAGTGTTTGTTGCATCTGTGATCATCTATCTGAGTTGAGTGTGTGTAAGAGTTGGAGAGATCTTGGGTGGAGGTTTGAGTGATTCATTCCCTCTGGATTTCTAACACCCGCGTGACCAAGTGCTTCGAAGACTCTAGAGTTGCCCTTAGGTGGCATGTAATTAAAGAGCTTAAAATCTGACACTTGGCATGTTGCCAAAGAAATGAGTTGAGAGCTATTGTAAAATGGATTCATGTTTTGAAAGTTGTAAAACAGAAGTTGTATGTTGAACTCTTTGTACGCATAAATTCTCAAGTAATAAAGACCTTTGGGGGGGTCCAGTCCGACGATTGTCCTGGGCCCTAACGTGTGCAGAGAGAGAGAAAGAGAGAGGGGGAGAGTTATCTGTAAGAGAGAGAGCGCAGAGAGGAGATAGCGCAGAAATAATTTGCAGAACGGAGTTTCAATTGGTATCAAAGCCAAGGTTCATAGCCTCTCCTTAGGTTGGGATGATCCAACAGAAGGCAATAAAGGAGCTTCTGAAATTGCTAATGGGTAGAGACAGTGTAGAGCGCTTAGTTTTGGATCGCGTGCTGACGAAAGGCCATACGTAGGCATGAACCAGGGCTAAGCGTAGGGTAACGGGACTAGGCCAGTTACGGATAAGACGCCCCAACTCTGAGATTGACTGATTGCGCGATGCCACGACGAGGCTAGAGATGCACTAAGGACTGTAGGGTGACTAGGAGCAACACTTGAAGTGCGAAAGGCTGGTGAGATCCTGAGGCTAGTTGTTTGGCATAGACCCATGATGAGTTTGACGCTGCTGGACTTAGGGATCGTCATAATCGACACGCTCATCTGCATACAGTAACGCAGCAAGACAAAGCGTGATCTATCATGCAATCATGAGCGTCGGTTCATGTTAATACTTTGATAAAGGCAATGAACTTGACCAAAGTGTGAACTGCCAAATGAAAGAGGTGCATGGCGAATTTCGTGATTTGTGAACATTTTTGGTGCTAGTTCCTGTAATTCTGCATGAAGAGCAGTGCTGATGCTGAGGCGCTGACGTGTCATCTACAGCAAGTCGTTGACATGGCATCGTAGGTGCAGTCAGCTAAGGTGGCGACCACGCACGTGACAGATGACGTGGCACTACATCAGGTGATATGTGGCAAGCAGACTACTATGCCAACGTGGTGCTGATGTGGCATATGCACGTGTTGATGTGGCAGCTAACAAGGAAGGTGACGTGGCCTTGGCATGTGGCAAGCTGACATGGTAGTCAGCTGAGCTGGCAAGACTTGTGGTTAGTTAACCCTGGTCAGTTAACTCTGGCTAGCTGACTCTAATTAGGGATGTGGTTTCACCTAACTAGTTCGGTCAGCCTAACCAGATTATAGTTAACTAGTCTCGTCAGCCTAACCAGACGATGGCCAACCAGACTAGATTGGTTTAGTTAACCACATCTTAGTCTGGTTCAGTTACTGCAGTTAGCCAGTTCAGTTACTTGAAAAAAAAGGGGGTTTTACTTGTCAGTTTTTCACCTGTCATAAATCTGTATGAAAACAGCAGAAAAACTTAGAAAAACAGAGTTTTGCAGAAATGAAGAGATATACATGCTTTTGAGCAGAGAAAAGAGGGGTCAGATGCATTCTCAAAGTTATTTGCAGTAATGACAAAAGGGCACACAGCTTGAGGTTATGCCTGGATCTTGACAGTCAGTCTTTGGCATGAATCTGGGTTGAGTTGTGAGTGCATTATACTTCTTGTTGAGGTCTTTCCATTCTGAAAAAGACAGGCTGAGTGCATTGGTTGCATATACTCCGTGTGTGAGTTTGCAAATCTCGGGGAAAGTTGCAGAGAGAAATTTGGGAATTTATGAGAAAGAGTTTCTGGCTGTAATTCATGCCCTCCATACATGGAAGCATTATCTTTTGGGTGCAGACTTTATAGTTAAGATAGATCACCAAAGTCTGAGATATTTCTTAACTCAGACAAAGCTCTCTGAGAAGCACATGAAATGGGCAAACATGCTGTCAATGTATCATTTTCATATTGTCCGTGCTCCGAGAGCTCATAATAGACTGGTAGATGCCTTGTCTCGAAGACCCCAGGTGAATAATGTAACTATTGCTTATCATAGGGAAGACATGAGGGAGCAATATGCCAATGATGCAGATTTTGGTGAGATTTTACAGCAAGTGCAAGAGGGGCAGTCCACCAGTCTCTATTCCCTGAAGATGGGTGTTTAATGAAGGATAGCTGCCTAAGCATCACCCAGGAGATGAGGAAAAAGATTTTGGAGGAATGCCATGCACCTCCTTATACTGGACATAGAGGAATTACAGCAACAACTCAAGCGTTAGAGAGGTATTTCTTTTGGCTAGCGATGCGGAAAGATATACATCAGTTTGTTACAGAATGCTAACTTGTCAGAAGGTCAAACGTGACAGACGGAAGGCACATGGTGTATTTATGCCTCTTCCCGTGCCTCAAGCACCATGGGAAAGTATTGCAATGGACCTTATTTTTGATTTGCCAAGATCAAAGTCAGGGAATGATGGGATCTGGACTATCATTGATAGATTCAGCAAGCAAGCTCATTTCATTCCGGGATGCAAAACTATAAAGGCAGATCATATGGCTAAGCTTTTAATGGCAGAGATCTTTAAGCACCATGGTATGCCCAAGTCCATTGTTAGTGACTATGATCCCAGAATGACTAGTCTATTCTGGAGAGCTCTTTTCGATAATATGGGGATGAATTTGAAATTTTCTTCTTCTTTCCATCCCCAAACAGATGGTTAAAGTGAGGTAGCAAATTCTACAGTGTTGGATTTATTGAAATGCTACGTGGCTGACCAAAGTTCAGACTGGGAAAAGTACCTACCACTGGTGGAGTTTGCATACAATAATACAGTTCACAGCTCCACAGGGAAAGCCCCTTTTGAGGTCATGTATGGGGAGGTGATTCCGCTACCTATCCTAAGGACCAAAGATGAAATATTTGCAACTGATCAATTTGTCAGAGACTTCTAGACAGCTTTCAGCCAAGTCCGGACTGCAATTGAAAGGTCTCAAGACAAGCATAAGAAGGCTGTAGATAAGTGTAGGAGACAGTTAGATCTCAAGGAAGGGGATTGTGTGCTTTTGAAGTTCGAGAAAGCTAGGCTCCGCAAGTTAAAGGGCAAGCAAAAGGTGTATGCAAAGTTATCTCCTAGATACTATGGCCCTTTCAGGATTACATAAGAGATTAATGAGGTTGCATACAGGTTGGCACTGCTAGAGCATTGGAGGATTCACAATGCCTTTCATGTGAGTCTTCTAAAGAAATTTCAAGGACCGGAGCCTATAGAGCCAATAACAGAGGATCCACTAGAAGTAGAAGTGGATGAGCTAGAGGAGGTCCTTCAACCAGAATAAATTGTGTATCATACTGTACGCAAAGGCCCTCAGGGCAAGGAATTTTACAGGTATCATTCGGCATTGGATGCCAAGTGGACCAGTTGTCTGATCATCCACAGCTTTTGGATATTTACAAGCAGTTGAGGTTAACTGAATAGAAGCCGAGGGGATGTCACCAAGCTGTAAATTCTCCAAAGTCAAAGTTCTAGTCGACCATTTATCGATCATAATCAATGAGTTCTTCATTTATTTAGTTATGTTCAAAAGGTTATATTTATTTGATCAAAGTATTGACTTCGGTCAAAGATACTTAACCTTGGTTAGGAAGACTTGGCTTAGGCCAAGATGGTTAACTACAGTTAACCAAAGAACCAAAGCGTTGACCTCGGTCAGAGAGTGTTGACTGTGGTCAACGAGACTTGGCTTACGCCAAGAGAGTTAACTTCAGTTAACCATGTGCCAACCTCGATTGAAGAGACTTGACCATAATTAAGGCGCTTTGACTAATGGTCAAGCCCCTTAATTATGATCAAGAGGGTTGACCTCAGTCGACCAGAGAAATTGTTTTATGTTATGTGCACATGTTTGCTTGGTGGGGACGCCCGCAGTGACTAGGATTAGGCCACACATTATAATTTGCATGCAAAGCGCGGACAGGTCCCATGGTTGTGTGCTTTAGTTAATGGTTGCAGGTACTAAGAGGGATTGAAGACCTAGGCAATATGGAGCTGAGCGAGCGATTAGGAGATCACCTGCATGACCAAGTGCTTCGAAGACTCCAGAGTTACCCTTAGGTGGCATGTAATTAGGAAAGTACATTAAAATCTGACACTTGGCATGTTGCCAAAGAAATGAGCTGAGAGCTCTTGTAAAATGGATTCACGTTTTGAAATTTGTAACAACGGTTGTACACTGAACTCTTTGTTCTAAAAAATTCTCAAGTAATAAAGACCTTCGGGGGGTTCCAGTCCGACGATTGTCCTGGGCACTAATTTGTACAGAGAGAGAGAAGTAGAAGTAGAATTTATTAGCGTTGTGGGGGGGACAAAAATGACCCATGGGAGATCAGAGAGAAGAGATAGCGCACAAATAATTGCAGAACGGAGTTTCACTACCTAGCAATGATTTTGCATTATGTGGGCAACATAAGTTATCATCACCAAGCTACAACAATAGGATGTATGCAATATGCAATTTAAAAAATTGTCTTTCCATATTTCTTAGATAACCAGGTTAATTGTTATTAAAGCATGATCGCTTGTTGTGGCCTTGTTCAAAATGGCAATCATCACTCAAGGACAGTAAGGGATGCGTTGTCTTATGCCATGTTAATAATCAACCATATGTTTCACCACATTAGGGCTATAGCCTAATACAAATGATAAGAATTGCAAGACAAAAGTGACAACAATTAGTGTAACATAAACCTAGGGAATAATAAATCAACTTCTTTGGCTGCCTGGCTATGAAAAAGGATGAGCATAGGTAAGTGTCAAAAAATGTTAGCTTTTTGAGTATCCGCAATTCCCTCTATTCTATAGCTATTGCCTATCTATGAACTTAGATTATTACCATGCCACACACACGCATGCTGCGCGCACGCGCACGCATGTTATATTGCTATGGTACATACACAATGATGAGATCACGTGTTCCAATGATGAGACACACCTAATGAAGATGTATTCAAGAGTGATTGGGGTCCCATCACCGTGAGAGTAATCCAACTTTAGCTATATGTCACTATTTATTTATATCTTTGTTTCTTGTTCCGATTTTGTGCTTCCTCCCCTACCTTTTCTTTTCTCTTTCCTTCCCCTTCTAGCTTTTGCCCAAGTGTATCTTCGTCATATGAGATGGAAGGTGGGGAGGTGTGGAGTGATTTAGGACTTGCTCTAGATGGTATAGGTATTTTCATATAACTGCTGAAAAGGCCATGCCAGCCCTTTTAGAGGGCAAGGTTGGCAAGAGGAGACTGGTAGCCGGGCAATAGGAGTTTAAGAAGGGAGGGAGGGATGGAGGTGCTTGTGGAGTCTTGGCAAGGAGGGGCTTGTGTTTTGGAAGCACATGCCATCCCATCCACCCACATTGGGTCTTGGGTGCTAGTAAGTTCCTGCTATCCTGCTCTTTGTTGGAAAAATGAGTATGAACCAGGGATTTAGTTCATTGGCCAACCCTTGGGTTCATTTGGTGGTTAGGTTTATTAAAAGGACAGAAGATTTGTAGTTAGACCTTAGGTCCTAGGTTAGGCCTGTTGGAAATGGAGATGTCATCGACCCACTTGTGAGCCCCGAAATAAGGAAGACAAGGGGGCAGGGCATTGTAGGTAGGGAGCATACCTGGAGTGATAGATTGTGCATGGTCTGCAGCAAGTTTGGTGGACGGGTAACAACTAGAGAAGGATCTGAAACAGCTGCGATGACACGTGGACTGTCTGCAGGAAATGCAGCAGGTATGGTGAACATCAACAGCCCAGGCAGTAGGAGCCTGCGAGAGCTTCAAGATCCAGGTGAAACAGGTCGGTTTTGCAGCTGACCAAGTTGGGACAGATCTATAGACCTGGTCGGGTTTTCCATACCGATCCAGTCAGCTATTTTTGGTAGACTCCATGCTTCCACATATCCTATAAATAGGCGGCCATTGTGGGTCACCAAGTCAGACTGAAGGAGTGATAGGACAGAAACCTTCTCAGCAGCAGCAATCTTCCTTGATTGCAGTTTTACCCAGCACCCTTATACTGGATGTGTTCAGCTCATTTCTGTTCAGTTTTACCCAGCACCCTTTTGGATGTGTTCAGCACCCTTTTGTTCAGCTCTTTTCTGAGCAGGTTTTCCCACAGTGGTGGATGAATAAAGTCTTGAGTTCTTTGTCTCTCTTCTCTGTTGTGTTGTGTGTGCGCGCACCTATCTTGTGTGAGAGATCAGTGAGAGTTTGAGTTCATTCCGCTGCGTAGGGTTACTGTTCAGTAGTCCCTTCAAATCTAAGATAATGGTGGCACTAGTGCACCTCCTTTAGCTTATTTGAAGCACCAATCCTTTAGCTTATTTGAAGTAACGGTGCTAGTCTCCAGATCCTTCGAAAGACTGGTTAGGTGTAATTGGAGGCAGAGGAGGATGAGAGTGAGTTGGATCATGATTGGTGTGAATTGAGTTGCCTGTATAAGATGGTGAACTTGTTCTCAAAGCAAGCTGATGTATTTCTGAGTCTACAATTTTTACAATCTGAATTCTCATATAGATCAACGACTGTTGTTCTACTTTATTTTTTTTGAATCTGTTGTCATCTATCTTCCAGTAATATAACTAACGACGATCATAGTCTTCCTTTTAACAACCGTATTCATCTCTACTTTTATTTTGAGTCTGATTTGGAAGGTTTGCCATGTCAAAGTCCTACCTCTAGTCAAGCTTGTCCTGGATTAAGTAATAGGGTTCATATGTGAAACTTACGAATACTCTGTTGGGGTTCTGTAAACCTATTTGCCTCAAGGGCTTGAGGCTATTCATTTCCCTGAATTGGAACGTGGCTTTAAATATGAGAATTGAGGTACCCCACGTTTAAGAAGATTTGATTGCTACTCATTTCATTATTATGTAATCTCAAGGACGTCCACGTGGAAAGGTGAGAATATTGGGGCTCAAGAGGTTTGTTTCTGGAAAACCCAAACGTCATGCTCACGGCATTGGCATTGGCAGCCAAAAAGCCATCTACAACAAATCAAGTCACAAACATCCAAGCACCAAGAACTATACCCTGTAGTGCATAGACAAGTCTAATACGATGATGCGAAACTGGCTTACTTCAGAATGAGCTTACACATAGAACTGGGGTGAGCAGGGTTGCTCTATGATTTGTGTTAGTCTAAGAGAATATACATCATTATGTGAGCTTTTTGTGGCTCCAAGGATTAGCTTTCCCACGCATAGAGAGAACCATTAAACGGGTGCCAGCGAACCAAGTACAAGTCAAAACCAACCTAACACCAAACCTAGGTAGCCCTATTAGCTATACCTAGATTACATTTCCTTAATCTAGATGCCTACTCCTTGTGGTGTCTATAGTTAATTAAATGTCTGAGCCTTTTTTTCAGGGAAGAAAATGGCTAAACATATGTTCAAGGTTGATGCTCATCTTGACTCTTTGTGAACTACCATTGCACGGTTGGATCTGCTTGTGTACTCTGCTGACAATAGTGAGGAATGTAAATTCGTATTGATCCAAATTAAATCTCAAGCTTGTTTGTAGCTTATTTGATATTGCTCTCAAATCCTAATCTGTATCTCTGTGTGATCTGACATTCTGTTTCAGTTGGGAGGCGTGAGGCTGAGACAGGCGATTAAAAGTTTTTATGTGGTGTTCATTTCGTCAATAGCTATGTACGGAGGTGGTGAGTGATCAGCCTTGGGTGTTTATGTATTTTAGTGCTTCAAAGTTGAGTGCATACATTGACCTGGAAGAGTGCAGACATTTGTGCAAGGCACGGAGGAAATCCATCCTGTACTGATTGATACATGTCTATCCAGACATTGAAATAAAGTTCTATGTGTGAAGTTTAATTGAAATTCTATTCTGAAATTTAATTGAAAGTTTTATTGAAATAAAGTTTTATGTGAAATTTAATTGAAATTCTATTGTTTTGGCCAATAGAACTAGAGCATTAAGAACAACAAAAATCTGAATTTGTACGATTGGATATATTCTAGTCTTACAAAGTGTGTGTGTGTGTGTGTGTGTGTGTAAGAATATAGTCTGGTTGAGGTTCACTAACACTGCTTTGGTGTGCCTGCACAATTACAAAGTTCAGATAATGTGTTATAAGGTTTAGATGTGTGCATCCAGTTAAAAACATGCATTACATGCATATGTCCACGAGAAATCATGGGATTTTTAAAAACCAACTGGGTGCTTACACCTAGGTAGTGTGAGAACATAAGCATAGCTTTTCTTACTAAGTAGTTTTCTATTTAACTTTTAGCTTGTTTGATGTCTCTTATAAAATCCTTCCCGTCTTTGTTTCTCTTCCCTCCTCCCCTGCCCCCTCTCCCCCGCAGTATACATCGCAGCTCTCCCGCCCCCTGCTCCCTACCCCCTCTCCCCTTCCCATGGGCACCTCCCCCAGCCCTTGCCTCTCCCCTTCCCTGCTTGCTCTCCCCTTCCCATTGCAGCTCCCATGTGGGCTGGCATGTGGGCACCATTCCTACAGAGAGAGAGAGAATTGTGGGGCTGCCACATGGGCAGCAAACAGGCTGCCATGTGGGCAGCACAACTCACAGCATACCTGGCTGTGTAGAGTAGCGGGACAGCTATAACCTGGTGCTGGAAAATTCGTACACTTCTCGAGATACGTGCTGGAGCTGCGGAAGTTGAATCGCCAATTAAATAGAGTGCTGGGAGAGAAGAGTAAGGAGCAAAACACAGCACTAGGGCCCATTTCAATACCACCTAGGTTAAGGCATAGGAAAAGTATTGTGCCCATCGGATTATGGGGGGGGAAACAGGGGGCGCGCTGTGGTAGCTGAGTGGGAGGAGGGGGGGTTTGTCGTGGCCGAGGGGGATGGGCAGAGGGGAGTGGGGAGAGGAGAGGACTGTGAGGGGAGAGGGGTGTTGAAGGTGTAAGGGCACAGGTGGCGGGCACTAGAGGGGGCCAGCCAAGGCGAAGGTTGGCACAGGGAGGGGGACTGGAGATGGGCTTGATGGACTGGAGGCATCGCGAGCAGGCATAGAAGATAGAGGCAGAGCTGGGCGGGGGTCGCCTACAGGATGGGCACCGTCGCTTATGTGGCAGATACCGCCGCCCTGTGCTGGTGGTTTCGCCTACGATAGGCCACCATCGACGGAGGTGGGGTGGCATGGTAGCCGCTCCAGATGGGCTGTGCAGAGTAGGAGACTTAGGGCCCCTTAGGATAGCAGAAGTAGGGGGAAGAAAAAGGGGGGGGGGGGAAGGGTGGAGAAGGGAGGGGGGGAAGGGTGGGCAAAGGGGGGGATGGAGGGAGAGGGGGAGGGGGGTGGAGGGTATACGGATTCCCAGGTAGCTTCTGATAGAGGTAAACCACGCCATGCAACCAACACCGTGGGTATCTTCCGATTGCGTACTTGCATTGTTCCTTGGTCCACCAGACATAGATCAAACTGCAAACCGACTGCAAACCGAAACTGCTTTTCCCTATGCTAGGGAAACTCCTGCAATCTCACAAACCTCAAATCTTAAGGCAAAATGAATTAACATATACCAACTGATTCTAAAAAGCATAGAAAACTCCCTGGTAATTCATGCTGCATGGAGAGATCAGTTTGTCCTTGCAAGCCACTCCAATACGTATTTATGACCTGCCATGTGACCACGAACATGCGGGATTGTCTCCTCCTTCCCACGAGCTCACGCACCAACAAAACAAAGCACCTTGACCAAGCGCAGTGCCTCTCCAAATCCCAGTTACATTCTTAGTCCAGCCAAATGTGAGTAAGCCCACGAGACTAGCCTCTTCTCGCAACCTTGACCCTTGTTCAGCGACTAAGTGCAACCAAGCTCCCCCATAATTCGTTCATAGCAAATGCACGTAACTCTGCGGTAACTCGCAGGCTACCAGATCCAATAGTCGAACTCCCGACTAACAAAGCCATTTGTCCTATCGTAACGCACAAACTTTGCAGAGCAATTGACCCACGATTTGAACGCCAACAACCATATGATCCGCTCCAGCCTTTGGTGTTAACCAAAGCTCCGCCTGCCAGTCATGACGCCATCTAAATAGACTGGGTGCTTTATCTCATGGAGTGTACGTCATGTGCAATAGCTAGCCCCCACCCTGCGATGCCAAGGAGTCCTGAAAGCAACAAGTTTCTGAAAATTAATTTTAAAACTAGCTGCCAACCCAAAATCTGAAAGGGTATCCATCAAGAGGCGAAGCTTGAAAGGAATGTTCTTTGGCATGAAGAATGAATCATCTGCATAAGCCTGTGCAATGAAGGGGTCGTGAACCAGAAATCTGAAGCCCCACTAACTGTCCAGTATCAACCAGATGATCCATATAAAGAAGCAAAGGATGTGAAGCAATGGCATAGAGCAAAGCACTGAGAGGGCATCCTTGTCGAACTGATCGTTCCAGAGTCCAAGACTCAGATAAATGATTCCCTATAAAGCATTGTGCGGTGGAATCTGAGTAAAGCCAATATATGACATTAACTAGCTTTGGCCCAAAACCAAGTTTAAACATGATTTGAGAGACATAATCCCACTGTACTGTATCAAATGCCTTCGCCACATCCACGTGCATGACCAAAACATCTTAAGCTGAATATTTCGCATATTCCATTGCGATGAGAGTATTGGAGATATGGTCATGAATATGCCGTCTTGGAACAAAACCATATTGCCTGGGATGAAGTCCATCATGAAGGATATTCTTTATTCGATGTACCAACATTTTGGCAATAACTTTGTATATAACCGGCATCAAAGTGATGGGCCTCCAGTCATCCATTGTCTCACATAGAGGTTTTTTGGGCACAAGCTTAACCAGACCATGCTTCCAAGCTGAGGGAATATGTTGATGCTGCCAGGCTACATTAATGAACTTCAAAATTGGATCCTTCAATTCAGCCTAGAAGGCTACAAAAAATTCAACCGTCAAACCATCCCAGCCAGGGGATTTATGTTTACCCAAATGCTTCAGGGCTTCATCCAATTCAATATCTGAGAAATACATTTCCAGCATTGTAGCTTTTTGCAAAGAAACAATAGGAGAAACAAGCTCTGTAAATCTGTTCCGAGCCAATGCAACTTGAGGTGTAGAAGAAGAGGGCTGAGAAAAAAGAAGCTGAAAATGATCCAGACATTGTTTTTCTAGCTGAGATAAAGTTTGGGTCCAAAGACCATCTGGTTTCCTGACCCTCATGATAGATTGACTTTGTGTATGTGCATGTAAATTCCGAAAGAAAGATTTCGAGGAACAGACCTTATCTAGCATAGGTTCAACTCTAGCCCTGGTTTGCCATTTGGAAAGCTTTCGTTTATCATTGGCATCAATTATGGAGGAAGCACAAGACAATAAATGCTGCTCAGAAGCAGATAGAGACCTTTGATGGCTAATCTGTACCAAATATTGCTTGTAGTTTAATAGTGGTCACTGGTCCCAAAGATCCTGAGGGTCTTAAGGGGACTTTAAAACAATCCTATCACATCATCTCTCTCTCTCTCTCTCTCTCTCTACCCTTTAATTGACTGAAAAAATATACAAGGCTAAGTCTAAATAAAAGGTTTCAAGTGTGAAGTACTGTCAAAATATTTTCTTTACAAATGAGGCCCTTGGTACTTCAATAAATGAATGCTCTTATTTGTCTCCCTTTGTCTGCAGACGAGGTTTCAGCAATAGTTGTGGACTTGGGATCACACTCATGCAAGGCTGGCTACGCAGGAGAAGATGCTCCAAAAGCTGTTTTTCCATCGGTAATTACCTTGCTTCGCTTTGATTCGAAGTTTAAAAAACACGCTTCTGAGGTAAGTTGGGCAAAAGAAACAGGAATTTAGTGTCTCTTTATTGCTATTCGAACTTAAGAAACCCTTGATTTATCATGAGTATTTTGTCAAAGAAGTGTCTTTGCCAAAATTCTTTCAGTAGTGAAGCTTGCGTGATAACTCCAAATGCAATTGGCATTTCTTTTTTAATGGACATGCACAATATGTGGAGGGATTTTGCTGTTAGTAGAGTGGTTTAAAGTTTTACCTGACTCAGCAAGTCTGTCGTGGAGGCTATATCAAGGCAATGGCTACCCTAAAATTCATTGAAAGCTTTAGCGAAGCCCAAGTAAAGCTTGACATTGAAAGAGAGTACTTATGTGTAGTTTGGGATGCATTCTTGATGATATTATCATGCACGTTACAGGTGTTGTTTTATTTATAACAACATCACAAACAGTGAGATTTTACAGGTGGTTGGATCCATTGAGCAGACTAGCCTTGCTGATGTAGTCAAGGCAGAGGGAGAAGCAGAAGATAACAAAACGTCTGTCAAGCTAGGAGAGTCTGATAAAGGAAAAGCCAAAAGGAATCTGTTTATTGGGAACCAGGCACTTGGTTATCGACGAGACAATATGGAGGTTGATCTGCATAAAATTCAAGTTGCATAATTCAGCTAATGTCTCAAGCAATGGCAATCTTTTAGCTCAACTTGGCATTCCTGACCAGGGTCTCTCAACTTGGAATTGCCCTTCTTGTGGCTAGGTTGTGCCAGCTATGAAGGATGGTCAAGTAGCAGACTGGGAAATTGTTGACAAAATTTGGGACCATGCTTTCAGGTATATGTATGCTTTCACTCAGAATATAGTTTTCAAAGAAAAACTTCAGAATATCTTGCCAATAAGAACCGAACATCTAGGCTTTGTGAATGCTTCCATCCTTTTCAAATAGAGCTATAATACACCAGATTTTCAAAATGGGATTGTAAATATTCGTGATTTTTTTAAACGTATGGTATAATGGCATTACAAGCCTTGCTCAAAACAATATATGAAAAGTACAGCTTAAGGAACAGAGATGCTATTATACAAATAGATGTAGAATTGCAGATCTTCTGAAGAGTCAGTTACAAAGGGTGTATATGATCTACAATTGTTGGGGCATGATCAATGGCATGGCTGAAGCACTCTTGACAATGTCTTATGGGCACCTAATGTACTTTAAATACCATTGTTGCTTAAATTTATCCAATGGGATACATCAACTTACAGGAGCAACCTAAATTGTGGTAGCATTTATAGAACATAAACCTAGTGGTAAGGACACTGCTAGTGTAGCTATGTGCCATGCTAATAATTCTGAGAAAGCCTTGACTATCTCAAAATCAAATAAGTCTTGCCATGTTAGATGTGCTATCTGGAGCCTGTAGTTAAGTCACTTCACTCCGCACAAGCAGTGACTCTCTCACTTGGAGAAAAGCGATAGTGACCATGTAGAACTAGGAGACTCCAGACTTATGTTGCACCTACATAAGGATGTTTGGCTGCACGGCTTATGTTCGTATCTCTGATGCAAGTAAAAGGAAACTTGATTATAAATCAATTATATTTGGTGAAAATTTGTCAAAATGATCAACATAATCCTAGAGTAGATGGCACCTTATGTAGGCAAGTTGTAGGTAGCCTGATATATTTGACCACCACCAGACGGACATAGTAGTATCCCAATGTATGGCTATGGCTGAGCCAAAAGAAAGCCATAGGAAGGTAGCCAAAATAATTCTCAGGTATATCAAGGGAACCATGACTCATGGGATTGTTTGATCTAAAACAAGCAGGGTTTACTGATAGTGATTGGGCAACGTGCTCAGCGTACTTCTGGGTATTGCTTCAATATTGTAGATGTGCTCAAATGGCTTTTTTTGTTAGATTTGAGTGGTGAAATGACTATATTTAGACATTGGATGTGAAAGTTATGACATTCTTAAAAAATGTTGTCCAAGATAGTTTCGCCAGCGAAACTACCTTGGAAGACTTCCTACAAATGGATTTACTTGGAGGAACCCCCTATGAAGTGGGGTTATGAGAGCGTTTCTTTAAAGTCCAAGGTAGTTTCATGATGAAACAGCTTTCTTCAAATGAGTTTCTTTGGAGAAACCCTCCATGTATAGAGGTTATAAGAGGTTTTCTTCAAGTATACTCCCCCGTTAAATAAGAGTTATGAGGAAATTTTTTATGAGAAACCCACTCTACACACGGGATTTTTCAAAACACTTACCATCCCAGTATCCACTATGTCTAATATCATTGTCACTGTTAGATGAAGTTCTCCATCTTTGTGCCAAGATCTATGGATAAACGTATAGTTTATTTGAGAAGCATAGTTTTAGTAACATACCCTAATATGCCTATTTTTGAATTTTTAATCCTTCGCTCAACGATTGGATGTTTTTGCTCAGAAAAGGGCCACTACCTAGGTTTCCTAGAGAAACTAAGCTGTACGGCCATTGAAGGCTGTTGTATGGTTATGTTCCACGCTGTACGGGGTCCTAAAGGCTGTTGTACGGGCCTGGTTTGACGCTGGTTTGCTGCTTGCTCACCTCCTGAGACAGCTGCACGTACCTCGAGGCTGCTGCCCGCATCCGGAGGTGTTTTGGATCGCTGAATTGCTGCTGCATGCTTTCTGAAGCACTCATTCCGAAGCAGGGCTGTCATTTGAAGCTACACGGGTCAATTCCAAGCTGCAGGTGGATTCTGCCATGGAAGTTTAGCCCTTCTTCGCTCGCCCATGCCTCTGCACCCGTGAGCCTTGCTCTTCTCACATTTCTCAGCTTCCAGTTTTCCTTCCCCTCTCCTAGCTGCCAGTTCCTCCTGCTAGTCTCCACACTGGATCTGTTGCTTCTGGAGGTGTTTCGGAGCTGGATTGAAGTCAATCGAAGCTGGTTTGAGTTCTCTTGTCGCTATCCCTTTCATGTTGATTGCATTTGGTGATTTTGGAAGCTTGTTATTGCTTCATTTATTGTTGGAAGCCTCTCTTGGCCATTCGGGCAGTGATTGGGCACCCAGTTAGAGAGGGTGTAATCAAAGGGGCAGTGTGTGGATTATCTTCCTGTATTGTGGTCACTTGTTCAGTTTGAGATCTGTGTTGAAGCTTGATCACCCTGAGAGGCTGGTCAGTGGGTTGTGGGATTGCCAGTCTTGGTTGAGTAAGATGGATGCTTAAGGGCCTTGGCAATTGGGTATTAGTGTGTGCACTAGGATGGAATGCAGGTTATAGCCAAGAGTTTGGGGCTAGTGTGGTGTCTTGTACTTAGACTCTGAGTCATAATATAATTTTAAATTCTCAAAGAAAAGCATGCTTCCACAAGCATGTCTCTAACAGAACTCAAATGGAGAACATGTAAATAATTTTAAATTCAAGTTTATGATGAATTACTCAAAGGAAAGCATGCTTCCACAAGCATCTCTCTAACAGAACTCAAATGGAGGACATAAACCGTGGCATATGTTTCCTTATTATGATTCTAATTGGTCGTGTTTGTTGAGCTTGTGCAAAAGATGAGACTGAATTGCACAAGGACAAATCTAATGATGTAGATTCTGATGCAATTCCATTTTGAAATAAACTCACATGAAGGTAGAACATAGATTTTCCTTCAAAACGTTTGAAAAGGGGAAACATTGTTCAATTGAATGCTTTGGGAAACATTGTTCAATTGAATGCTTTGGGAAACATTGCAGCATGTCTGTCATTGAAATACTACTTGCAATTAGATATGTGCCATGCTGCATTGAAGGAAAATAGAATGACAGATTGAAATGTTAAATTGGCAGGTATGGTTAAGGTGATGTTGCAAGTGTTTCATGCATAGCAAATTTATGATTTAGAATTTTGTTCTTAAAATGGGAATGGTTAAGGTGATGGTGCAGGTATTCCATGCATAACAATTTATGATTTAGGGTATGGTTCTTTGGCATCGAATGATAAAACAAAGCCGTTATCATCATTTAAAATATTTTAATAGCTACCTTGCCTATGTTGCATGCAAATTGGAAGTTGGATTTTTGAGTGTGCAAGAACCTCTTAAGGAATGGAGGTTCAGCTTATGGTTGCTAAAACAATTGCAAAAATGTTTTCTACATGAAATTTTATGAATTTGTGATCTTTTGCAATGCTTGTTGAGCATTTTAAACAGAGAACGTCTATTGATTGATCCGAAGGAGCATCCAATGCTTTTGGCAGAACCATCTACGAACACTCAACAACACCGGGAGAAGTAAATCTCTGCTTGCCTTATTTTTTCTTATATAAGTTTTTGTTTTGTTTGAGCCTATGTTGAAGAGTTTCTTTTTGTTGAATGCATTGGATCTTTTGAGTATGTATGCTTGAAGGGATTTTAAGGCTATCCTTTAGGTGCACCTCCCTTCCTTTCCCATCCCTCCTACCCAGCCCTTTTCCACTTTGCAAGATTCCCTTTTGATTTTTTTTCTAGAGTTGTGGTTTTGTGACACAGTTTGAACGTATCTCAGGACAGGTGGTGCAACAGTTAAGTATGAAGAGAATGCTAAGAGACGAGATAGTTTCGTTGTTGAGAGTTTCTCATGCAGGTCCTTGTGTGCATAGGTTTAGAATGGGTTAGCCATAGTATAGTGCACCTTCAAGGATTGCTTTGTCAATGTCCAGAAGCCCTTGTGATCTCTCTTAAAGAACACGATAGCTTTTCCACTTTGAGATCTTCGGTTGCTTTGTAAGATCCAATTGTTGCAGTTTCTAGCCTTAGTATCGTTTTAGGTGAGGCAAGGTCAAACCCATCAAAAGGTGTGTAGGCTGCAATTGGAGCCTATAGCACTTGCATGTTCCAACTCCTTGCTCCTCCTCTTAGGTCTAGGTCACCTTTGCCATGCACCATTAGCTTGTGTATTTTTCTAGGGGTTTACATTACGTATCTAGTTCTAGAGGTGCACTAGACACCTCTAGTTCCCCTACATGGGGTGTCTGAGCTAGATGTAGTTCAGACTTTGGTCTTAGCCTTTTTGGTCTTTTGCAAATGTTAATACTACTGCCGCCTGCAACCCCCCCCCCCCCCCCCCCCCCCCCCCCTCCCAAACCCCATATGTGAAAAACCAGACTTTTCGAGAATGCAAATGTGTGCAATGCATGCAGAATTTGAATGCCAATTGGCCCTCCAATCGGGAAGAGTGCCGTCGTGAGAGTACTTGTTTCTATTTCGACTTACATGCAAGGTGGGAGAGAGATGGCGGATGAATGCAATGTGGTCGAGAGAATGCTGCGTGAGATTCATAATGAAAGGGTGATACCCTTTCATTAATGTCCCTTGAGATCACTCAAGTTCCATCTTCCCATTTACACCCACCCTTATCCTATGACCCATGAACCTACCATTCAATGCACTCTAATGCACCCTTTCCCTTTTCTATTGCCCCTAGGACCTAGACACGTGTGTGCACATCTTTATTACTAATCATTAGCCAATATTACATAGTTTTGGCGGTACTATTTACACCGCTTGATCGATCATAAATACAAACATATAACCACACCATCAAATTGGCCCCTAACAATAATAAGGTTCTAGTGACTATTAATTAACCAAATAATCATTTCTCTTGTCATGACACTCCCTCCTACTTGAATGAGCAGAAGTCCTCTTCCGGATTATTGCTTATCTCTTCCTCTTATGTGCACTTTCTCTTGTTACTTCTGCAATTGCATCGTCTCTCTATAATCGGCGAGTATCTGTGGAAAATCTGTAAAGAACTCTTCTTCCATCCATTGTGCATCAGTAGCTGGTTGGTTTTTAAACTTCAGTAAATACATATATCTCTTCTTTCAACGAGTACTCTTCTCTTTATGGTACACGATCTGTTCCGGAGTAAGAACTTCAGTCCCATCTTCAAGTTCGGATGCTGAGTAAACGCAGAAGTATCGCCATGGTATCTCTTCAAATTGCTCACATGAAAGATATTCTTCATACGCTAGTGGGCTGGTAATTTCAGCTCATACGCTCTGGATCCTTCTTCTGGATATAAAGCTGTTGAAATCTGAAATGGACCATAAAACTTTGGTGCTAACTTGACATGTTTGGTACTTCCTCTCACTGACTTGATTCTTCTTTTATGAATCTTCAGTAAGACCCAATCATCCTCCTTGTAATAAACTTCTTTTCTTTTTTTATTGGCTGCCTTGGATTGTTGAACCTGGGCCTTCTTAATATGTTCTTTTACCTGCTCAATCACCTGTGACATATCCGCAGCAAACTGGTCAGTAGCAAAAATTCGCTCCCCCAAGTGTGTTATTGGAGTGGGTAAACATTGCCCATAGATTATTTCAAATGGGGCTTTCTTGGTGGAAGTATGTACAGTGTTATTATAAGCAAACTATGGTTTGATTGGCATTCTCACTTTGTCCATCTCCTTGAGGATGGAAGGTTGTAGTAAATTTTAGTTTGGTTCTGAGATTCTCTAATAGGGCTGTCTAAAAGTTGCTAATGAAACGGCCATCATTATTGGATACAATAGATTTTGGTAACCCATGTAACCTAAAGATTTCCCTAATGAATAACTTTGTTGTTTTAGGAGCAAACAACTCCTTTTTACAGGGAATAAAATGAGCTTGTTTACTCAGCCTATCTATAACAGTGAAAATCTGACCAACCTTGGGGAAACCTGACACAAAATCCATTGTAATGTGTTTCCCACCTTTTCGAGGGAATAGGCAAAGGCTGCAAAAGACCAGCAGTCTTACTTGTGTCGGATTTAATGCGCTGACATACGTCACATTGTTGAACAAAGGTCGAAACTTCTTTGCGAAGTTTAGGCCAATGGAAGTACCTCTCAATATTGTCAATGGTCCCTCTAATGCCTCTATGTCCAGAATATGGACTCGCATGTAACTCACTCATGACTAGATACCGAAATGTTTTGGGTACACATATGGCACGTTCCAAAAATAAGTATCCATCCACGATGGAATAAGCCTCTAAACCTCTGACCTCATTACATTGAATCTTCCCATAAATGTCAGCGAAGTCCTCATCTAAAGGATAAGCTTCAACCATTGCTCCTAATGATTTCTCCTTAATCACAGAAATGTGATTAACTTAGGGCTGTCTACTCAAAGCATCAGACACTAAATTCTCCTTTCTTGGCTGATATTCAATATTTGGTTGCCCAAAGGATTCAGCCCATTTGATTTGCCTTGAAGAAACAATGGGTTGAGACAACAAGTGCTTGATACTTTGATGGTCAGTCTTAATCTTGAAAGCAGAACCATATAAATAATGCTTCCATAACTTTAAAGCATGAATGACTGCCAGTAACTCCTTCTCATACGTGATATATTTCAATTCAGCCGCTTGAAGTTTTCTACTCTCATAAGCAATGGGATGCCCTCCTTGCATCAACACTGTCCCAATCGAGGTACCACTCGCATTTGTACATACAACAAAGAACTCTTTGTCCATGTTCGAAAACATTGGTACAGTGACCAATGTTCTCTTAAGCTCCTCAAAAGCTACTTGGTGAACCTCTTCCCACTCATACAAGGAATGCTTCTTCAACAAATCTGTTAGTGGAGTAGCAAGTCGTGCAAAATTCTTAATGAATCTGCGATAATAACTACACATCCCCAGGAAGGATCTCAGCTCGTGTATATTTTTGGGTATTGGTCATTCAATTATGGCCTTGACCTTTTTAGGGTCAACCCAAATTCCCTCAGCAGACACAACGTGTCCTAAATACTCTATTTCCATCTTGACGAACTCACTCTTCTTGGTATTTAGGAACAATCGATCCTTCCTTAGGAGCTCCATCACCTTAGCAAGGTGATCCTTATGCTCTTCCTCATTCTAAAAACTAAAATGTCGTCAAAGAAGACTATGACAAATTTTCCCAAGTAGGGTCGCAAAACCCTTCTCATCAGCCTACTAAAAGTGGCTGGAGCATTAGTTAGGCCAAAAGGCATGACCCAAAACTCATAATGTCCAGTGAGAGTGCGAAAAGCAGTCTTATGTTCATCCTCAGCTTTCATACGAAGTTGATGATAATCAGATTTCAAATCCAATTTGCTAAAAAATTTAGCACCTTTAAGCATATCCAATAAATCATCCACTCTTGGAATCGGATACCAGTTCTTAATCGTAAGTTTATTCAAAGCACGGTAATCTATACACATACGATATGATCCATCCTTCTTCTTGACCAATAATACAAGTGCTCCAAATGGAGACGTGCTTGGTTGAATTAGGCCTTTTTGCAATAGATCTTCAATTTGTTTTTCTACCTCCTCCATTTCTATCCTATTCATCCCGTATGGCGCTCTACATGGATGAGAAGCTCTTGGCTCTAAGTCTATGGCATGATCATCTTCTCTCTCCATAGGCAATTCGAATGAGTCATCTCTTGAAAATTGATCCTCATAAGCTCTAAGGAGCTCATTTCTCTTCCGATCTTCTTTTGAGATATGAAGATCTCGTGAATCCCGTATATACACAAGATTACAATCTACTCTTTTTACCAATATTTTCGCTTGGGTAGGAGTAATCAATGGGATTGTATACATGTCCCAATCCCCTACGATCCTTATGTACAAAGCAACAATGATGAGTATGAGGATGAATAGCAGGGTTAAAATCATACCGCCATGGTTTACCTAGAATCATGTCAACGTCTTGTAAAGGAGCTACTAGAAAATCCCTTCGATCTCTATATTTTTGTATATGAAAAGGAATATTCCGTACTATGGATGTGTCGTCTTCATTGTGTCCCCTAAAAGCTCCTGAGAGCGACATGTTTTTTATAGGTTTTGGTTTAAGATGGAGTAATTTTACCAATCTGTCACTCACTAAGTCATAATTACATCCATCGTCTAGGAGAACCACTATTCTCTAGTGAAAAACCAGACTTTTTGAGAATGCAAATGTGTGCAATGCATGCAGAATTTGAATGCCAATCGGCCCTCCAATGGGGAAGAGCGCCCTCGTGAGAGTACTTGTTTCTATTTCGACCTACATGCAAGGTGGGAGAGAGATGGCGGATGAATGCAATGTGGTAGAGAGAATGTTGCGTGAGATTCACAATGAAAGGGTGATACCCTTTCATTAATGTCCCTTGAGATCACTCAAGTTCCATCTTCCCATTTACACCTACCCTTATCCTTTGACCCATGCACCTACCATTCAATGCACTCTAATGCACCCTTTCCCTTTCCTATTGCCCCTAGGACCTAGACATGTGTGTGCACATTTTTATTACTAATCATTGGCCAATGTTACATAGTTTTGGCAGTATTATTTACATCGCTTGATCGATCATAAATACAAACATATAACCGCACCATCAAATTGGCACCTAACAACAATAAGGTTCTAATGACTATTGATTAACTAAATAATCATTTCTCTTGTCATGACACAACACACATACACTTTTTTTTTTTTAGGTGAGAATTTTGCCTTTATATTGCAGAGTCAACATCCCAAAGCAGGATGTGCTGAAATACATCAAGAGAAGATCTCAATCTAGGACAAATATACATCTTGATCTATAGACCCTGTTTGCAGGTAGTCATAAAAGGATTGTTGCAAAGAGTGTCTGAAGAAAGAGTAAGCTGAGAAAATTAGATCACCAAAAACTCTATGATTTTTGTCTTTCCACAGAGTCCAAAGTGCCCAATATCTAACCCAAAAAAAAAACATATCAAAATCTTGTCTATGTGGGTGAATCCCAAACAACCAAAAGCATCTTCCAAAATAAAACTTGGAAATCTGGTTCTCAAACGTTGGCCCACCAATCCAAGGAACTCACGAGTCACGTGTATGAGAGCAGTGCCAAACAAGGTGAGGCATCAGGATTCACATCTACAACTGAGTGGATCCCCTTGAGACTCAGAAAATAAGAACGTCAAGTCTCTTGCAAAGCCAGCGGAGGGCAGAAGACTTTGGACCAATGGATGCTTTCAGCCCGTAGAGAATTCAACTGTAAAGCATCCCTGCCATGCCATGCCCGTAGAGAATTCAACTGTAAAGCATCCCTGCCATGCCATTCCAAGTGCGAGAGGATATGTTTCCAATCCATCAACACGTTGGAAACTAGTGGACAGCATCCCTGCCATGCCAGGCCATGCCCGTAGAGAATTCAACTGTAAAGCATTCCTGCCATGCCATTCCAAGTGCGAGAGGATATGTTTCCGATCCATCAACATATTGGAAACTAGTGGACAGCCCTTGATTCTTCCATCAATAGAACCCAATATAAAGTCCCAAGGAGTGGGCCGCCAAAATCGAAAGGCAGGGGTGATAAGTTCTGAGAGCAAACGATGCATCATGGCAGCCCATGGCTGAGAACCCTGCAAAAATTGCAGCATCATGGTGCCTTTGCGAGAAAGAATATGGATATGAAGGTTAAGGATATTCAGACCTCCATGTATCTTAGGTGAACATAGATGCTGCATTGAAAGCAAACACAAGCTTTTCTTGCCATGTTTGGAGCACCAGAATGTTTCCATAACCAAAGACATGAAAACTGTTAGATCCCCTTTGCTGAACATGATCAAAGGCAAATAGATCTGGATGTATGCCATTAAAATGGATTGAACAATCCGGAGCCTGACATGCAAGGGCCAAGTAGCAAGTTTCAAGTATGCAAGGGCCAAGGGCGACTAGTAATCATCCAACCAAGAGGATAGCCAAGGTGACGAACTAGCTGAGTAGGTTGGACAATTTCACCAGGCCATAAAAGAGAATGCCATTCTTTTGAGTGCAGAGGCAAGAGCTTAGATTTCAGAAAATTAACATGAAGACCAGCAGCCAAACCATAAAGAGACAGAGCATGCATGGATCAAAGACGAAAGATCTTGCTCAGTATTCCGAGGAATAAAAAAAGAATCATCAGCATAGGTTTGAGCAATCATAGTGTCACTCCGTGGAATCTGCAATCCATGAAGCATGTCTGCACCCACTAAACGATCCATATATTGCAGCATGTGATGCGTAGCAATGAAGTGGACAGCCTTGATGTACTGAACACTGAAGAGTCCATGCTTCAGAAAGATCTCCAGACTGTATGCAAGCAGCCTTACTGTCACTATAAAGCCAATAGATAAGATGCTGTAAGTTTTGACCACAACCCAATGCTCGCATGGCTTGCGCTATAAAATCCCATTGGATTGTGTCAAAAGATTTAGCAATATCAACGTGCATAAGCATCCTGCTCAGTATATTTGACATATTCTATGCCAACATATGCATTGGATATATTATCTGTGATATGCCGTCGAGGAACAAAGCCATATTGTGTAGGATGAAGGCCATCATGTGGATACCCTTTGATGCGACCAACCACCATTTTCGTGATATCTTATATATATAACAGGCATAAGAGTGATAGGCCTCCAATCAGCCAGAGATTCACATATCTGCTTTTTAGGAATTAATTTTACAATTCCGTTTTTCCATGAATCCGGCAAATGTTGATTTTTCCCAAGCAGAATTAATCATGGATAACATAGGCAACTTAAGAATATCGCAATATGCAAGGAAGAACGCAACTGTGAGACCATCCCATCTTGGAGATTTCCATCAGCTACATGATTTTAATGCATCCAACAACTCCATTTGAGTAAAAGACATTTCCAGATCTATAGCTTGTGCAGAATTAACAATGGGAGAAACATAACGAAGGAGCGTGAGTAAAGACATTTCCAGATCTATAGCCTGTGCAAAAGTAACAATGGGAGAAACATAACGAAGGAGCTCAGCCCTTGTTGAAAGAACCTCTTGTGAAGGGAGATCTGCCATACCAAACTGTTTGGAGAAATGAGCACACATGCTGCAGCAAGTTGTGCTCTATATTTACAAAGTGTGTACAGCTGAGGCAAAAAAAGAAGAAGTCAAGTTTGCTTATCCACCTAATGGTCAGGGCCTCGATCCTGAGGTGACAGGAGTGCGTGTGGAGAGGACAACAAACTCCTCTGGGAAAAGAGTACGACTGGCCGTTACAGCAGCCCAAGTAATGCCCACACCCGAATTTTCTTCAGGGTGTGGCCAGTAGAAGAAGCACCATTCCAAGTGCGTGGAGGTAAAGGTCTTCTAGCTTAACAGTTTTTCTCGGAGTGTGCCACACTTCTTGCAATTTCTTGTCTTTAGGTTGAGAAGTAGAAGGCATTGAAGCAGTAACATTTCCATTAGCAAGAACCAGTGCTTTGCCTTTCTCTTGAGCAACATATACTTGTTTATTCCCTTTGTTTTGAATCTCAGGAGAGCCAACATTTGCAGCTGAGTATGCATAGGATCTTGTGGCAATTTTCACGCATGCAAAGGGCATTGTGAAGCCATATGCCCAAATTTTTTACATTCAAAGCAAGGTCCTGCAAACAGACCCCACTTGAGCTTGTAGAAAGCACTTCCCATGGCGACATTATTTACTGTAACAAAGTGAGACTCAAGATTCGGATTATGAGTATCCCACAAAATGCAAAATCTGTATGAATTCCCATTTGGTCTGGGAGGACAGACCACCTTGCTCAGAGATGCAGCAATTTTAGGCAAAAGGGAAGCCAAACACTGTGGGAAATCAACCGCCTCCGCCCAAACTGGACATCTATTACGATTGAGGGCTTGATAGTTCTGGGTCGGCGACCATGGCAAGACATGTACCATTTGCTGCCCAAAAAAAAGAGGAGAATGCTCCAAGAGTATCTGCTTATGCTCCTCGTCTGTCATGATAACCTCAAAAAAGCCCCGTGCCGCATAATGAACTTTTCAAACAAAAGAACCTCCAAGAGTCCCTGTCAACCACTTTCCAACATCTGCAACAATATGCATGCGGTCGGGAAAGAAAATAATGACAGCATGCTTGGCATAATCCCTCACAGGGTCAACAATGTCGTCCACCTCAACCATAAGAGCCACAATAGGGGTCAAAGCCTTCATGCATTACATCATAAACCAACTTGGCTTCAAAAGAGTCATGAATAGGGTCATCCTGACCTTCAGACTGCCTCTGTATTTTGTGATGTCCCAATCTATCCTTCTAGAAAGTTTTATCAAAGGTATATGCAGCCATGATGATCAATCCAAAGCTAAAGCTCTTGAAACAAGGAAACGTCAGTTGAAGAAGGCATCAAAAGATCTTGGAACAAGTTTTGATGAAGAAAGCCGAAGAGGAAGTCACAAGAAAAGGGTTGCAAAAGTCCGTACAGCAGTACGAAAAAGAAAGGAGCAAGGCCCGATAAAAGTACAGCCTATATGGAATAGACTATACAGACGACCTGCAGAACCTGCAGAAAAAAGCAGACGTCGACAACGAGGTAGAAAGCCTTTACGAAAAGAGAAAGCTGTGTATGGTAATCCGTACCGATGTACGGCGATCAAAACATACAAAGGGGCTTGAACAGCAAAAAGACACGGAAGCTGTATGGGACCGTACATGACCTTTACGAAATTGAAAAGGTTTGAACGGGGTTGTACGGGAGATATATAGGGACTGTACGGAGGGGCTGTACGGAGAAGAGGAGAACCAAACATGGCTAAAATGAAGGCCTGCACAGATCTGTACGTTGGTGTATGGAAGCTTTACAGAGGCTGTACGGATCAAAAGAGGGGTTGAGCGCAGGAAAGGAAACCAGTCAAGAGCACGTAGACGCCATAGCTCCACCCATCCACACACGCACGCACACACATGTGTGCGCACGCATGTGCTCACACACACACACATCGGGCTTCTTCTCCCTTTGGGACCCCTATAGGTGTGGAGGCTCTTGCACAAGGCAATTAGCCAATTCTGCCGTTGCAAGGTTGGCACTGTTGATGAAGCCAAATATGATTGTTGTGAGGTAGTTGGAGGTTTTGGTGCTATTATGGTGAATGTGAGTATAGTGGGAATGTTGCTAGGCTGTATTTTGTAAGACCAGGCATGGAATTTCATCTTGTCCAATTATATAGAGTAAGATCGGGAGTGAATACCGGAAATTGTTTTTGGGACTTTTGAGGAGTATTCAAAGCTCAAGTCTCAGCCTCCCATGCTAGCAACTAGGGTCTTCAGGCTACTTTTTACCTAAGCAATTGCTTGTCTGCCCATCAGCCACGTAGGAAGTAAGTATGTATTCTTTTCTGCCAGCTCATTGTGATGCTGGCATGAGGGCAGCCAGCCGCCTCCTTGATAGCATGGGCACCCTGGCAGGAAGGTTTCCATGGGTGCTTCGGTGCCCCTTATTCATGTGGCTTTTTCCAGTAGAGTGAAGTTACCTTGCTTTTAGGAGATGTTTAAGATGATATCAAAGTTTGGGGCTGCATAACCTCTTCCTGATTTTGATGCTTTGCCAAGAACTTCATTTTCTCACAAATGCAGTTGAGCTTTGTAATTAATGTGTAGATGGTGTTACCAAATTACCTAGCAAAGGCAAGTTTGAGTGTTTTTGAAATGAGCATAAAAGAGAACAAGGTAATCATTATAGAAGAGAATAGAAGGACCTAACGATTCCTTATTGCCAATCAGGCCAGTTAGCTTATCATATGGCCATTGTTCATAAGACTTCTATTTCAGGTGGAGGCTAGCTCTTTTCATAACCGCTACAGTGTAGATGGTGTTACAAAATCACCCAAGTTTGAGTGTTTCTAAAATGAGCCTAAAAGAGAACAAGATAATCATATAGAAGAGAATAGAAGGATCTAATGGGTCCTTATTGCCAATCAGGCCAGTTAGTTCATCATATGCCATTTTCATAAGACTTCTATTTCATGTGGAGGCTTGCCTCCTTTTATAACTGCTACAATGATATATAATATGCTTGTAATAATTCAAAGTATGTTGGAGAAAATTTTTCAATTGAAGCTGGATGCAGGTCTTAAGGACAATAGCAGAGTGTGGACACAACATATGTCAGTTAATGACGATGTGTTGAGATGCATTATCCATGTAGGGCAAGTCGTGAGATGCTAACAATGTTGATAGGAATGGAAATATATTTTCAGACGTCCTTCTCGTATATATAAGCTAGATGGAGTTTCTAAGCTGGGATGATGGAACTGATGTGGGTAGCCTATCCTTGAATATTTGTGAAAAGTATGATTTCACCTTTCTTCTGAAGGCTTTTAGCATGGGTTGAGGCACTAAGGTGGCTTAAGGAATTAATGATTACTTGTTGCCTATCAGCCTTATTCAATCACGTGTTGGACCAAATCTTTTGAAGACATCAGGGAGTGATATTTCCAGCAAGTGTTATTCAATCAGACCAGCAAGTGTTATTCAATCAGCCAGATCTTGTTTGAAGGCTGCTAGTTCATCAAAGAATGAAAGTTTCCCACACTTGCTTTTGTTCTCTCTCTTTATATGTGCAAATTTCACCTTGTGAAGTTTTGGTCCATGTTGCGGCGTGCTAGTATTGCGACAAATCTTTCTATCTTAAACAGTGCGTTGTCCTATCAGCTAGATTTAGATGCTCGTTTGGGAGAGACTAAAATGAAATCGTTTAGACTTCACAAGCAGTTGTAGCTTGAATGAACTACTTTTTGATTAGCCTTCTCCTTTAGTGCTAGCCTTCGTCATGGTTGAGTCTGCCCTTCACCTCCGGAGTGCCAATAGGAACTCAGTACGAAGACTTTGTATAAATGGATGCTCAAGTATGTGTGGGTGTGTGGATTTGTATGTGTGAGAGCATATTTCTATACTATGGTCTACACCCACCGTTGGGCACTGATGACATCAATGGGGATGTCATAGTAGCTAGTCCCTTCTATGTGTGATGGAATTTATGGTGGTTCAACCTTATGAGTGACTATGATGAGATTGAAACTGCACTATGTTATGTTTTTAGAGGATGAGTTTGGGAATGTTCCTGGATTCATCTAGGTATATACATATACATGTATACATGTATGTATGTATATGTGAGGCAATCGATCAAGCGAGAGAGACAATGCTTCCACTCCCACTTCTAGGACCCTCGGACCAAGGTTCTTCTCTTCGACTCTGTGGTCCAATCAGTCGGTATGTATGGCAGCCCTTGTTGGGGGCCTGACATGTCAGAGATAGAGTGGACACGGGTGGAGCACCTGCAGATCCTCATGCTCTCATGGATGATCCGGGGGAAACCGTCTGTACCACATTACATCATTCAGGCCGAGTTTGGTGCTTCTCCACTCCAGCTAGATGCAGCCTTTCAGACCATCACATATCTACATCGGGTTAGATCATATGGGGACTACACATCAGGGAGACAGAGGTTGCCATGGTTGGCTCTCGATTCCTCCATGAGGTTGGTAGCAGAGGGAGACGAGCAATGCTGGTATGCACGGACTCACAGATGGTTTGTGAGACTAGGGTTCCACATCGATAGGATACCTCCTTTTCAGTACAGTTTAGATGCCCCTCAGGTACTCCCACCCACCATCCCGATCGGACCACACACCAACCAGGTCATTCGAGAGGATCTCCTACAGGTACACACCTTTAGAACCTCGTTGGAGCCGAGGGAGCTTCCAGTGAAGCTGAGTTTCTATAGAGATTATTGTCTTCGTATTTTGGAGGAGGGATTCATTACACCACCGGGGTACACTGAGCTTCATATGCCTCACTCACTACGGATCTCCATCGGACAGATTCGGGTATCATCACACCACCTCCACATAGAGAGCGGTAGAGCAGAGGGGCAATCGCAATCCAAGAGATGACCCCCGACTGGGAACTCTGCTCTAGCCTCAAGAATCTTCTTGAAATCAGCGCCACCAGTCCTAGACCTGCTAAGGCCTGTTTATTGCCTGCTAGGCCTACATCTGGTTGCTGGGTAGACTGCCTTAGTGATGCATTGCTGTGAAATGAGCACACAAACATTAAGGGATATATATTTCTGCAAATTTCTGCAAGTGCTGGTCTATCCAACGGGGTACACTACTATTTGGGTGCATAATGCTGACACGAGGCCGTGTGGAAGATATGTGGGGGACACAAGCTTTGGAGAATATTATGACACCTTCTAAGGCTACCTGTGATGTCCTTACCATTCTCAATAAAATCTGCCTTGTATCGATTGAGAAAATAGATACTCTAGAAGCGACAAATGTGGCCTTCCTAGTTGAGAAAGCACATGTGGACAAGACACTGGCTGAGGTAGAGAAGCATGGAGGAAAGATGGAAGAAGAATGGAGGAAAGAGAAGACGAAAAGTGAAGAATGGGAGAAAAAAGAGGCAGGGTGGGAATCAGAAAGACAGCCTCCAAGATAAGATACAAGCAATGGGAAAGACAGCCTCCAAGATAAGATAGAAGCAATGGGGACTGAACTGCAGCAACTTAGAGACGTGAAGGTGATGCTCGAGGGGACATCCAAAATAATGGGGGAGCTAAAGGCTGTGAAATCACACATTAACTTACCAAGAAGAAGGTGGATATGCTAGAATAGAAAGAGGTGGTTGAAAAAGGCACAACAGCCCCCAAAAAGAATTCATATCTGATGCCTTGGAAGAAGATAAGAGACGGAACAACAAAGCAATCCTGGTTAGAGCACTAGCGGTGGGCAACACCCCTATGGCAGATGCCGAAGCATTGTTCACCAAAATGGCTGTCAACCTCACATGTGATGTAGCTTGGAGAGTGGGCAAGGTCGATGCCTCAATGAGGCCACTATTAGTGAGATTCCAGACTGTCACAGATAGGTCCACCCTCATGAGCATGAGGGGAACTTGAAAGAGTACTAGGATGTTTTGGATGATGATCTCACCCTCTTGCAACAAGAGGGATGGTACGTGTGATGGCAGCAAGACAAGAAGGAAAATGGGCTGCCTACAGAGATAAGAGTGATAATTCGAGAGAGAGCACAAAGGGAAGAAAAGAAGAGGGGGAGATGGAGAACACATGATGGTTTCGAGCCTATGGGACGGGGGCGGAGAATAGATAGAGTATGTCAGTATGGAACTGCAATGGCACCGTATGGTCCAATCCAAGAGGTTTCAAAGAGACCACAGCTAATAGAGACATGGTCTTTTACGAGAGACACATAAGAGTTTAGAGAGAGGACTTCCCACAGTGATAGGGTACACCTGGGAGTCAGCCTATAGAAAGGAGATAAGGAGCTACTGGGTCTGGAGGAGTAGCACTTTTTTTCAGAGCACATCTGAGACCACATATCTCTGTGATGTGGAAGGAGGTATATACACGACACTGGTGGATGCGTGTTCAGTCGCGGGACACATGCCCAATCTTCATTGTAATATGTTACTTTCCCCCAAGTTCATCATCCTATGCGCATGAGATCACCAAAGAGGGTCACAGCCCATAGGAGATGATATATGATGACCATCATGGAGTTCTCTAGGGAGGGTGATATCATCCTCGTAGGTGACTTCAATGCACTTTACTTTGGATTAGATCCCCTCACAGGATCGAGTTGAGCTTGGGATAGTGAGACACTTGGAGGATGCAACATAGGTGATAGGGGATGGACGGCACTTATTGGAGATGGGAGCAATGGCGTGATTATATATAACGGTCTCTAGAGATGGCTGTTATCTGGAAGACTCACTTACTTTCCACATGGGGGAGAGACCAGCACAATGGACTACCTGTTGGGTTCCCTAGCCTTTGTATGGTGAGTACATGACTTTGTTGTTCCTCCCCTCCTGCTCGGTGCAAATAACTCCTATCCATTCAGTATTGGCCACTATGCCAGCTAAAGGACGGGACCCCTTTAGCATTTCTACATAGGAGCATACATTGAGTGCAATGTTGACTGTGAAAGGGATGATGTAAATATGGGCCATGCATGTTTCATAATTCAATACTTTTTACTCACTTTCATGTAGTGCAATTGTGAAGGACTTCAATAACAAGGGCTTTGCGTGTTTATTGGTACAATTTAGTACATGTGTCCTAGACTTTTGAGGAAGAGGAAGTTTGATATGCTGAAACTGTTTTGTTAGTTTTTTTTTCGAGACGTTTTAAATTCATATTTCAGTATCTCGTTTGAGGTGTTGGTAAATGAGATTGTGCCCCATACAGGACGGTTGAGCTTATGTTTGAGAAGTACAGAACTCCGGCACTATTTCTGGCAAAAAATGCTGTACGTTTTTCCTTTTTTTGTCTCTTAAAAATGTTTCTTTTATGTGAAGTTGGAAATCAACAAGGTTATTTTGCATGTGGGCTCGCTAGAGGTTTCTTTTAATGTTGATTTTGGATATGCAATTTTTGGAGGTAGTATTTCAAATTTGAACTACAAAGCGTCCAAATTGCTGTTCTTTGCATGGTTGATATAAAGTACTGATAAATTGTTGTTCCTACAGTCAAGTTCCGTACTTTGGATAGGAGAACCTCTTAGTTGAATAGTGTTCGTTCCTTTTTGGATTTTCGGCTGAGGCCTTAAAGTCAGTTATAGGTGGTGGTAGTTTATAAAGGCATTTCCCTCGATTCCCTTGGCTATGATTTTGAATCATTAGCCTTATTGGAATGAGACATTGTGCTTCATCAAATTCCACCTTTTTTGTTTTGTTTAGTATTGGCACTAGTAGATTGAATTTTTCTTCAGACTTGGAACATACAAAACATTCATTCATAAGCATTTATATTGGTATATCCTTAATTTGATGAAATTTGTAGTCTCCTCTCTCTACACTTCCACTATAGAGTGATTCCTCTCTATGTGAGAGAACCACTCTTATGTGTAGTGAAGTGAGTGGAGGCTCTAGAGGTTTATTGACTCCTTGGCTTGCCTGGACTTATTTGGTTTTGAGATAGCGAAGGCTTTCTCAGAATTACTACTTTGGCGCATAGCTACATTAGCGATGTCTTTACCCCTAAGTTTAGACCCGTGTTTAACCGTGTCTGCCTTTTTCTTCCTACACTTGAAAGTAAAATGACCATGCTCCCCACAGTAAAGCAAGGGATCATGACTTTATTATTATGTTGACACTAAGAGGTAAAGTTCTGCTTTGGTTTAGGGGTGAATTGATGTTTCTGATTCTTTTTTTTTAGTTTTAGCCATTAAGATTGTATCATCCCAATTATCTAACTTGTTGCTCTGCCTTTTGGTTTTCTTGGTGGTGAGATGACCACCGTGAAGCTGAAATAATGAAGGGGGATGGGTTCTATAAGAGAGCATGGTGACAAATTTTCCCCACCAGTCTAGAAGACGATTGAGAAGAAGATAACCTATGGATTAGGCTCTCACCATGCATTTTAAGTTTATCTATCAGGTCCTCTTTGTTCCATTCTGATCATGACGACCTTAATTATCATGTTGACACTAAGATGTGAAGTCCTGCTTTGGTTCAAGGCCGAATTGAGATTTTTGATTTTGTTCTTTTATTTCTAGCCATAAAGATTGTATCATCCCGATTACCTAACTTCTTGCTCAGCTTTTTGGTTTCCTCATTTATGTGGTAATTGTGAAGTCGAGAAGAATGCACTCTGTAATAGAGTGCGGTGACCAAATTGTCCCACCAGTCTGGAAGAGTAATGAGAAAAAAAACCAACTACCTGCTAATCAGGTCTTTGAGATGATTCAAATGGTCATTTACATTTTGACCCTCAAGCATTTTGCAAATTAAACTTGCAATTTGAAAACTAACTTATAGGATAAAGCAATCAACGACTGCAAATACAAGAGACTGGTTCTCAGTGATGAGGCAGATACACAATGAATATGTGTGTGGCGGTTCGTCTGTGAGTGGCGAGAATGTCTCGGATCTGCGTCTGTCGGGCTGTTTCACGCTGTGGTGGCGGGGGAGGGCGTGGTCTCCTCGATTGCTGAACCCGCTGGGCTATGTTCCGAGTGACCCCTCGTCTTGGGCGGCGGTCGCCCTTGAGGAAAGCTATGATAGGCCAGGCGGGAACGACTCAGGGGGTGCGTCTATGTTGTACTAAAAAGGGGGGAGCATGTCCATCTGAATATCGTGCCTGGCAAACCATGTGGATGTCTGTGCATACCATGTGTCTCCTCCACTCTTTGTGCGTTGATCCCGTGCATACGAGCGAGAGAGAGAGAGAGAGAGAGAGAGAGAGAGAGAGATGGAAGGGAGGCCTCACACCTATCAGACAAAGTACAATCAGCAGAATAACTCATACAAGCAGCCATGGTCTGAAGCAAAGGTCTCGCTAACTTATTGAAACCGGCTTTCAATAAGTTAAGGGCAGTAAACTAACAAGTAACCAGTCAACACTGTTACATTAACAATTCAGCAAAAGTATTACCAGTAGATTGGGAGCTAGAGTGCCCTTGCACCAAGACAAAGACACAGATTGGCCCCAAACCTTGGCGCCCCTTTCGATATTTCTCTAATTAAGTGAGAGGCCCTGAATTCCAGGCTACATAAAGGATACATTCCTTCTTACAATTGGGGCATTCCACATCCCATTGGGCATCCATATACCCTGTATCGTCATTACTGTTTATCACTCTCACTAAACCTGGCAATGAGCATCCATCTCTATTCCACATTGATTGCACTCAGCTTGGAACTGTTACTAGCAGCCCACCCTTGGCCACATAGTTCCCCGTAGGTGTCATTAATGCCCAATTAGCGAACTATCTGCTCAAAGCAGAAAAGGAAAGCACACAAAAGCTTTCTCCACTGTCCAGGACTGTCATGACCAATAGTCTCTCACCCTACGGGTCGCACATATCGTGATGTGTTGTACAGCCCGTACAACCTTAAGGTCAACACCTTGCAGCCCATGGTCTTCAACCAGCCCGTACTACAGCAGAGAAACTCCTTCAAACAGCTCGTGCAATAGCTGCAGCCTTATTCCGTACAGTCTGCTCACTAAACGAACGTTCTCAACGTACGGAATGTCCGTACAGTCTGTACGGCAGCCTGGTTCGTGTATAGATCCGTACGGGAGCCGATTTGTTGATTGCCCATCGTGGAAATTCTATGGCGCTGCCGTTTCTTCCCCGTGCGTTGATCCTCTGCCTATCCAACTCTCACGAGGTTCCTTTCCCGTCGCCAACCCACCACGTTGTTCCAAGGCTACTTTCCTTTTTGGTAAGCATGGGCATGCCACATGGCAGCCCACGCCTGCAGTTTGCGCCTAAGCTCTAGTTGGTCAACACCAATGACCAACTTAGTGCTTATTTGCTCCTTGCCCCTTCTAGTGGAACCGATTTAAATGACAAACTTCAATTTCTAAGGTTCTTTGGGTCCCTCTTGGCCCTAGATCTTACATTTTCCCCCAAGACACAAATGCTAGGGGTTCTAGTACATCAAGCAACCCTTGACCTTGCCCCTTGTTTTCCCAAGGTCCTGTCCACATGCAGGCCAACATGCATGCACTAGAAATCACGCCCTCGTGACACTAATGATCTCAAAAACTCAAAACCTCAAAACCACTCTTTGACGCTCTCAAGAGAGTCCAATAGATAGTGCGACTCCAAGGACATATCCGGGAGTTGTGGTATCCCTCTAATGAGATGCAAAGATGACGTGTATCTGTAGTTGTCGAGATGTCTCTTGCTGATACAGGGGGCTTGGACTCCGGCATCTCTGTATACGATGAGCCACATCAAGGGTGACACCTTGGGTTGGTCGGTCTCCTCTGAGTAGAGCAGTGTGGGTTGGACCTTTATCATGCGTGCTCTGACCACCCTCTATGGTACTTGCTCTGATGCTCTGTGTCATCTCTGTCCATTGATCCATGCTGCCCTCATGTTGGCTATCTCCTCATCCTCTACTCCAATGTGCCTCGAGGCTGACTCAAAGGCATAAAATCAGTGACGTGCCTTTGTGCCCTGTCAGTGCCTTGTGGTGCTGTCTCCTCCTGTTGTCTGATAGGATGTAATAGAGTCTCCTTGTGTTTCCACATCTCCATCAAAAGAGGCCAACACATACTTGGTCATAGAAGTGGATCAAGCGAGAGAGTGGACCATTTTCGTGTCCTTCCTGAAAGAAGCATTGATAGCACCCTAGGATCTCATAGTGAGTAGGGCAAACACATAGAAGTGCTCCTTTGTCTTCATTGCTACTAGTGTACATAGTCTACAAGTTTGTTGCTCTCTAGCTATACCTGCGGCTCTCCCTGCCTCAATCCTCAACTGGTGAGACAAGACCTGTATCTATCCTATGGCGATTCTCAGCGCATGGGTATTGAGGGGAAATCCCATCCTTTGGAGAGACCTATCCGATTGGACGAGTGGACAGATAGTTACACCCCTCGAGATGACCGCTGAAGCAGTGGAAGTCCCCACAGAGAAGACATGCTTGCTAAAGATTTTGGTTAATAAGCTAGGCCAATACTTCAAGAGCAACGACACCAACGGCATGCTCCCAAAACTAGATCTTGGTGGGGAGCTCCTGGTCTCCTCCCCAAGCTCGTGATGTGTATATAACTAAAGTAGGTCCAACCATATGATATGGTTGATCTCATCGTGTGGGATCTGAAGGGATGGGGAGTCCAAACTGTACTGGAAGGGGGGGATGTGATCTATCTGAATGCCTTGAGACCAAAACCATTTGGAGATGCATGCATAGGAGGCTTTGTTGTCCCCGCGCTCAGCTAGCCGTTGAGATGACGCTAGTGCTCAATCTAGTTAGTCTCCGTCTAGGTAGGGCCTAAACTTGTATGTAGATATGTCACTATCTGGAAGATGGCATCCATCTGCAGTGGTGTCATAGTGAACTTGTATGATTTGGTGAGGGACTGATGGCTTACTCCTAATCATCCGAGACACCATGGTAACCTGTAGCCTCTCAAGCTTTCGCCACTCAGATATCAGCAGTTCACATCCCCAAAAGGGTAATGTAGACATGGCGGTCGGTTTCACTAGTGTATCAAAGAGCGCTTGGAAGCACTGTCTCTCTAGCCGTGCCAGAGCCCCTTGCCCTCGTGTGAGTTGTGCTTGAGCTGCATGTGTCATCGTGAAGATAGGCCCCGCAAAAACTGCTCCAAGATGGGTACTATCTCCAGTGGCTCCCCTCGGTATGTGAAACTATGTTGCTGAAGTACCTCTCGTGATGTGGTGAAGATCATAACCTTGGTTTTGCCAAGGTTGACCGTCAAGTCCCTCTCCCTCTACAAAATGATTCAAGAGCCTCAAGGTGTCGTTGTAGACTTGCTGCCGCAGAGGAGGAGATGAATACTATGTCATCTGCATATAGTAATATCTGTATCATCAAATCTGCAAGCAAGGATCTTTCTCCACCTAAGCGGTCAATGAACGTCGTAATCTCATCAATGTAGAGCCCAAAGAGTGTCGGAGAGAGGGGACATCCTTGCTTCACTCCGATTGTGCTCTCAATCCAGTCTGACAGACCACTAAGTGCACGCACCCTCTCTCTGACAGACTCATATAAGCTCATCACATTCCAAATCATGACTCGCGGTATCTGCATCTCTTGAAGCCTCTGAATCAGGCAAGCTCGCGGTACTCTGTCAAAGGCCTTCCGGAAGTCTATGAAACAAGCATAGACTTTCTGGGACTTGGATCTCGCCTCCTCAATGATTGATGTGGCCAAGGATGGAATGCTACCATCGAAAGCCCGCCTGTCCTAATGCCCGCTGCCCATGTGCCTCAGTATAGGAGCTAATCTTTCGCTCTAGCAAGAAGATATCACCAAATATCGTCTCGTATGGGCTGTGACCCTCTGCATTGACCTCGTGTGCGGATGATGATGTATTCGGGGGCAAGTAGCATACTGCAATGTAAATCAAACATGTGCCAGTTGGTTGAATCCTAATCCACATGTGGTGTGCATGCTCCTCTTTTCTCATCATAGATATGTAGGGTCTCATATGCGACCTATAAAGAACTGCCACTCCTGTTGAGCCTCGTATGCCACTGTCCCTCCTCATCTCCTTTCTGTAGGCCGATCCCGACATATATCCTGTTACTATAGGCGATTCTCTTTCGGGGCTCTCATGAGTTTGTGTGTAAAAGATCACATCCTTGTTAGTGCATGTCTTTGAGAAACCCCTTGGGTCAGATCAAAGGGTTCCATTGCAATTCCATGTAGCCATTTGTATCTTGCTTTGTATTCTTGTCTCCAGGCCCCGACACCATCATATACTGACTATTTCACCTTCCTCCTCCTTTTCGCTTTCTGTTCTATTTGCTTTCTCGTAAATGATGACCTTACCGTCTCTATATGCAGCCCATTTCCCTTCTCGTCTTGCTACTATAACTTTCACCATTCCCTTTCTTCGATGTTCCTGCTGTAGGAGGGTGAGATAATCATCTCGATAAGTCCTGGTACCCTTCAGTGTTGCCCTCATGCTCATAAGAACAGATCTGTCCTCTTTGGTCCGGAATCTCACCACCAATGGCCTTGCGAGTGTGTCCATCCTACCCACTCTCCAGGTTGCTTCACAAGTTAGATTGACTTCCATTTTGGTGAACAAGATTTGGTCCGCCATTGGGGTATCCCCTCCCGGTAGGCCTCTAACAAGTACATTCAAAGATTTGCTGTCTCGTCTCTTATCCTGTTCAAGAGCATGTGGCTTCCAAGCTCTCCACCTTCTCAATGAGGGCAATACAAATTTTATTGATGCAAGTGGGTACATTCTCCGCGGCCTTATTGGTTGTCCCTGATAAATATGTTGTCATGGCATTCTCCAAAGCTTGCTTTCCCCATTTGTCTTCCACGCATCCTCGGGCAGGCATTGCTAATAACAACCAACCCCCCTATTATTTCCTGTGTATAATGGCGGAAATGCAGAATATGACAACCACCCTCACATTTGTATATATGTTGACAGCTCCTGGGGATCCTTGATTGAGAAAGAAAGAAAGAAAGAAAGTGTATTATTGTCCACTAAAGGCCAAAATGGGCCCATGGGACATCAAGAACTCTGCATACAAGATAGCACAAAATCAACGTGCCACAAAGAAGAGGCATCGTCGAATATCATCTAAGTGCTATGCAATACAATGCAAGTGAAAGTACATAATGTCAAATCTGAGCCTAAATACAAAGTAAACTAGATGCAAGGAAACCGCCCCTGGGTGCAAAATGGGGGGATGAGTACAATATGCCAATGCAAAGATACAAGTCCAGGTGTCACGGAGTCTGAGAACCAAAATAATACTGGAAATCCTGTCCATCGACTCTGCCTCGTGCTATGAGAGTACAAATCTGAGCAAAGGTGAGGTGAGAGAGAGAGAGAGAGAGAGAGAGAGAGAGAGAGAGAGAGAGTTTATTAAAGTCTTCGGAAGACCGATGGGTCTATGAGACTGTGAAAAACTTGTTACAATGAGCTGCTGTGGTAGTGGAGCTACTAAACAAGCATCCATACCAATGCAGAATGCAGAAAATGCAAAATGACAGTACTAAATCCTAAGTACAAACATAGTCATATCTCGACTATATATATATATATATATCAATCTCAGCATCATCGTCGACATCATCATAACCATCATCATCATCATCATCATCATCAACAGCAGTAGGACATCAGGATGGATGAGGCTATGGAAGTGGAGGCATGAGGTCAGCAATAGAGCGCTGCCCCCGTGCAGTCCTGGTACGTCTCTTGGTCGTAGCTCTGCGTGAGACCCTTCAAGATCTATGGGGCTGGCAATCACTATTAACTAATAGTGATCCCATATATCTAGTCATAGTAGACCCGAAACACATTTCAGGACATCCCGAAATGTACGAAACGCTTCAGAAACGTTTTGTTTCTGAAACTCACGTTTCGGGAGCCCCAAAAAACCCCCAATGTTAAAAAAATCCCAATTTGACCCAATTTTGGGAAATCTGGTGTCGCCTTGCATTTTTGCCACCCGTACATCTCAAATTGCCGCCCGTATACTGAAATCGGCCTTCAACCCGTACATTTTCCTTTAGCCCGTCCAAGTGCAGCACGGACATAAATCATAATTCATGATTCCATGTATCTTTTAATATGACCATTGATGCTTGAATCTACAATGATGTGTTGTTAATTTTCTGATTTTAGGATTTAGTAATATGTTTCAAGCATCCAATTTCAATTTCTAAGTGACATATCAAATGTTTGTGCACTATGTTTCATGTGTTTTTTTCAAGTTTTGGACTTCTTGTGGTAATAATCTAAAATGTTTTAATATTTTTGGGAAAAAAATATATTAAAAAACCCTATTATGCACGAAACGTTTTTACAGACGTTTCGGGTTTGCCTCAAAACGTTTCCAAAACCCTGAAACACGTTTCGAAACTTGGCGTTTCAAAACTTCTCGCCTACTATGCATCCATTGAAGAGAAAAATCTTACAGCTTTGTCATGTAGTGAGTACTTGTTGGGCTAGCTTGTGAGCTAGACCTAGTACCTTGTTGCGATGTTCTAAAATCTTTTAAGTAGCTTCCTAGCCTTTTGACTGGCTGCTCCAGCAGATTCTTTAGGTCTCTACTTTCCCCATAGCCTTCTTTGATGTGTGCGTATGCTCTACATACATGCTGCTCATTTTCTACTTCTCCTATGGGGCAGATTTTGCAGATTCTTTCCACACACACACACACACACACACACACACACACACAGAGAGAGAGAGAGAGAGAGAGAGAGAGAGAGAGAGAGAGATTTATAGTCAATCCCATTTTTGCAGGTTTTAACATCTTTTGCGACAGGACGAGCTACGTCATTGGTGGTAGATTGGTAAGGGTTTGTAGTTAGGTTAAGCAATTCTAGAAGAGCATATTGTCGGATTGGGGCTCCTCAAGATGTCATTGCATCTTCTAGCTTTGAAAATACCATAGCTCCTCATTAATTTGTCTTTTGCTAGTACTTTGGGACCATAACCACATGCTTGGATGCTCAAATAATTTTTATTATCATGATTTTTAGCTATTGCTGATGTGTAGTATTTGGACACTTGTGTAGTGGAGGTGGCTCAACAACGGTCGCGGCAGTGCACGATGGCTATGTTCTTCAAAAGGTATTAAATAGTATTATTTAAGGTTTTTTAAAATGAAAAGTTCCTGTTTTGAAAGGTAAAAATGCTAGAAATTTAAAATGGTTTATTGATTAGGAAAGCTTGGGCTTTCTGCTTACACACAATGAATGTTGAATTTTGGTACACAGAAATTTCACTTTTACTGATTATATTTATTCCATTGCAGACGTACTCACATGATTTAATAATGTCTATTGATTTCTTGAGTAGAGGTCTTGCTATATAAATTTGTTTTAATTAGAAGAATGTTTGCATCACATGTAGGCAATTGTGACATCTCCAATTGGTGGGGAGGTGCTTACTGATTGTCTTTTGAAAACACTCGAAAGCAAGGGAGTGGTGGTAAGTGTAGTTACTCCATAGTTTCTTTTTTATGTGTCTCACAATCAAGAGTGATCACCTTTGTATGTTAGTTGGTAGCTTCTGTTTAAAAGAGAAAAATGGCAGCATCTTTCTTTATCAAAAGCATAGCTAAAATTAAATATTTCGTAGCTGCATCCAAGTAGGTGTAAAGACTTGAAAGCTTTTAGGTCTTACAAATGTGCAAAGCGAATATGTTCCAGCTCTCATCCAATACAAACCAAACCCCTCCTAATAATACACTCTGCCACTGGTCTCTCTCCCTTCCTCAATGGCCCCCAAAGATCCTCATACTTGATTAAATTCTCATATCTTATGTCACGTTGGATGATATGACATTAGGTGAAAAAAATCTATATGTATATGCATTATATTACGGGTAGAAGGGCTTCACAAAATTCCTATACAAAACACATTCGTCACCAATTGTCATCAAAGGATTTGATAAGGATCCTAACAAGTGCGAGCTTAAGAAACACTTTATGCTATTGTTGGAGACACTGGAAGAAAGGACAATCTATTGAGTGAATATGGTGTTTAGATGATGAGTAGTGTGGTGTTTAGATGGGAGCTAGGAGGTTTTTCTCCCCCAAGGTAAGTATTATGGGTTAGCTCTTTTTATAAAGGATATATTGGCCATTTTTTGTAACACAACTCTTGCATTCTTAACACAACTCTAGCATTCTTAATACATCTTTGCGTTTTGTTTTTTTCCTCTCACCCCCATTCCCAACATTTGGTATCAGATCCCTATTTATCTTGTAGGTTAAGCTGGTTCCACCTCAAAAGAAGGTCCTCCAGCAAAGCATCTTCCTTTCAAGAAAAACGCTTGATGGGTGAAGATGGGAGTTGAGCTGATGCTCGATGAAGTAAGGGTCGGAGTGGCTTCTGGTTATTGATGCAACCATTTGTGCGAGCTCAATAAACGAGGGCCAGCGCTTGGTCATCACTCGGATCGTCCCTGTGACCCGTGCACCACTTGCTCCAACTGCTGCTGGCTTAGTGATGTACGCTGATGTGCCTCAGTATAAATTGCTTTGTTGTAATACCTTTGTACAGCCGCCACACAGCGCATTTGTACAGTTGTACAATTCTGCATCGTAGCTACAACTTCGCATCTTAGCTCGTTGGTACAGCCGTTGACGCACAGGTTGTTCGTACATTCTTTATTGTACGAATCCGTGGTACAAACCTGTAGTACATCCCACATGTATTTTTTTGCCGAAAAAACAGTGCTAATTATATTACTTCGAGAACAAGATACAAAAGGTCAGCTTGTAGCTGACGGGCTGTGTTCACAAATCGGACACAGCCCTAAAAGGTAACACAATAAATCACTCTCTCACGTCGGGATAAGGCGAGTGTGAATGAACAGCCATCGGGGTGGTGAGTAGCGCCACCGAAGGCCCTGCGAAGTCTGCTCGAAGAAGAGGCCTTGAGTGTTCCAAGTCCGGAGGAAGCGTCTCCGCTTCTCTTGACCGGACCGCGAATCTCCCTGAATCTGGTCCCACTGGCCTCTGAGGGTATGAATAATCTCGCACCAAATATCAGTCATGATTTGGGCAGTCGATAAGGAGGTGCCACTGAGGACCTGCGCGCAACGCGAGGTCCAAATGTGCCACCCTGCTATGGTCTGCCTCCTTCCTTGCGGAAACCCCACGAGAAGTCTAAACTCCCGTGCCAATGTCGGAAGGACGGGTCTCGCCAACAGTCCCTTCCTCCTGTCGCAAAGATAAAAGAGTCCCAAGCGGACTGCTCTGCCTGAGACATACTTGTAAACTCCGGTCCTCTGCCCTGCTGGTCCTCCAAGGTCTCCAAATTGTTGAAGTCACCTCCAACAATCCAGGAATCCATGTCTGGGAGAATCCCTGTAAGTGTCCTCCAGAAGGTGGCTCTACAACGGAGATCTGTGGGAGCATAAATGTTGAGAATTCCAACTCTGGAGCCCTCCAATTCCAGGCCTACCCACAGGGCACGACTTGGAATCAACGTGCCATGACCGAAAACTCCTTGGGCTAGCTGCTCTCCCACGGAAGTACAGACACCACCACTCCTCCCCAGTGCGCCGATCAAGGGCTCCCAATAAGTGTGAGAGCGACCAGGGAGGATCTTCCCGCATCTACGGGAGTGAGCCGCCGAAAGCTTGTGTTCCTGGAGCAGAAGTACATCCAAACGTCCTATCACTGCTGGCTGAAGTTCCTGTCTCAAAATGAGCTTCCTGGGACCACGGGTGCCAGAAGAGTGAAACCCGTTCACATTCCAGGATACGAGGTGTAGGCTCATGGTGAGGGCTGGGAGGCAGCGAACAACTGTCTGCTTGCGGTCGAGGTCGAAGAAGAAGCTGACATTTCGGAGTAGAGGCGCTGGCGCTTATGGGAAGGTTTGGAGGGGGAGGCGGGGTCGTCCTGCCCGTCCTTCAACACCTTCAGCAAAGGCGAGAGGCCTTTGGTACCATGAACGAAGGCTTTCTCGAGCCAGCTCGAGATCTCTGAGGTGGACATCCCGTAGAAGGCACGGAGTTTCTGAGGCGTCCAGGCTCTGACATCTTGGGGGAGGGGCCAAGACAGGGGGGGCCTGAGGATCACAATCAGTCTGAATCGTTTGGCGGCGCAGCGCCATCGCAGGCGCACGACACCCTCGGACCACTGAGTCTCGAGAAGCTGCCCACCGGACGGGCCTATCCAGGAGCAAATCTGAGCATGCGTTTGCTCCCTGAGAGCCTCCCAGACCGAGTCGTCTGTCCAGGTCTCGGTGCCGTCGCTGAGGAATGTGAAAGCAAAGCTAGGGCCATCCCTAGGGGCCAAGGCGGCTATCTTCCCATCCGCCCCTTTGCGGAGCAGGAAGATACTGATGTCGAGGCAAGCAGGGAAGGTCCCGAGGTCGGCCACATCCAAGTAGTCCCAGGGGCCAAATCTGTAAAAGTCGCGGGGGAGCTCTCTCTCCTAAAGTTGAGGCCCGTCAGAGTCTGCCATTGAGGGGCTAGCGGACGGAGAAGCCTGCTCCGGTGGTGGTGTAGACTCCGGGTGTCCTGCCAGCGGAGGGGGAGGAGGCTGGGGAATAGGCAGCTCAAACTCCTCAGGGGCGGCTAGCGGAGGAGAAGAAGGAGGGGGAGCGGGAACTGCCCTCGGCTGAGGAACCGTCGGAGCAGCTAGCTCTGCGGGAGAACTGAAAGAGGCCGGGGGGGGGAGGGATGGGGCTGCAGCTGGAATTGGGGCTGAGAAGGAGGGGGAGAAGATTGAGGAGGATGAGGGGACTGAAGCTGCGGGTCGGGAGACAAGGGGTGCAGTTGGGGGATGGGCTGGGGCTGGATGGGAAGAGGCTGGGGAGAGGAAGAGAGGGGGACCTGAGGCTGTGGAGGGCGGGCTACCGTCGAAGAAGATGCTCTCCCATGTCCCTGGGGCGGCTGCCTGTCGGGTCTCTGAGGTGCAGCTATAGGCGGGGTAACCTCTGCCTCCTTGCCTTTATCAGAAATCTTCTTGTTCTTTCCTCTTTTCCTTCTAACCTCAGTCCAGCCGCCAGCTATCTCTGGTCCGGGCTCCGGCTGCCTCTGCTCCTCCTGGCGTGGCTGCCCGGAGGGGGGAGGAGGGGGCGGAGAGGGGGGAGGCGGGGGAGGCCGAGAAGAGTTGGCGAAACGTGGGCAAGCAGCCGCCAGGTGTCCAAAGCCGTGACACCTCAGACACTGTCCTGGCTGTCTGGTGACTACCATGCTCTGGGTGATGCTGCCGGCACCTGTCACGATCTCGATCACTGCCGGGAGAGTCGCAGGATCCGCCACAGCCACAGGGACTCAAGGGGCTCCTGCCGTAGTCACCGCATCGGCCAAAGTGTCGTGCATAACCCAGCCGAAGTGAGAACCCAGGTCCCTAACAATCGGCCGCAGCTCAGCAGCAAGACCAGGAAAAACTAGCGTCACTGGAGGGCGAGGTATACGGAACCGGGCATCAAAATCTGCTGCGCTGAATCCACGGTACCACGGGACTATCATGATAATCTTTCCATCCACTGACGTGGGGGAGCCAGCAATCAGGTTGCTCGCAGATTTCGCACTGGAGAGTTTAAGCCAGAAGATGCCCCTTCCCATAAGGGCCACCTCCTCGATATGGCCGTCCTCTAGCATGAGAGTGGACTGGAGCCAGTCCCTGATGGCTGATCTGGATGGGGAATGTCCTGATGGAGAGTGTGAGGGAGAGATAGAGTAGGGAGTAGAGAGACACACTCACAGTAGTCACACACCAGTGGGTGGGGATAAAGGAATGAGTGGTACCTCCCCAAGTACACACACTAGTATATATATGGATAAGACTAGGGCCACTAAGTACCTAAGTACAATGTGTACTTAGTGTACTTAGTAGTACTAGATTAATACTGTTACAAGGGTGGCCAGTGCCTTTACCCCAACAACCTCCCACTTAAAGGCAGTGTGCCCATAAGAGAGAGTAAAAGAAAAAACAGCAATATACATCATCATGTACAGGACCAGTTGGTCTGCTTATCCTATACCCATAAGCCGTCTGCAGTGTGCAAACCGCTCAGCAGCCAATCCTTTTGTCAACAGATCTGCTGGATTGTCATCAGTGTGAACTTTCACAAGCTGAAGTTGCCTGTTCTCAAGCACCTCCCTGATAAAATGATACTTCACGTCGATGTGCTTCGTCTTTGCATGAAAAACAGGATTTCGTGCCAACTGTATGGCACTCTGACTGTCACAATGCAACAATGGAGTATCACTAGAGTAGCCCAAATCTGCCGCTAGCCGAGATAGCCATATAGCTTCCTTGCACGCCTCAGTGGCTGCAATATATTCAGCTTCTGTAGTAGACAAAGCAACGCATTGCTGCATTCTAGATACCCACGACACTGCACCTCCAGTGAAAGTGAAAACATAGCCGGTAGTAGACTTCCGGGTATCAGGGTGACCGGCATAATCAGAGTCTGTATAACCCTGCACTTTTGCATCTTGACTGCCGAAACATATACACAAGTCCTGTGTACCCTTTAGGTATCTCATGACACCTTTCACTGCATTCCAATGCTTCTTGCCAGGTTTAGCCATGTATCTGCTAACCACTCCCACTGCAAACGCAATATCGGGCCTGGTTGCAACCATAGCATACATGAGACTGCCACAAGCTGATGCATACGGAATCTTTGACATCTCAGCTCTCTCAGCATCTGTCTGAGGGCTGTCCAAAGCGCTGATTTTCACATAAGGAGGTAATGGAGTACCAATACTCTTCCCCCCCTCCATGTGAAATCTCTGCAAGACCTTGCCAATGTATTCCTTCTGAGATAAGTATAGCAACCGCTTTTCCCTATCCCGAAGTATGCGCATACCCAATATATGGTTGGCATCACCAAGATCCTTCATATCAAAGGTCTGGTGCAATCTCTTTTTCAAGGCATTCATCTCCTTATGAGATTTTCCAGCAATTAACATGTCATCCACATACAAAATGAGGATAAGTAAACTGCCATCTGAAGCTTTCTTGGTATACAAGCAGTGATCAATGTCACTTCTCCTGTAACCCTGGGTTCGCATGAATGTATCAAACTTATGATACCATTCCCTGGGTGCCTGCTTTAGACCATAAAGACTTTTCTTCAGTTTGCATACAAGCTTCTCTTTGCCCTTCACTGTAAAACCCTCTGGCTGCTGCATAAAAATTTCCTCATGTAAATCACCATGAAGAAATGCTGTTTTGACATCCATTTGGACCAAATCCATATCTGCATGTGCAACCAATGCTAATACAGTTCTGAGTGTTGTCATCTTGACAACGGGAGAGAATATCTCCTCAAAGTCAACACCATATTCCTGCTTGAACCCTTTGGCAACCAGTCTGGCTTTATGCCTTGGCTTTTCACCAGGTGTGACTTTAAGTCTATAAACCCATTTGCATGGCAGTACCTTTTTACCAGTAGGCAAGGGTACCAATTCCCAAGTGCCATTCTTGTGAAGACTGTCCATTTCAGACTTCATAGCAAGATCCCATTGAACCTTGTCTGCCCTCTGCCTAGCCTCTTTGTAGCATGAAGGCTCTCCACAATCAGTGAGCATCAAATAATCAATGCCTGGAACAAATCTTTCTGGCTGCCGCGTCTGTCTGGTTGACCTTCTAACCCAAAGACTATCATCTTGAGCTGGCTGTCCAGCCTGTTCATCACCCAGATAAGGTGGCTGTTCCATGATTCCTGGCTGCATTTGCATGTCAGGAAGATCACCTAACTGTGCCTCATCCATTGGGATGTTTTCTGCCATAACTGGCTGTCCATTAGGATCTGCTGCAGCATCATTTAATGGCTGATTATGCTGCTGTTGTGGCTGATTTACAGCCTGTCTGTGTTGCCCATGATGCCTGTCATCATCAATAGTTACCTTTAAAGGTTCCTGCTGTACAACAGGTTCCTTGAACATGATGGTTTCATCAAACACGACATCATTGCTGCGTATAAGTTTTCTGTTCTTGGGATCCCAAATCCTGTAGCCCATCTCACCTTTGTCACCGTAACCTAGGAATATGCATTTAAGAGACTTTGGATCCAGTTTAGTTCTGTTCTCCCTGCGTACATGCACATACGCGACACAACCAAAGACCCGTAGGTGTTTGTAAGACGGAGGCTTGCCCGTCCATGCCTGTTCAGGCACACCACCACATAGTCTCTTGTTTGGTGACCTGTTAATAAGGTGCACAGCTGTCTTTACAGCTTCAGCCCAAAATGTGTGGGGCAATGCAGCATGTGACAACATGGATCTGACTTTCTCTTGAATGGTCCTGAACATTTTTTCAGCTGTACCATTCTGTGGAGGATCATATGGTGCAGACAAAACCCTTTGGATACCCTTTGCCTCACAGAATTCTTGAAATTCTTTGGACAAGTACTCTCCACCATTGTCAGATCGTAAGGCTTTCAGTTTTTTGCCTGTCTCATTTTCAACTAGTGCAACAAACTTAGTGAAAGCCTTGAACGTATCACTCTTCTTTCTGAGAGTGTAAACCCACACTTTGCGGGTGGCGTCATCTATGAATGACAGTATGTACTTTGAACCTCCTAAAGAGAGTGTAGGCATCTCACACACATCTGTATGTACTAGCTCCAAGAGCTGTAATTTCTGATTTGACCTTCTCTTATGAGGTATTTGTACTTGACGACCGTAGAGACAAAATTCACATTTCTGCAAATCTGAATATTTTAGACTCGGCAAGTAACCAAAATGAGCCAATTGCTCCATTCCCTTAATACTCATATGGCCAAGCCGGCTATGCCACAATGAAATCTTTGGCAGCTCGGTGGCATTTACATCAGAATGCGGACAATGTCCAGCATGAAGTGAGTACAAAGTATCAACCTTAGGACCCCTGGCAATAGCCATTGCCCCTTTGCTGATTTTCCATTTCTGATTACCAAAGGTGGTAAGATAACCATCATCATCCAACAACCCTGTGGAAATCAAGTTCTTCTTCACCTCAGGAACATGCCTGACCCCTTTAAGCATTAACTGCTGGCCATTTTCAAGAACAAGCCTGACATCACCTATACCAATGATAGAACATGCATGGTTATCACCAAGAAAGACAACTCCCTTCTGCCCTCCTGCATATCTGACAAACAGATCTCTGTAGGATGTCACATGAAAGGAAGCACCTGAATCTATAATCCAGGAAAACATATCTGATCCATCACCAGCATGAAGTGTATGAGCCTCCAGTGAAGAGGTGAAACATATCTCATGTCCACTGTCACTGTCACTAACATAAGTAACATTCAGCTCCTCTTTTTCTTTGCCCTTAGACTTGCCTTGAGCCTTGCCTTCTTTGGCTCTCTGGTCATTCTTCTTTTGAAAACACTTTTTCTCAATATGTCCCTTCTTGCCACAATAGTTGCATACAAGATCACTCTTAGAGCGGGACTTGCTCCTCTCTCTTTCTTTGTCTTTACCACGTGTTTTGGACCTGCTGCGTGCATTCAAAGCATTTGACTTCCCAATAGCATTGTTCTTTCTGTTCATCTCTTCCTGTAGAAGAGCACTCTCCACATCTGCAAATAACAGAATGACATTTGAGTTGCTGGTAGAAGTCCTGAATGTGTCCCATAACTCAGGTAGAGAACATAAGATGAGTGTAGCTTTCAGCTCATCATCGAGCTTCAACCCCTGGTTGATCACCTGGCTGAATATGCTGTTAAACTCAATAATATGAGTGGACATAGCTGTCCCCTCCTTCATTTGAAGACCAACAAGCTTTTTCAGCCAGTAAGCTTTTCCTGTGGCACTTTTCTTGGCATAAGTATCCTCAAGGCGTTGCCACATTTTCCACGCAGTAGGTTCATCCCTGATGCCTACAACCAGTGAATCAACAACTGTAAGCATAATGGTCGACCTGGCCAAGCCGTCCATCTTCTCCCACTGCTCATCAGTAATGTTGGAGGGCTTAACACCCTTCTCCTTTATAGGTTTGTACTGGTCCTTCTGCATCAACACATTGTAGCACTGTGTCCTCCATATGTCGTAGTTTTTAGCTCCTTCGAGCTTCTTTATCTGGAACAAGGACGACACGTCGCTGCTGGAACTCATGGTAAAGAAAATAGAGTTTGACTCCCTGTAGTCGTGCAATTAAGCACTAGTTACTCCAAGAAAATTCCCCCGCAGCGGAAGTACGATCAGAAAATGAACTTGGTACTGTTTCAGTGGCATAAAACCGACTGAAAGTCTTTCTCCCACTTGCTGCAGAAACAGTACAGCAATCTGTTCCTGTCTTTTTTTGCTGGCGAAAGTGCGGTACAGCTCCTTCAAAGTGCTCCAGAAAAAATCCCAGAACTGTTTTCTGAAAAAGTAGCAGTACTTTTTGACCTTTTTGACAGTGAAATCTGGTCAAACTTGCTGGTTGACAGTCCCGGACTGTCAAAAAACAGTGAATCTCAGATTGTGGATGAAGATCTCTGATTTTAGACCTGCATATGCTCCAGAAACTTCCCCCCCAACTGAATTCACAGTTTGGAAGTGAGATTGCTCAAAAGCCCTTTGAATGCATGAAGAAAATCAGAGATTTGACCTCCAATTAAAAAGATTGACCTTTGACCAAAAAAAAAACTGTAAGTCAAATTTGCACTTTCAAAGCATAGTAGTGCTTTACGAGATAGCCTGATGCATGTAGAGTGCTCCCACTTGACAGATTTCCAGTCAGGCTACAAAAGCCCCAAATTTGACTAAAGTCAAACTTGGTCAAAATCGACCAAATCTGTACCAAATGTGGATGTACTTGCAGCAACAAACTAAAGCATTTGTCCCAAGCATAATAGCATCAAAAGCCCCTTGAATTGACTGCACATTCCGTGCATTAACACAGTAAATGGCATCAACTGCTACTGCTCACAAGGCATGTGCGGGTACACACTGACAAAAGCATGAACCTCTGCCCAAGTGTCAAGCATACACACTGCAAATCTGACAATGCATACACTGTGTCAACCCTCACTGGCCAAGTGAATAACCTGTCTCAACTCTGTTTGCGGCATAAGCTAAGCCTCAGAGTTGAGTGATGCCCTGCCACAGTAGCACCTGCATACCTTTGCTGCCCGGAGACCTGGTAGAACTACACGTATGTGCAGCTGTCTCAGCCACGGGGAGACACGCGAGAAATGCAGCCTATGCTGCTATTCGAAGAGCAGCGTAGAAGAGGTCGGGGGCACGCGGGGCAGAGAAAGAAGAGGCTGGCGAGGCTCGGCAGTACGGCCGACCCCTGTCGGCCGGCTTGGCCCTGGCCGACCTGTTGGTCGTCGACGCTTGCTGTGTCGGCCCTGTCGGCCGACCTATGTCGTCGTTGCGCTTGCAGCCGCTCCAGCTATGCCGCCCTCGTTCTGCAGCCGCGCTGCCACACCCGCGCCTTTGCCCTTGCAGCCTTTGGCTGCGACGTGCAGCCACGCCCTGGCTACGCCGCCCGCGCTCCCGCCTTGCAGCAGCCCTTGGCTGCGAAGTGCAGCCGCGTCCTGGCTACGCCGCCCGCGATCCCGCCTTGCAGCCGCGTCCTGGCTACGCCGCCCGCGATCCCGCCTTGCAGCCGCGTCTTGGCTACGCCGCCCGAGATCCCGCCTTGCAGCCGTTGGCTGTCGCGATCCGTTCGTACGGCTGTACGGACGATGTACGGCCGTACGGACTTGTCCGTACGGTAGGGGTAGGCTAGGGAGAGAGGGAGTGGAAGCAGAGGGAGAGAGCCCGTTGGCTCTGATACCAGTTGATGGAGAGTGTGAGGGAGAGATAGAGTAGGGAGTAGAGAGACACACTCACAGTAGTCACACACCAGTGGGTGGGGATAAAGGAATGAGTGGTACCTCCCCAAGTACACACACTAGTATATATATGGATAAGACTAGGGCCACTAAGTACCTAAGTACAATGTGTACTTAGTGTACTTAGTAGTACTAGATTAATACTGTTACAAGGGTGACCAGTGCCTTTACCCCAACATGTCCAATGACTCTGCCATAGACCGAGGTAAGAGCAAAGTCATTGGCAACCTCCTGAACCCGAGATGATTGCTGCTCTGTCAGGATGACGCGGTAGGCATCTGGAGAGGGAGGGACCATCTGGGCCTCCGGTTCCGGGCAGGGAGCCGCCATACCGCCAAGACAAACTGCGAGGCTTCCGATGAGGAAGAGGCTGTCACCCAAAAAAGGGGGGGGTAGAAGCGGGAGGGTGGAGCTTGGGTGTGGCGGGAACGGAGGTGGCGCGAGGTGGAGACGTGGAGGCGGGGGACGGGTGAGGTGGGGTGGCGGGAGCGGAAGCGGGGGCGGGCGAGAGGCGGAGCGGGGACGAGGGGGCGGAGGGGGGCGAGGGTAATGGAGGGGCGGAGGGGGCGGGGTGGGGCGAATGGACGGGGGTGAAGGCGGGAGGGGAAGGCGGGGGTGGAAGGGGAGGGCGGAGAGGCGGGAGGGGGCGGGGCGGGAGGCGAGGGGTGAGGGGGCGGAATGGGCGGCGGGGGTGAGCGGAGCGGAACGAGGGGGTAGCGGGGCGGGGGTGAGCGGAGGGGGTAGCGGGGCGGGGGTGAGCGGAGGGGGTAGCGGGCGGGAGGTGTGGAGCGAGGGGGTAGCGGAGTGGAGCGGAGGGGGTAGCGGGGCGGGGGTGAGCGGAGGGGGGGAGCGGGCGGGGGGTGGAGCGTGGCGAGGGGGACGGAGCGAGGCGGGGGTGAGGGGGGAGGTGAGGGCGGAGGGGTAGGGGCGGGAGAGGGTGAGGCAAGGAGGGGGAGGTAGAGGTACGGCGGGGGAGGGGAAGCTCGCAGGAGCAGGGAGTCGTCTCAAGATTTGGATGTTTCTATTATGAAGAGATTTCAGCAACTTGGTATTCAGAATAGGATTATGAGCATGAAGAGATATTGAGTACATCCCACATGTAGTCTGTTTGTTGTACATGGTTGTTATCAGCTTTCTTTTTGTAGGCAGATTTAGTTAGTGTGAGAAGTGCAGCGGAAATGAACAGAAAGAGAGAGAGAGCACGCCTCACACACACACACCACATTGAGAGGGAGAGGGGAAAACAGAGAGAACTGCGAGTGATATCAGGCCAAAACCCCACCCACTGCTGGGGGAAAACCTCTGCTATAGATGCTCAATGCTGCTCCACAATGAGATGAACAACAAGGAGTGAGGGGGGGCCTATATCCTCACCTCCTCCCGTCGGCTCTATGCTATGGCCGACCCCAGCAGTCTGGGGGCCCACTCAGCACCTAGGGGGCGGACCCCCATCAGCTGTCTGTAAGGGCACGAGAAGGCCCAAAGCGTGGGCTAAATGCTAGGGCTCTAGGTCCGACTGCCTCTAGCCCTCCAAAATGGCTGCACAAGCCTATAAGGAGGGTTGTGCCCTCTACCCTCCAACTGACCAGCGAGGGTGGGCTGACCCACCTCAGCCCTACATAAGGGGCTGGCGGCACCCCTCCAAGGGGCTGGTATCCTGTGCCACATGGGCCAACTGGTCCTCCTCCAGGGCTGACCCTTGCTGCCCTACCATGGGCTGACCGGAACGCCTCCCTCCAGCCTCCAGGCCTCCCCAATGTGCAGCATGGTGTGCCTACAAAAGGGCTGCCATGGGACAGCATGTGGACCGAGAAGGGGTCCAAGAGGACCATGCACTACTTACCCTAGACTACCCTCACCGGGGGCGGGCACACCCACAACGTAGGCCCTCACTCATCTACCCTAGCCTCTAATTGGGTGGGCACACCCACAAGCAAGGCCCTCTCTCTCTAGGTGACATCAAGAGATGTTGACCAATAGTTAGTACATGTGGTCGTTTGCATTAATTGGGCCTTGTTGGCATTCCAGATTTGGGGGCTTCTGTAGATTCCAAACAAATTTGTAAATTGAGTGTAAAATTTGGGGCTTTTGTTAATTTCAGGTATATAGCCAAGTAGTCCAAGAAAGAGGCTTGTTATTTGGAAGAATTCAATCCAAGGGTATGGCTGCATCAGTCCAAGGGTATGTCATCTTGTCTCAGCGGGAGTCTCAGTCCAATAACATCTGCATGAGATCTCAAAAATCGTCTGAGGAGCGAACTGATCTAGGAATATGAAATATCTCTCCCTTTTCTCGTCCATTAAGCACTTGGTTGTGTGCTAATCGATCCAGGAGGAAACCGTTGTAATCCAAACATTTGCGAATCCAAAGTGTTGAAGAGTACCCTCTAGAAAACCCCAATCTACATGTCATAAGCTTTCTCGGAATCCAAGAGTAGAATGGCAAGCCTTTGGCCACTTTGCATGGCTCAAAGTGAAGCCTCGCAAAATGAAAATATATTATCAAAGATGCTTTGGCCATGAATGAAGCCCATCTACGTATCATGGGAAGGATGGACTGCAAGTGCAGCTGATGGCTTTGGCCAAAATTTTTAAAAAGGTCGCAAGAAAGTAATTGGCCTCCATTGAGAAATTAAAATTTTGCAACCCCCTTTGGGATGACATTCTCTATAAATGATTCATGCCCAGACGCCTTGCAGGGCTGAGGTAACATTGGTCCCAATCATATCCCAAAAAGTTAATAAAAAACGTGGGTGTCAAACCATTTGGACCTGGACACTTGCCCTTGGGGAGGGCAAGAAGTGTAGTCCTCAATTCCAGAGTGTTGAAAATGTATATCAAGTGAAGTTCCCATATCTGGTTTCACCAAAGCTGGAATATTTTGGCATCATCTCTGGTAGGTGTGTCGGGATTTGTTGAGAGGAGGGATGCATAAAAATCTGTAGCCATGCGACGCAAGACCGCATCAGGATGGGACGCTGGCTCCCACAATAGCTTGAGGAGAAGTTGAGCGTGCATGCTTAACTGAGAGGAACTAGTAGAAGGATGTAGGGGACTACACAAGTCCAAACCACCATTCTTGTAGAGGCATGGTAGGAGAGGCTTGGCATGACTCCAGATGCCACATATATGTGGCAGTCCTCTGGGATAGGGTTTTGGGTTAAGGGTCTCCTTCTTGCAGTAGGATCATGACAAGCCCTCCTTGGTCAACTTCACTATCGGCTCGATTGGGTTACTACAGATGGAGTTCGAGTGTGGTGAGATAGACTTGGGGGATGATGGTGTCATAGACTTAATAGAGTAGCAACCTATGAAATGAGATCCTTAGATGACCCATGGTGATCTGTACTACATGAGTGGAGGAAGCGCTATCTGTACAAGGCCATCTTGGTCCTATGTGGCTATGCAAAGATATCCATGTCTTATGGATGTATACATGCATGGTTACCCTCGTTCGACGTACGGAACGTCCCATACATTCCAACTGTCCCGTACCGTACCGTTCGATTTGTACGTTTTGTTCGGGGGGGGTTTTTTCGTTTGTTTGTTTTGGCTCGTTTTGTTATTGGTGGTGGTTTTGCCAAACTGATTTTGGGCCTCCCAAATGGCAAGGTTCCATATAAACCCCCTCTTTCCTCACTATGATCTCACACTAAGCATCTACATCTCGACTCTCCCCTCTCCATCTCCAACAAGTGACAAGGCTCAAGCTACATCAAGCATCTCCATCTCTCTCCCTCTTTATCTCCATCAAGCACCTATATAACATGTTTGTACAAGTTTTAAAGCTTGTACAAGTACCTACTCCAAAACTCTAAAACCTCTGTCAATTTTTTGGGAGACAAAGGGGAGCAATGAGCAAGAGTGAGAGCAAATGTAAGTGTACTGAATAACTGAATAGAATGAGTAAGTACAAAATGAGAGTAACCGTGCTTAGGGGAAAAAACCTCAATGAGGGAAAAGTGCCCCTAACCTACTTATTACAATACATTGGCCACTGCCTAGAATATAATAACAATTCTAACACCCCCTACAGTGCCAATGTGGTGTACAAGGTAGTGATCAATCACCAAAAGGAGATAAGTTACGGGCACTGCGAAATGCCTCAAACTTCTCATGTGGAAGTGCTTTGGTGAAGATGTCTGCAACATCGAGGTAGGTCATGAGATTGCAGCCTACGATGATGCAGAGATTTGAGGCTTTGCACCCTTTGTGATACACATGAGGTGGAGATTGAGGAGCATGTCTTGATGCAATACTCTAGATATTATGAGATTAGTCATTGACTACGAGATGCGCTACACTCTTTGTATGTGCTAGCCAGTGTCATGCTCTAGGATCATTCATTTAATCCATAGTTAATTTAGATTCACTTGTATGTAGGTGCACATGTTCATATAAATGATAGCCCTTTTTTTGGGGTGTCTTTTAGGGTTATCTTTTGATCTTTTAGCTATATTTGCTTTATGTATTTTGGAAACAAAGAGTATAGTGTTGCTTTGTGGACTTACGGAAGGCCTTCTATTCAATATCATTGGCTTGACTCAATGTACGCCTCTAAGCCTTGGATCTAGCACATGGTGCTATATGTTCAAACTTTTGTATGGTTGCTTTGTGGACTTACGGAAGGCCTTCTATTCAATATCAGTGGCTTGACTCAATGCTCGCCTCCAAGCCTTGGATATAGCACGTGGTGCTATATGGATGTTCATACTTTTGTATGAGAGGGTGGGTAACAGCAAAGTGTGCATCATACATCAAGGAGGCCATGGATCTACTTTGGCACAATATGTCGTACCCATCCTTGCTATATGTAGGTGACATAGTGCTGATATAAGACACAACGTAGGGACTATAGATGCATCTAATAGCCTTGGAAGCTTTTTGTGAGAGCTGAGACATGAACGTCAACACGTTTTAAACCAAGGTCATGCATGATCTTCAATGCTAATGAGGGTCAGCTCTAGCGCAAGGATGTGCATATGAATTAGTTGAGATAGTCCTTAGGGTGCATTTTTAGACGCCCCAAGTTTACTAGAAACTGAGTAGGGGAGGCATGATTGATCAAAGGACATGCTTCTTTGTCGAGACTAGAGAGAAAATGTTTCTTCAGCACATGAACACCAAACTAGTCTGATGGGAATGAATAATGGTGGTTGGAAATTGTTGTAGTGAGATATTTTGTGGTATGCTAGTGGCTGGTGATTAGTGCTAGTTTCTCTCCATTTTGAACATTCATTTGTTTATCTTATTTTGTCGACAACATGTGATATCATATGAGCTATACATTGGTTTTGGTTCATACAACATCAAATGAAAGATTCACAGATGTATTTTAACACTATTTACAAGATGGACTTTATTATGTTGACAGGTAAGACCTCGTTTTTCCTTCAAGCGAAAGGAGGTCCGCCCTGGAGAGTTTGAGGTAGGCTCTTGTTTCAATTGGATATGTTGATTTTACTTTTCAGTTGTTGAATCCGTGAGATTCTTTTGACTACTGTTGCTAAGGTGAAGGCTAGGTTTGTCTATGATAGCTCATTTCATATAGATAGTTCTGTCCTTTATGTAGCAATCTAATGCAGCTCATTTTGGTTACTGTTTGCATGATGTGAGGATATATAAGGATGTAGCTATATTTGTCTCATTTACCTTGCTAACATGCTCCATTCACATATCTAGGTATTGTTAATAGAAGAAAAAGGCATTTAAATATGATTGAATATAGGCAGCTCTTACATTTTCGTTTTTATTTGTTTTCAAATAGTTGTGATCCTTATCTACAAGCCTAAGTGATAAATCTTTGTTTGGAAGCATTTGCAGTGTTAGATCTCCTTTGTATACCATTGAAAGCAAGCAAGCGCCTTGAAAATCATAGCTTTGGTGGGAAGAAAGTTTTTCTACGTGCTCACTAGCTTTCTCAAAACTCTGACTAGGAGTAACAACGAATATTTCTTCTCTCTGAAGAAATCCTAATTGTATATACAAATTTTCAACTCTCAATGGAGTTTTCAAGACGGAACAGGATGTAGCATGTATTGATGTGTGGAAGCATGGGAGCAGAAAAGCAAGGCAAGGAAGTAGGAGATGAAGTTGAACTGAAGTCTATTGCAACAAAACGTCATAACTGAAGTGAAGAGACAAGCCTATTAGGCTAGCCCTAAACGCTAGGCTAGTCAACTCATGTTACAACTTATTCAAAAGAGTTGACTTTACTCACATGAACTAATAGGACTACAGTGCCAAATAGGACTATCCTACACGGCCATGCCAGGGACTAATATAACCAAACCCTCTTCCAAGGTGTGGGTGAAGTACTATGGAAACATCTTTGAGATACATGGAACTAATACCATGGTTGCACGTATTCATCCAAAAGGATATAGCAACCCATGGAAGTTAAGGATGGTAGAATGATGTAACAAATGGAATCGAGTGTAAAGCTTGCCTAATTGTCTTCTGTCGGAACATAAGACAAGTGAATATCCCCTACCTCTCTCTCTCTCTGACATAATGATAATGAACCTCAAGGTGCTTAGTACGCGCATGAAACACTGGATTCCACGCATGAACCTCAGTGTCAGTGTAGATAGTGGTGGGTGATGTCTAACCAACATTGTACTTAGCTTCAAAGCTGGAAGTAGCAATTGCAGATTGATTTTTATTGAACCAAGAAAATGCATGAAGCTCCAAGCATAAAACAGTTGCCACTACGTGGCACTCTAGTGTTGTAGCATCCAGCCCAATCATTGTCTTTGCAAGCATGCAAAGTAAGTGAAGAATAATCTTGAGTGCCTTTCAAGTAATGGGAGACGCTTCACAGCCTGCCAATGCTGTGTACCGGAACCATGCATGAATCTGCTCATGTGGGAAACAACATGCTAAAGATCTGGTCATGTGTTTCAAGCATCCAACAGCCTGCTGATAGAGAGGGGCATCAAAGGGCTTAACAACAACGTCCATGGAGAAATGGAAACGAAACCCATAGGTGTAGAAACTGGTTTACAGTCCTCAAACTGAAATTTGTGTAGAAACTGGTTTACCGTCCTTAAACTGAAATTTGTGTAGAAACTGGCTTACAGTCCTCAAACTGAAATTTGTGTAGGGGCCGTGCAATGTATTTGGACTGACTCATCATAATAGCCCCCTCAAATTGAGCAAATCGAATGGCAAGATAATAGTGAAGCTGGCCCAAATCTGTCATAGCAAATGACTGATGCAAAGCAGCCTTAAAGGCTGCAATATGCTGAGTCGAAGGTCAAGTCAAGAGCATACAATCAGCATATAAAATCAGAATCAGCAAGTCGTTATCATGCTTGTGGACATAGAGAGTGCTCTCTGTAGGGCTGGTCCGAAAACCAAGGCTGATAAGATGAGTATGAATCTTGGCATACCAAGCCCGGGGTACGTTCTTCAAACCAGATAGTGCTTTGTGCAATTGACATACCTTATTTTCAAACTCTTTGATTTCAAAACCAGAGACATACACCTCCTTGTAAATATCCATGAAGGAAAGCAGTGTTGATATCAAGCTGATGCACTGCCAATGGTGATGGGCCGCTATGGCAGTGACGTGGCTGATGATAGTAATGCATGACGTGGGTGCAAATGTTTCCTTAAAATCAATGCCCTATGAGCATAGCCTTTTGCAACAAGGTGGGCTTTGTAGTGATTAACACTGCCATCAACCTTCCTCTTAAGTTTGTATACCCTCTTTGTACCTGTAGCAGGCTTGCCTTTAGGCAAGGCACATAATTCCCAAGTATCATTCTAATGAATGCACCCTAGCTTAGATTCACAGCATCCATCCAATCTTTTCTCTCGAAGGCATCCTTGTGACATAGTGGCTCTTCATTGCAAGCAGTAGCAGTCAATGCAATCTCTACTAAGTGTCCTTGCATGTGCCGAGAGGCTGCCGTTGTCCAGCCAGACAGGCTCTCAGCTTGTTTGCTGTCCCTCAATGTGTCTAACGACCATCTAGGGACTGTTTTCTGTTATCTAATGACAGCCCTCTCTTCGGTTACTGGGTGAGTTGGAGCCTGGGCTCATCAAAGTCTGATGTAGACTTGAACAAGGGCAGCAACGTATCAAAGACATAAGAAGCAATAATATTTTGCTGTTTTTGACTGCCCAACAATGGCATGGCAGAGTTTTGAGCAAAGATAACCTTATCAGTACTTGTCGGGTATAACCGATAGCATTTGCTTCTGAGCTATAAAACCAATTAAAACACATTTAATTCCCTTGTCCTCAAGCTTAGGGGCTCTTCTTTTATAGACTAGGCTTGGCTCTCGACACCTCGTGCCAACGCCAGCCCCTTAAGCTTGGGCCCGATGACGTCAGTGGGGTTGTCATAGTAGCTAGTGTATTCAGTATTAAATAAGTCATATATGGGAGGACTGTTTCGCTGAAGATAGGCCTCTTGAAGATTCTTGGCTAGACGCTACACATCCAGACGCATTTTAAACGAGGAGAAGGAAAGGAGGAGGTAAGCTAAGAAACACTTTCTCTACCATGTCTACTCAATTGAAAAGCTTCTTGATACAATTGTAAAGATTGAGGATACTCCGAGAAGAACTTCTTATCTACCCACTTGGCATCGTGTATCGGAATAGTTCTTAAACTTGACAAGATACCTACGGGTAACCTTGCCTTTGGGTCCTTTCTTCTCTGTAATGATACATAATTAGTTCTGGTTCAAGGATCTCCTCCATCTCTTCCACCCCGGGTGGCTTGTCGTGAACTGGTTGTCTGGGTTCTAGTTCTGGGTACTTCTTTAGAAGACTCACATGGCAAGCATTGTGAATCTTCCAAGTCTTTGGTAACTCTAGTCGATACGCGACTTCATTTATGGGCTCACTAATCTTGGATAACCCATAGTATCTAGGAGACAACTTTGGGTATACCATTTCTTTGTCTTTAATCTTTCTAACTTGGGCTTTCTTGAACTTAAGGAGTACCCAATCTCCTTCTTGGAGGTTCATCTCCCTCCTATGCTTATCTTTTGCTTTTGCCGTGAACTTAAGAGAAGGTTGTATTAAGTTCTCAAACATACTGGTCAGCTGCAAATTTTTTCATGCATTACACCCATATGCATTCTTGTAAGGGTGGTTCTTCACATGTGGTATCAAAGCGGCACGATCTAGTGTGCAGGGAGGAGAAGAGAAGACTAACGAGAGAAGGGAAAAATAGGTGAACAACCAATAGGCAGGCGGACATCGTATGGACATTTGGTACGGACAGGCAGGGACGTGCTGCCTGTCACAGTTTGCAATTTGATTTCCAGGCCTTCTGAGCTGTTCTAGGTGATTGCAACCTGTCCAGGCTGCTATTGGAGATTGCGATTTGTTTCCCAGGCTGTCTAGGCTCTGCAGGGAACTTGCGATTTGAGTCTAGGGAGCTTCTGGGTGTTTTGCTGATTTTAGGAACTTTCCAGGCGTGGGTGTCCTCTTCTAAGCTGCTTTTGGGGCTGTGCCAGAGCAGAATCAGCTTTCTCTGCAGGATCTAGGGTTTTCCAGCCCCAGTGACCTAGCTTCTGAGGATTCTTAGGTAGAAGGAGGCTTGCTATTTGCATTCTTTTACCGTTCCTGGATTGGTTGCTGGCTAGTTATTGCGTTTGGGTTTCTTTCCTTGCGAAAAAAGGTTGATTTATGCTGTTGGGTAGTTGCCAGAGAGGCTATAGATTGAGGCAACCTGTCTGGAAGTGCTTTGTTGATTGACTGCACCAGAATCTAGCTGTGGGGGATGTGCAGTCGTGTCTGACTGGTTGGGCACTTGGTTGTGCAATTGCAGGTGTGACACATTCAGTGGATGCCTTTGGGGTCTCTGTTGCATGCTTTGGTTGGCTGAGGACATAGGGTTGTCTAGTAATTGGATGCCATTTCACCATTTGGAGTTGAGCAGGGAATTACAGGGTGGGCTGGACAGGGAGTCTACGGGCGTTGGTTTGCCTGTGGTGCAGCTTCCCAGAGATGTTTGTAATCAGCCGTTTGGCTTCAAATGAATGTTAAATAAATACCGCAAGGGGCACCAACGTTTGGGGCCAATCGGTGTCCTTGTATCTGAGTAGGAGCGCTCTAGCTCCCTTATGATTTAATTTGTGGTGCATAATTATTTGTCAATTTACTGTGTATGCTGTAATTAAGTGGATCCTACCACCCTTTACGTTGTTAAGGCTGGTTTCATTTGATCCACACTAACCTTGCACCACTATTTCGCTTGTAGTGAAAATCAAGCCACATTTTATTTGCACGTTCTTGCAATTCATTCTACAACGGTTGTAGTCAAGGTTTATAGATTCTTCATTTATGGTGAGCTATAACAAAGGTTCCACTAGAAATTCTCCCATTTCTTTTATAAATTGTTTTGTCCTTGTGTCTTAAAGTCTCTTGCTCCCATTGCTGAAGATAACCATCCTCAAAATGGGATTTGACATAGAGGAAATGGGTAGGGGGTTGGTTTAAGTGTGACACTTATCTCACCCATGGTAGTATTATTTGCTCGCAACAGACAAATCTACACTATTTAATGGCACTCCAGCTAGAATTAGAGTGGGTCTAGGTCTATACCAGCAGCTCAAAGGTTCCTTTGCAATCAATGGAAAATGTGTATTTTAGCTTGTATTAGCAATGAAAATGGACAATGACTAGGAAAATCGAGCATTAAAAAGAAAAAAGGCCAGTCCTCAAAGGCGGATAGGGCTTGTAATCTTATTTGATGCAATCATTCAAGGTATATAGTAAAATGAATTGATTTATTATTAACAGCACTCTTCAATGTACATGAAGTCAAGGGAGGATGTCTATGGTATTTTATGCTGTCTTTTTTTTTTTTTTTTTTGTGGGGAAACTGTCTAAGATAGTGCAGTTTGTTTGGAAATATGGATTTTATAGGTTACAAACCTTGAGTATCCCCACACTGCGGAGAGCTATTACAGATATATGCAGGTTTGCAACTTACCTTGCATGACTTGTGATATCACATTGATGAGCTTTAGAGGCAAAATTATAGTGGCCAGATTCTTTCAAAGAAGATATTTGTTCTGTATTCTTCTTGCATTTTCTGTGTTTAGAGAATGAGCTCTCTCTCTCTCTCTCTCTCTCTCTCTGGGTGGGGGTACACTCTTAACTCGATAAATCTGAGTTTTATGAGATTTTTGCAGAGACAAATTGCTGCTGATATAAAAGAAGCTGTGTGCCGTGTTCCAGATTCAACCTTTGATGGTATACTCTTTGCGTGACTTCTAACTGTCTAAGATTTGAGAGCTTCTACCATCTGCATTCCTGCAAAACCACGTGCCTCCTATGCTTTTCATTGACAATTGGAAGTTGCATTTTTCTACTTCTATCGGGTACTGATAGTAGTAGTACTATGCATGTTTTCAGCATGAGCAGTAGAAATCCACATGAACAACGGTACCCTTGCTATGTTTTTCAGTCTGCAAGGGCCCACATCTTTTTCAATTCTTAAACTACTAGATTAGACCAGACCTGTTTATCAGAAGCTGGGAATTTTTTTTCCGTGACATAGATTTCCTCTCTTGGTGACAGAGAATGCATATACAAATATTCCTACAACACCTTATGAGCTCCCTGATGGCCAGTATGCTTCTAATCTGTTTTTGGATCTGTAAATGTTTTTCCTTCCATGTGCTTGAGCATGGTGTACAGCGATTGTTTTTTGTGAAACAAAGAAGGGCTCTTATTTTAGAACTATTGAAGCCCTGAGATGATATATGAGGTGCAATTTTTCTTCCTTTGGGTAGGATAATTGAGGTTGCTTCTGATCGATTTAAGATACCTGATTTGATGTTCAACCCCTCACTCATCCAGGTATTAAATTCCTTTCTGTGATGGTCGTGTAATGTTTATTTTCTCTGCTTTGTACTGCAAGAGTGTGGATGAGTTTGAACCTTATAAGAAAGACAACATTTTCTCATGCAAAAGTAGCAGATTTAACTTGTCCGTTGTGTAAATGTTAATTTGTGTTTGGATTTTCCAGACCATTCCTGGGATGGATAGTTTTGCAGCGGACTCTATTTCTCTCAAAGGGGTCCCCCAAATGGTTAAGTAGTCTTCATTTAGTTCACATCCTTTTATCTTTGGTAGTATGACGCAAGCATTTTTGTAGCCCAATATGGCGTTTCCACGTTCTCTCTCTTGCACTTACTTTTTGGACTGACTCTTGACAGGTGATAGAAAGTATAAACAAATGCGATGTAGACATTCGAAGAGAACTGTTTAGTAGCATTTTGGTAAGGCTTGTGTGAGAGTGTTTACCTTCTTTTATTGCTTTTTAAAGGAGTCCCAGGCGGTGTTCTGCAATTTTCACCTAATCACTTGGCCAGACATGTCAAGTAGTGTCTCAATTTGTTCGTCTGGATAACTTTTTCCTGATAGTATGGATAGTATTGGCCAAAAGGTAGTATGGATAGTATTGGGGAAAAGTATCCCATAAAGGAGTAGAAAAGAAGCTCTATACCTGAGATCTCCATAGAGCTTCCATGAAAGATTTGCTGAAGGGATAAGATGCCTCCCCTCCTATTCTCAAGGAAATAAGGATGAGGTCAAGGGGAATGGCCTTTATTATGTTCCATGGCTCAACAAATGATTCTAATGTTCACATCACGTAACTTCAGCTTGCAGGTGGGACAGCTGCAATGCAGCAAATGAAGGAGCGGTTGGAGAAAGAGCTAATGGAGGTATCCACAATTCCTCTTTCTCAAGTATTTATGTAGACTCGTAAGATCTTTTTCCTCATAGAGTAGGAGCATATCGATAAACAGTTTAGAGCATGAGGCTCATTACCTCTTACTCCTGTTTTAAGTGGAATAAGATGTAAATGCTGATTCTTCGTATGGATTCATATTTTTATATCCCTGTTTTGTAGGAGGCCCCCCAAGCTGCCAGGGTCAAGGTCCTTGCAAGTGGTAATCCTATTGAAAGACGCTTCAGGTAGATTGGTTTTGAAGCTTTCTAAACGCTCTTCAACCCATTGCTTATAAGTATCTTTCTCATTGCTGAACTTGTGCTGCCTGTTTCTATAACATCCACGGGAGGTGTATTGTTATGGACCATAATATATTTCTGTGGCATGGGAAATGAATTCCATAGTCACTAGTCCCTGCTATGCGTGATGGAGTATATGGTTTTCAACCTTATGAGTGACTACCGTAAGATTGAAACTACACTATGTTGTGTTGTTAGAGGATGAGTTTGGGAATGTTCCTGGATTCATCTAGGTACATGAGTACAGAATGTCGTTATACTTATAATCTGTAGAAGAACTTTTGAAAAGAAGTAAAGCTGAATCAAGAGGGACGTTGTTATACATCTAGCAGTATGAGTTATACATTGTACGAAGTAAGACGCAGAGAAATTCATTATGTATGTTATCTTGGCAGTGTATGGATTGGTGGAAGCATTCTTGCATCGTTGGGATCATTCCAACAGATGTGGTTCTCCAAAGCAGAGTGAGTCTGTCCAAGCAATTGAATCGTTGATCATCAGTGACACACAGTCATATTGTTTGCAAGAATCATGCATTTACTTTTAGCCTCAGGATTACTGCCCCGTCAGCTTCTGACAAATTTGCAAAACTCTCCTTGAAAATGTAAGGTATGAGGAACATGGGCCATCATATGTGCAACGGAAATGTCCTTGAAGGTGACTGGAGATGATACGGTTATGTTTTTTCTGCCATGTGCTTTAGAAGGCGAGTGCACTGCTCCTAATCTGAATCAGACTCATTACAAGCATGTTGCCTCTAAGTAGTTGATCTTGTCTGAAAAGGATTCAATTGTTTTTCAATGTGCTGACATGGATGGTGAGACGTCTGCAGACAACTTTATACCCTTGATTGGGTCCATAGTATGGTCTGGCTAGCGGTACATCATGCAGTGCCTGGGCACTTTTGGGGTAAATATCATGAATGTCATTTTGAACTTCATGGAGCATATGAGAAAACAATGAATTTCGCATGGAGCCGTCGATCGTAACAGCAATGTGAATCTGTAGAGCTCTGCATTTACGGCATGCGTGCCTCTTGCATGCAAGACATAAATTCTTGAAGCAAGTGTGATGCCTACAGATCCTAGATTCAAATGTTTAAACACCAGAAAGTAGTGTAATAAATCAAGTTTAGTGAATGATTTGAAACTACCTTACTGTCTGAAAATTCACAAGTCTGGTATGTACTTATTAACAACTTTCAGCAAATTGCAAGCTTTGCATGTGTCATCCGGTTCGAACACAACAATGGCTTTCAAAAGGAAAGGATGTTTGCCATGGAAAGCTACAGTTCTGTAGGTTTTGCCTCATGTTTTCTTTTTTCTTTCACATCTTTCTCAAGGATTTAACCAAAGGTAATCGGGCCATTTCATATAGTAAAGATATTTGTTAGCACTTTTTGCAAGGCAGCGCTCTACTGAGACTTTTGCAAAAAGGTGTCCTAACAGGAACACTCATGCCTTGATTAACTGCTTTCTATTCTTGTGTAAGTACTCTCTCTCTCTCTCTCTCTCTCTCTCTCTCTCTCTCCAAGCAACTTATCAGCATCATCCTCCTTTATCGATATACTCCAACGCTACATTGAAGCCAAAAAAATTGCACTAATGAAGACATTGCTCTCGAGCACCTCTCTTTTTTTCACTCACACGCCCATACACATGTATCCACACACACAGAGTTTGCACATCACTTTACGTTTGCTGGCGGTTGTATTATAGCACTCAAACTTTCCAATGGTTCTACACATGGGCCTCCATCGCAGGTGTTGCAAAGTAATCATCCATTCATATTCACGATCATTTGCGTTTAGTAGAACCTAAAGCAGCGCTCACGAGTACTTGTAGTGCTTGTTTGTATACATCCAAAAAAGTACCATATATCATTTGTCGAAGGAAGTGGGAATTTCATTATTACGTAACATATTATATTTTGTAAATCTTTAGTCTCAATTTTGCAAAATAGGAGATTGGTTTGCTTATAATTTATTCATGGGGTTTCCAAGAATTCTCCATCTTTTTTTTCAAGTGGCATGATTGTACTTGCACTTCTTAAATGTTCGAGTAAATAAAAGCATAGTCTCAATGAAATGAAAGAATCGACATAGTTTCTCTATTTAAGTGGTTTACAATGACGTGTTCAAGGTTTGTATGAATGTTGATTCTCAATTTTAATGCAATAAGCAAGGCTACTATTTTGGTAAATGTGGTTCTTTGCAGGCAAGTATTTTACACAAGCGGGTCTCTCACTCTTTTCTATGTGTTGGGTGAAAAGAGAGAAGTCAATAATGTAGATGAGTATATTTTGCTTGCTCGGTATGTGTGTGAAGTTAGTTATGGATCTTAAAGACCTTGGAGTGCAATCATGATCTTTTTCATATGCAGCGTGCTATTGTGCTATCAAAGAATATTAAGGATCATGAGTTGTCTAAGTACATTCATATTTGCTACCACTTCATTCAGTAGTATAAACAATTCATTGTTTCTTCGAGGATTATGTACTAGACTTGTTCACAAAAGTCTTGTCTCATGAAAAGCCGAGAAAAGTTCCAATCCTACTTTCTTTATGATGTAGAGAATAAGAATGCTCATTGGATTGGTGATGGACACGTGAATATGATTATGAATAATTTTCTTAAGTGGGGCATGGGTTAGAGGGGTAAGGAGTAGACTAAATTGTACTATTGGACCTAAGACAATGTATATGGTAAATTGTGTTGTGTTCTTCATTTTGTAAATCAAACTTGGTCTCTCCCCCTTGGTAAGAGAAGGGTGAGTGACTTTTTCGTATACATTCAAGAGAAATTTGTTTTGTTGTACAACCTCCAAATTGGAAATGATTGTTGCTCCTTTAATGTGCATCATATCTTCTTTGGCAGTGATTGCTTTTAGATCATTGAAATCTATGTGGGTAATAGGTTCCATCAGTCTAGGGAAGTGTGACATTTCATGGTGAGTCTTCCTAGGAGTGCTTAGAAATGTTTGTCAGCGACTTGTGAGTGGAATTGCTTGAAAAAGGTGAAAAGATCCCTTCATGTGGAGGTTATTGGAAGTGTAACTCCTCACTTCTTTGGTGAAGGTTGCTTCAGGTAGCGTGAACTCGAACCGATTAAAAAGAAATGTGAGTGCTTTTGTGGAAAAAGAAGAATAAGACGAGGACAAAGAAGAATTCAAGTATGTGCTTTTTAAAAATGTAGTGGCAAAGTTATGTAGAGCCTTTCTAGAGGCAATAGCAAAGGATCGTGCATCCTTGGAAAAGGGGGCTTGTAATAGCATGAGTATGAAAGAGTTGATGTAATGGCAAATGATGAATGACAAAAGGCTCAAGGAATCATTTGAAAGGTAGCAAAACGAAAAGAGCATGAAAAGCTAAGTATACAATCAAGGCAGAAGCAAGGAGGTTTCACACACCCATTAGGTACGTACTCCGTGTGCTAAAAAATGTTTTTTAAAGGGTTGAGGTTCTATCATATACTCAATCGGTAGGGGGTATTGCAAGGGGTTGGATGTACATAAATAAAGGTCAAGCATATTTCAGGTGTGCTTTCAATGTGCATATTATGGCTTTTTCAATTGATCTACCATGTATGAAAGAGTTTTCTAAGGGTCATGCATGCACATGACATTCTATATGCATACTAAATGGAACTCCCTTGGTTACAAGTCAATCAAGCATGCAAATGCCTATTAGAATAGAGGTGAGGCTAGACAAAGAGCTCAAGGTAACTCACACACCAAAGAAGTAGCCTCAACATTGGATCCAAGTGATGTATTGAGCATCTTGCTATATCCTTAAACATGCCAAGTTCTTCAAAGAGATAGGAAGTCTTTGTTGTGGGCTAAAGAAATGCACAACTAGCACATTGAGTAGGTAAAGGCCCACATAATGCCAAAAAGCAACCTAGAAGTTTATACGATTAGGTATACAAAGGCTAAAAGGGATGTCTAAAATAAAGGAATAGATTAAGAAAGCTCATAAGGAGCAAGGGAAATGTGGTGACAGACCCTATGTAAAATAAACATAATAAAGAAGATAGAGGAACTTCCTTGTTCGTCCCCATGGCAAAGAACTAAAGAAGACTGGTCAACTCGGTAAAACCAAGGTTATGATCTTCAATACATCTTGAGCCGTTATGCGCCAAGAGCAGTTTACATTTGATGGGTCACCTGTTGTTGGCTCTTTCTCACGGCTTCTGCATGAAGAGCAGGCTATTCTCAGTATGCAGGGTTTCGAGGGTTTTTGTTACCTATAGATATATCGAGGTTGTCATTTGTAGTATATGTGTAGCTTAGGACCTCGAGCTGTATTTCGGTGAGAGACGTAGGCTTAAGTGTGGTAAGCAAACATAGTGCATGCATGTGTGAAAGGAACATGCAACATCATGGGTGAGGTAATGAAGGCTTTTGCCTTCATTAGGGGTTGAAGGATTTAGGAGGAGTTTAAGGGTTAGAAGGAGGTTCCAAGGTTTAGAGAGAGGTTCGAGAGTTTAGAAGAGGTTCAAGGGTTAGAAGAGGTTCAAGGGTTAGAAGGAGGATAAAAGGTTTAGGGTAGAGTACAGGGTGGAGAACTTGTCTCCCTCGTAGTTCATGGAGGTTAAGGATTGAGGAGCTAAGGGTTTAGGGGGAGCATAGGAGTGGGAGAGGAAGAAGATGTAAGAGCATGGGGGGAGAGGAGAGAGAGAAGAGGGAGGAGGAGGAGGAGGGAGGAGGAGGAGGGGAGGGGAGGAGGAGAGGGAGAGGGAGAGGGAGAGGGAGAGGGAGAGGATGGGCTGCAAGGTTGGAGGGGAGGGGAGGAGGAGTTTCAAGATTAGGACATGCTTTTGGACGTGGAGTGCTTCATTCCATTATGGGGTATTTATGTAAGTTGGAGAGATTCTCTCTTTGCAATTGGGTTTTGCCTCTAGTCATTGAAGGACTGGGTGATAAACTAAGTGAGTTGGTGAACTTTCATGATCTCATATAGATGAAGGCAAGAGCCATCTAGTTAGGCCTTCTAGTAATGCATGAGGGCAGTGTCGGGTAAGTCCTGGAAGGATTATAGGTCAAGCCACCATTGGATATCTTTAAGCGGTGAGGAGGGGGATGCTGGAGGGACATCATTAGTGACATTGGGCATAGGGTCATCCTTTACATTCCTTGCTAGTAGCGAAGGGTCGATGGGCATATGGACAAAATGTGCCAGCCACAGTAGTGTATGGAGAGCCTCGTTGGGGAGGTCGACAGGGGCATTGGAGGAGATGGACTAGGAGGTCCCATGCTATGCGGTGCTAGTGTTGGAGGTGTTAGAGGAGTATTCAGGTAGGTTTGTGCAGGGAAGAGGAGGTGAGATGGGATTGGCAGGTTGTTGGGGGGGTTGGGCGGGATCTATCGAGGGTGGTCTATCGGGGGTGGCTACTGCAGAATTTTTTGTGGGGTGGGGGGCAGTAGAGTTAAAGATGGAGATGGCATCTTGACCCTCCTCTGCGACAGTGACATCTTCGAGGTATGCTACATGAATTTTTTCAAAATTGCTGACCAAGGACTCGAGTGATTCCTGGAGAGCTTGCAACACCTGATTGTACAAGATGATGATGTGGAGGGGATGGTAGACCATGGAACGATATGCAATAAATTGCCCTTCCATTTGAACTGCAAAATCTTAGCCATAGGACTGCATCTAGTCAATGTTGACTTGTATGCTATTAGGAGTACCGACCCATGGGCTGAGCTCATTAAGCTTGGCTGGCTACATCATGTCGTCATCTTGTGTGGATAATTGGTGGGAGTCAGTGAGATTACTCAACAACACACCTGGAATTTAGGAGGATGGGGTGGGCAGCTAACGTTTGAAGATTATAGGGATGGAGGAGGGATAGGCTAGTGGGCTGAAGGTTTGAGAGAAGGAGGACATGGCAAGGACAAGGCGGTAGTGGTCAAGATTGTGGCAGAAGATGGTCTGAAGTGTGTAGAGAGGGAGAGGGGTGGTGAGATCTATGTGGAAGATGAGGATTTTAGTGCAGAGTGCATTGAAGTGTTTGGCAGACTGTGTGTATTATGCGGAGGCCTTTCTATACATCGTGAACTCTTGCTACTCTTTGTCTTCTCAACATGGATTCCTTTGGGTGGTAGAGGTGCAAAGGTGCTTGTTGTCAGCTTGCATGGCAATGGTGAGGGCCCGCTCTTATGCAAGAAGATCGTAAAGGGTTTGGATGTGCTAGTCCAGTCATGAGCCTAGCATACTTACTATGCCCTTCGTTCTTCCATGGTATGGAGCCTAGATTCTGCCTTCTCTAGTTGGTCCATCATGGTTTAAACCAAGGATTCACTAGTAGAGAGCTCATCCTTGAACTTTGTAAGAGTGACCTCCAACTCTTTGACCTTTGTCCTATATTCCCATTAGGAAAAAAGGGAGCTCATTTTGGGGCCTTAAGAGAAATCCACTATTTCTTCTTTTTTTGTGAGTCCAAAATATGGGAAAAGAATAAAACACTCAATAAATATTCACAGGTACTGTAAACATGTCAGAGGATGAAAGAATAAAGATATTTTTCTATATACACTAGCATATCTCATGAGCTTTTACATTCAATGCTCCTACAAGCCACGTCTTTCTCTCAATCATTTTCTAATCTCATTTCATCTAGTCATTCAAGATTGATTAAGTGCTCTGCCAAAGCATTTTTCGTGAGACTTTCCTTAATTGTGATGTGAAGGCTGGGTACTACATACTCCATTGGCGTAACGGCTTCCACCCCAAAGGCTAAGATGAAGGGGGTGTAGTTTGTTGCCACTTTGTAATACTCCCGTTAGGAACATCATGTCTGCTTTATGTGGGATTTTCACTCTTTGGTAGGGATCGCATCCCTTGATAAACTCAGCTGCATCTCCGAAGAGAGTTGCCCCCAGTGCTCAAAGAAGCCCATTTAGGGATAGTAGGCGGTCACTTCGCTACCACTGACATTACGACGCATAAAGTGTAATAATCATGTTCACACACACACACACCTATGCATGATGCCATCCTTGGCCATGCAGTAGAGTTGGCCTACAATTAACTGACACGATGTTGCGTCCTTAATGAGTTTGAGGGCTTTGTCCAAGGGTAACCCATTTGCCAAGTAGTGGCCCATTTTGGCTGCCCATTCTGGAATTATGTCAATGAGAAATAGGGAAGCATCTGGGAGGTCATCCTCGACTCTTGTTAGAGCTTCCCCATTGGGAATCTTTGAGAGGTAGTCGACTAGGATGTGGGTGTTTCCTTTATGCACCACGACTGTGAAGTCAAACTCCATAATTTTGGCATCCACCTTGTTATGCATCCCATCATGCAGGGCTTGTTAACCAAAGTGTACTTAACCTCAACATTATTTAATTGCCGACTGGAAAAGTACACTGGGTAGTCCACGTTGTACTCCCCTGGTTGGGCTAACATGCATCCGATGGCAAAGTTTGAGGCATCTATGTGGATATGGAATATTAGATTCGAGTCTGGGGCCCGTAATACCAATGCTATGGCCAAAGCTAGCTTGAGGTCTTAGAAGGATTTCTGACATTCCTTGGTCCAGACTCAGACTATTAACAGCTTGTACAATTGATCGGCTATGTCTACGCAGAATAGGATGAACCTTCGTCGATAGTAACTCATATGGTCTATAAACCACTGCACTCCCTTGGCGTTTGTGGGGGGGGTAACTCTAGAATGAGCTTGACCTTGTTGTAATCCGTGGAGATGCCATTCTTGGACACTATGTGATCGAGAATCACATCGTGTTTGGCCAACAATTGACACTTGAGAGGATTCAGGGATATCTGGTACAACCTACACCTCTCAAGGACTAGCTTCGAGTATCTCGGATGATCATCCCATGTTAAGTTCATGCATACGTCATCCAAGAAGACTTATACAAAGTTCTTTAGGTACTCCTTGCAGGTTGTGATCATTAGTTGCCGCCACTGAAATGTGGTAGATGCATTGGTAAGTCCAAATATCATCAATTTGGTCACATACGCACAGAGGTAGTTTTATGTTGATCTTCTGGGGTGATGGATACCTGATTGTATCCTAAGAACCCATCTAGGAAGTTATAAGCTTCCTTCTTGGCTACTCTTTCTAGAACATGTTCCGTGAAAGGAAATGGGTAGTAGTCGTGCCTTGTGGTGGCATTGAAATTTTTCAAGTCTACACACACTCGAATCTTTTCATTCTTCTTCAGGACTATCATAATGGGTGACACCCAATCTGTATGCTCTATCTCATAGATGAATCCTACATCTACGAGTTTTTGGATCTCCTCCCTCACTATGAGCGCATCTTTGGGATTCATAGGATAGGGACACTATCACACTGGCCTGATGTCATCTAGCATGGGTATCATGTGCTGCATGACCTCAGCAGGCACACTCTTCATGTCTGTGTACTTCCACGCCATGCATTCCTTGTACTCTTAGAGGAGGGAAATTAAATCATGCTCCTCATTGAGGGTGAGATCATCTGCTATGTATATTAGTTGTGGGTCCACTCCTTCTAGCATTGCCAGGTATACTTCTTTAACCATAGCTGAAATGTCATATCCTTGGAAGCACCCTTCTTCATGGGCTCTCTTGGCCTGCCAGTATAAGATCTTGCAATCCTCCATCGTGAATGCCTTACAATGGGAAGGTACCTATTAGTAGGTCCTCCTTTTCTTCATCCTTTTCCTCCGTTTTGGGTGGTTTCCCCCTTGCCTCTAGTGGGAGCCTTTGGGCTTTTGGAACTTAGGAGCTTAGAACCTGATGGGGGCTCCTTCATGGCATCATGAAGCTGATTGGAGAGGATAGAACTTTGGCTCCTGTCTCATCACCTTCTCTCTCATAAGTTTGGAATAGTTTCAAGGATGCGGTCCTATTAGTTGTGTTGAATTCCCCCAGCAAATAGGTGTCCTAACATTGGGTGGGCCTTGTATGTACATAGGTCCACTCACACGATTTGGTCCTCATGCAAAATAGATGTTGTCCGTGCGCTAATCATAAACGAGTTTGGACATTTGCAAGAAGGGCCTACCTGAGAGTGCTCTCAACGGAAGCAAGAACGGAAGAAGGAGAGAGAGAGAGATAGAGAGCCACACAAGTTTGGTGGGTGTAGAATCACCCTAATCTTCTTTTTCATTCATTTATATATGTGTTTGAGTATGCAAATAACCGGGGTTAAGGCACAGTGACCTTTAACCCCCACAACCTCCCACTTAAAGGACAATGTGCCTTTAAGGGAGAATAACCAGTGAGCATACTATCCAATGCCCATCAATACACGACAATACTCAAACCGCTGACTAGGTAGACTCTTCGTCAGCATATCTGCAGGGTTATCATCTGTATGAACCTTGAAAAGCTCTATGCGCTTGTCCTCAAGTACCTCCCTGATGAAATGGTACCTGACCTCAATGTGTTTGGTCTTTGCATGAAAGACCGGATTCCGTTCTAGCTGAATAGCACTCATGGAATTTCTATGCAATGTCGGTACACCTGTATGAATCCCCAAATCTTCCACTAGCCAATCAAGCCATATAGCCTCCTTGCAACCCTATGTGGCTGCAACATACTCAGCCTCTGTGGTAGACAAAGCAACACACTTCTGTGCGCGAGACATCCACGACACTGCACCACCTGCAAAGGTGAACACATAACCAGAAGTGGATCTCCTACTATCCACATGCCCTGCATAGTCTGAATCTGTGTACCCAAGTACACGCATGTCTCCTGTACCAAAGCAAATGCACATCTCCTTGGTACCCTTCATGTACCTCATGATGCACTTAACTGCCTCCCAATGTCTCTTTCCTGGATTAGCCATATACCGGCTAACAACTCCCACTGCAAATGCAATGTCTAGTCTAGTAGCTATCATAGCATACATAAGACTCCCAACTGCTGATGCATAAGGAACCTTGGCCATCATGGCCCTCTCCTCATTTGATTTGGGACTATCTGTATGACTCAGGAGGCAATGGAGTACTCACTGCCTTCCCCCCCTCCATATTGAAATGTTGCAATACTTTTGTAACATACTCTTTTTGTGAAAGCCAAAGGAGTTTCCTACTCCGATCACGCGTGATGCGCATACCAAGAATATGACCTGCAAGTCCCAAATCCTTCATATCAAAGGCCTCATGCAACTTGGCCTTTAATGCATCTAGCTCATAAGTATTCTTGCTAGCCAATAGCATATCATCCACATATACTGCCAAGATTATCAGGCTATTATCCTTAGCCCTTTTAGTGTAGAGGCAGTGATCAATTTCACTCCTTCTAAAACCCTGGGACCGAATGAAAGCATCAAACTTCTGATACCATTCTCTAGGTGCTTGCTTAAGACCATAGAGACTCTTCTTTAGCTTGCAAACTAAATGCTCTTTGCCCTTTTCTTCAAAGCCTTCCGGCTGCACCATGTAAATTTCCTCATGCAAATCCCCATGCAAGAAAGCTGTCTTGACATCCATTTGCATAAGCTCCATATCCTCTACTGCCACTAGTCCAAGCATGCATCTAAGTGTGGTCATTTTCACAACCGGAGAGAATATCTCATCAAAGTCCACACCCTTCTCTTGCTTGAACCCTTTAGCAAACAAACGGGCCTTGTACCTAGGCACATCATCACCTGTGACCTTCATTTTGTAGACCCATTTACATGGCAATGCTTTCTTTCCATGTGGCAAAGAAACCAAGTCCCAAGTCTTATTCTTCATAAGTGAACTCATCTCTGATTGCATAGCATACTCCCACTTGCGTTTATCCTCACGCATCATAGCCTCTCTATAGCAAGAAGGCTCCCCGCAATCAGTAAGCATCACATAGTCTACCCCTGGAACAAACCTATCAGGCGGTCTAGACACTCTAGATGATCTTCTCAAGGGCATTTCAGCTTGCTGTCCCATTTGCATATCAGCCACATTTGGCTCATCATTTCCACCAATAGATGATCCATCATCTACCCTTGATTGTATACCTGTGGGAGTACTTGGTGGTACCATTTCTTGCACATTTGGTGCATGGACAGCTTGCTGTCTATCAACATATGCAGGTGGATTCACATCCTGGAAAGTGATTCTCCTCATTTCCACATCCCTCATGGGTGCCTTATGCATCTTCTTCTCATTGAAGACCACATCATGGCTGCATATGATCTTCTTTGTTTCTGGATCCTAGAGACGATAGCCCATCTCTCCACTTTCACCATAACCCAGAAAGATGCATTTCCTAGACTTAGGATCTAGCTTCTTTCGAAGCTCTTTTGGCACATGTGCATATGCCTCACACCCAAATATACGCAAATGAGAGTAAGAGGGCTTCTTGCCACTCCATGCCTCTTCAGGAATACCACCATCCAAACTCTTACTAGGTGATCTATTGATCACATGCACTGCAGTCTTCATTGCCTCAGCCCAAAAACCACTAGAAAGACTTGCATTGGAAAGCATGCATTGCAACCTTTCTTGAATGGTACGGTTCATCTTTTCTGCAATTGGATTTTGCTCTGGAGTATGAGTGGATGTGAGCTCCCTCTTAATCCCACGTGTATCACAGAAATGCTGAAAGTCATGAGAGAGATACTCTCCACCATTGCCGTAGGCATTTAAGCATTCTACCTGACTGATTCTCAACCAAGACCAGCCATTTCTGAAATACCTGGAACACATCACTCTTCCGAGCTATAGCATAAGCCCACACTTTCCTAGTTGCATCATCAATGAATGTCACATAGTATTCAGCCCCGCCTAATGACCGTGTAGGCATGGGACCACATACGTCTGAATGCACCAAATCAAGCATTTCAAACTCTTTCTTTCCCCTTCTTTTATGGGCTGATTTAGTCTGCTTCCCATAGAGACAATGCTCACAAAATTCAAAATCAGAGAAACTCAAATGCGGTACATAACCCAAACGGCATAAGAGTTTTATTCCATTCTGGCTCATGTACCCCAACCTGCAATGCCACAAAGAAGTGCTTGGCTGCTCGGTTATTGCAACAACATGATCAAATACCCCTGATACATGTAATGGATACAAAGTCCCACACTTGGCACCCCTGGCCAAAAGCATAGAGCCCTTCTGAATTTTCCAACTTTGAAAGCCAAAAGTGATGTGAAAACCAGCATCATCTAGCTGACCCACTGAAATAAGACTCTTGGTCAACTTAGGCACATGTCTCACATCTTTCAAAATAAATGCAGACCCATTTGCAAAAGAAAATTTTATGTCACCTACTCCCACCACCTACTCCCACTATGTCACATGCATAGTCATTTCCAAGATGCACACAACCTGTCTTTCCACTGTCATAAGTGGAGAACCATTTCCTATGGGGAGTAACATGGAATGAAGCACCAGAATCCAAAATCCAATCCTGGGAATATGCATCATCTGAAGTGGTAAGCAACTCTGCAGATAAACTAGACATGAAGAGAATGTCATTGTCACCATCATGTGTGACTGCATTGATCTCCTCAATCTTCACTTTTCCTTTGTCCTCCCTTGGAATCTCTTCCTTTTGATTTGCACCCCAATTTGCATTCTTTTTCTTATCCTTTTGCTCTCTTTTCAGCTTGTAGCAATCCTTTTTCATATGGCCCTTCTTGCCACAATGGTAACACTCAATGTTCCGTGCCCTGGATTTGCTACGAGACTTCCCTCTTTCTTGGGACTTCCCCCTGAACTGTGATCTGCCCCTTTGCACATTTAAGGCTGCATCTTGCTTGTTGCCATCCATAGACTTCTGTCTAATCTCCTCGGCCAACAAGCTACCCACAACATCATCAAATTTCAGTACTCCACCAGGTGCAGAGTTACTGACAGCTATACGGAAGGTATCCCATGAGGATGGCAATGAACATAAGAGAAATATTGCCTTAGTTTCCACATCAAAATTCATTTTCTGAGCCTGAAGCTGGCTGAAAATAATATTGAATTCATTCAAGTGAGAAGCAATGGAGACCCCTTCCTTCATCTGTAGCTCAAACAACCTCTTCATGAGGTAAAACTTTATTAGAGGCAGTTTCCTTCTCATAAGTGGCACACAGTTTCTTCCACAAATCTTCAGTAGTCTGCTCATTTACTACTGTGAAATAAACTAACTCTGCAAGATGGAGTCTAATAGTAGACTTTGCTAATGCATCCAACTCATTCCAATCATCCTCAGACATATTTGCAGGCTTAGCTTCAATCCCTGCCAAGGGTTTAATCTGCTTCTTTTAAATAAGCACATCCCTTATTTGTTCTTTCCACAAAGAAAAGTTTGTCCCATCAAACTTTTTAATGTTGAAAAACTCCTTTTCAGACATGGAAGAGGATGCCATGATGCAAATAAAGCAAAATCCCAAATGCTAGTGCCTCAAGAGAGAATCACACCAAATACCAGGTGCACCCAAATGTGTATGCCACAATAGTGTGAAATATCACCAAAACTCAAAGCTCAAAGCATCAAAAGATGCATCTGACTCATGTGCATATACTATGCATCCATATGCAAAATCCCAAATGCTAGTGCCTCAAGAGAGAATCACACCAAAAACCAGGTGCACCCAAATGTGTATGCCACAACAGTGTGAAATATCACCAAAACTCAAAGCTCAAAGCATCAAAAGATGCATCTGACTCATGTGCATATACTAAGCATCCATATGAGCAAATCTGGCCCAAAAGAAAATGCCAATAAGTGCCAAATGACTCAAGCATAAACACCGTCCACTGGCATATGCATCAATAATGTCTCATCCAAGAGAGCATAGCACTATCAGTGCATCACCTGCAATGTTTCAAAGCTGTCCCTCAGCATAAAATAGCATCCATGTGCAAAGCGTCCATAAAAAATAGCATCCCACAAGGCAATTTGGGCCTATCAGCACATCCAACAAGGACCGCAATGCATCCAAATGGCCTATAAGTCATCCATTGCAACCCAATGCATACCACGAATGAGCGCACACTGCTCAAACTACTGCAACCAGAGTGATCTGCATAAGGTATGCTCAAGAAATCATAGTCCCACAGTAATGAGCGCTACTGAAAATAGAACCTGAGATGCTTCAAAACATGGGCGCCATTGCATAATCGGACTCAGCAAGAAAATCTGCAAATATCTCTCTTCTGCCAGAACTCCAAAATCCCAACCGATGAGTGAGAAATGGGAGTCAACACTTATCCACTGCCATGTGGCATAAATCTAAGGTTTCAAAACCTTAGTATGAAAAATGCATAACAGAGAGACGAAATCGAATACACAGAGATTTATAACTCTGAAAATCCTCCACGGAATCACGCAAGAACTGATAGGTAGGGGTTTTTGGGCATCCGGAATGCAATGGGACAGACGATTTTGGAAACCGTGGTCTCAATCACTGGGTCCAACACACGGACTGAAAAACGTTTTAGGAAACAGAGCTATCTGTAAACTCCATCGGAGTGCGAATGATGAGCAACATAGAAGTTTTAGGACCTCCTGAGTCCACCGGAATTGACAGATTTGCAAATGGTTGCTCCAAACTTGAGTTCCAACACCCGGGCAAAAAACGCAGGAACTGACACAGTGAGTCAGAAATCCAATGAAATGATCCCAGATTCAAGAATGAAGGTGTTTCCAAGCTCCTGAAGTGAATTGGACACCAAAAGCAAGCAGTAGTTGCCTCTACAAGTCAATATGGAGTCTCTGTCATCGAACGGAATAGGGAAAAGCTCAAAAAACGACTTTTTCTTTGAAAGCTCTTAACAGGCTCTCAAAACCACTTCACAAAGCCAAAGTGACTTTTCCAAAGGTTCCTCCAAGGTCTCTGCACACTCGGATGCAAGTAAAGTCACCCACAAAGCTTCCCACAAAGCTTCTCCTTCCTCCCACAGAGCTACTGAGCTTCAAGCATTCACGAACGCTTAGCTAGATCACCCGGGCTCTGATACCAGTTGAGAGTGCTCTCAACGGAAGCAAGAACGGAAGAAGGAGAGAGAGAGAGATAGAGAGCCACACAAGTTTGGTGGGTGCAGAATCACCCTAATCTTCATTTTCATTCATTTATATATGTGTTTGAGTATTGTACATAACCGGGGTTAAGGCACAGTGACCTTTAACCCCCACACTACCTAGGATGGCTTCATATCTGATAGCTGCCCTCCTCTCCATAGAGTTCACGATGCCAATCACATCCTTGTTAAGATGGAATCCTACCCTCTAGTGAGACCTCTCAAACCGGATGCATGGGCAATTCCTACCCCGAGGTCCTACAACCCCGTAGACAACTAACCACAGGAGGAGAGTCAGAAAAAGTTGGACAGCTCTAACTATCCTCTCTGGAAGTTCAAGATAAAGACCATCCTAAGTGCATATGAGCTTTGGGACACTGCTACTGGGGTGGACGTGAGGCCGGTTCCGAGACTAAATCCAGCCAATGTAGGACAATAGATAGTACCAACTGCGGATGAGATTCTCATGTGGACAAAAAGAAATGCAGATGCACTATGTTCTATTGTCTGCAGTGTTAGTGATTCCATCATGGCATTAATTCAACATGTCACCACAGTGGAGGAGGCATGGATGGTCTTTAAAAATCAGTACGAGACCACGAATCAGACACGGATTCAGAATCTGGAGACTCAACTCGCGAATGAAAAGTTGTCTGAGTCTGAAGCGGCAGAGAAGTTCATCACCAGGGTCAAGAATCTGTGCGATCAGATGACTGCGATTGGCATCACCATCACCAGTGACAATCTAGCACAAAGGTGCATACGGATTCTCCCACCAAAGTACGATGGTCTTGTTACGGTGCTGAATACATAGAACAAAAATCTGCCCCTCAACTTTGAGGATTTCAGTGCGATGCTTCTAGAGGAGGAGATGCATCAAAAGATGAGGATTGGAGAAGATTCGACTTTCTGGACTGGATAAAAGAAAGGTAAGGGTAAGGACTCTGGTAACCCTTCTTCTTCTGATGATAAAAAGAGAAAGAAGAAGATCAAGTTCTTCTATTGCAACAAGGCAGGGCACAAGCAGAATGAGTGCCGCAAGAAGATTACAGATGAGAAGAACGGAGTGAAGAAAGAGTCCAGTAACAGCGCACAGGCAGTACCCATCGAGTTGTTGATCGCAATTGAGGAGATTTGCACGGAGGCAGTTTATGTACCTGCAGATGAACCTTGGATCATTGATAGTGGTGCATCGCGCCACATGACCAGTTGGAAGGATTGGTATACCTCTCTACAGCTGGTAGGGAATGACATCATGGTAGCAGTCGTGGCAATGATGCAAAATGTCCAGCAAAAGGAAAAGGTACGATTGCTCTCAAGTTAGATGGAGTTGTAAAACAGTTGTCCGATGTTCTTTATGTGTCAGATATCAAGAGGAACTTGTTGTCCGTTTCTGTGATCACGGATCGGGACCTCAAAGTTCAATTCAATAAGAATGGTGCACAGATCTTGGATCTTCAAGGACAGGTCGTTGGTAAAGGTACACGGTGCAACAACATTTATGAACTCTCAGCTTTTAGTGCTCCAACGGATGTGAAGAACACTAAGCTATGGCATGAGAGGCTTCTAAACCTTAGCTCTTTGAAGGAGATGCATAAAAGTGGAATGATTGCAGACCTACCAGAAATTTTAGATCTGCCCGATGTATGTGAAGCTTGCAGGATGGGAAAGCAGCATCGACGGCCCTTTCCTAAAGAGGCCAATAGAGCAAAGGCTCCTCTAGAGCTCGTTCACATGGACCTTTGCGAAAAGATGGAGACTGAAGCTTTGGGTGGTTCCTTCTACTTCATGACGCTGATCGACGACTATAGTAGAAGGATATGGATATACTTCCTGAAGACGAAAGATGAGGCTTTCAGTAGGTTCAAGGAATAGCATGTAATGGTATAGGAGTGCATAGCTGGGAGGCAGCGCCATCTATTGTATCAATTCTACAGTAATCAAATTTTCGATTCTCCATACTATCTTGTTTTCTCTCTTGCGTACGAGATCCTGTTATCTGTTGAGCACGGACATTGTATTATTTTCTTACAAAACTATCAAAAAATGAGCTAGATTTGCCATGAATATGAAAGGAAGTAGCACAAACAGTAAATACTAATGAAAACTATCTCGAAACAAATTGGAAATAGCCACAAACTACTATGAATAGTCAAGAACTAATTGCTACAAAGTCATGAAGTGGAAAACAAGACACGAGTGTATTCCATAAGAGATAGCTAGGAATTTATTTTGCCTCTGTCGAAGCAAAAACGAGCTAAAAGGGAAAAAACAAATTGTAGATAGCCATGAACTACCATGAATAGACAAACTACCATGTATATTCATGAATTGATTTTGCCTCTATCTAAAGCAAAAATTACCAATATTTCTTGGTCAAATGAGCACAAATAGGCCACAAACTTGTAGGCTATGGTAAGCAATGGAAGCTCAAAATGGAGGAGAGAAAATAAAAAATGAGATTTTGTAATGAATTGCTGCAAAACTAAATCAAGGATCAAGAGAGAGCCAACATAACAAAACTCTAGGGCTAAGTGTCCTAAACCCTAACTGGTACATGTACTAATTGTATCAACTGACTGTAACTAGGCCTACAAGGCACATACCAAGGAGTGAGGGGCACCTATGGATAGCCATAGAATGGCCTACAAACCCCCCTCTATGGTATGGGCTAAAATACCTTGGACATGGATTAAGATACCTAAATATCTAATGTCATGGCTGCACATGTTCATCTTGTAGGGATATAGCAACCTATGATTGTACAAAGTACAACAGATCAATTTACAAAAGGTACTAAGTTTAAATCTTGCCAAAAAGCTTCCAACTTAGGTTGAGGTAGTGCCTTCATAAAAATATCTGCCAAGTTTTCTTCAATGGGAACATAAGACGCAAGCATGGAAAATGGGATTCTGTGCAATAGCCAAAGCACTCTGACTATCAGTGAAGATGATAGTAGGAGCATTCTGACATGCATAAAGATTTGCAAGTGACTTTTGAAGCCAAAAACACTCCATTGTAGCTGTAGAAGTTGCTTTGTACTTAGATTCACATCTAGAAGTAGGAACTGCATTCTGCTTCTTACTGAACCAAGAGATGCATGAAGTACCAAGCATGAAAAAGTTGCCACTATGTGTCACACATGTGTCGGAATAGCCAGCCCATCTATCAGTGAATCCATGGATAACAAGTGAAGAATCAACCTCATAAAGGAGGCCCAAATGCCTAGTGCCTTTGAGATACCTGAAGATATGCTTCATCGCCTGCCAATCATGCAGAGGGGCTATGCATATATCTGCTCAATTGTGAGACGACATACTAAAGAAGGGGTCTCGTATGGCATAAGTAAATCAAATAACCAACTGGCTACTATTGCTGTTGATGGAGGGTGACATCACATGCATTGTTGCCATCCTCAGAAGAGAATTGAAAACTAGGCTTTAATGGGGTTGATACTGGCTTGCAATCCTCGAGCTGAAAACACTACAAAATCTATCCAATATACTTGGATTGAGACATCAAAATGCCCCTCTCACTACTAGAAAATTGAATGCCCAAATAGTAATGCAAAAGACCAAGATCAAACATAGCAAATGTCTTATGCAAGATAAAATTAAAAGCTATGATTTGCTCAGCATCATGTGTCCCAGTCACAAGCATGTCATCCACATAGAGCACTAAAATTAGCGAATCTATCCCACTCTTGCAAATGTAAAGGGTAGCCTCTATAGGGTTGTTCTGAAAGCCAAGTGTTCTGAAAGCCAAGGGTAGCCTCTATAGGGTTGTTCTGAAAGCCAAGTGTAAGCAAATGAGCATGTATCTTGGAATACCAAGCCCGGGGTGCCTTCTTCAATCCATAGAAGGCTTTCTTTAAGCAGCATACCTTACTTTCAAAACCTTCAAACTTAAAGCTAGGAGGTTGCGAAACATAGACCTCTTCTTGCAAATGCCCATGAAGGAAAGTCATCTTGATATTAAGTTGATGTACCTCCCAATGAAAGTGGGCAGCAAAGGCAATAACAATGCAGATAATAGTGATCCTGGAAGTGGGGGAAAAAGTCTCCTCAAAGTTAATGCCTTGCTACTGAGCATAGCCCTTAGCAACAAGACGTGCTTTGTAATTGTCCACCACTGAGCCATCAACTTTTCATTTAATCTCATAAACCCACTTAGTCCCAATGGCATTCTTGCCAGCAGGCCAGTCACATAAATCCTAAGTGTTATTATGATAGATAGAATCCAATTCAGCTTGCATAGCCTTCAGCCAACAATCATTCTAAAAGGCATCCTTATGGCATAATGGCTCTTCATTGCATGATGTAGCAACCAATGCACAAGCAACCCAATTAGCATGCTCTTTCCGAATAGCCACTCTAGTACAGGAGGCTAGTAGAGGAGTATCATGTTTACTATCTTTTAACGTGTCAAGTATCAATGAGGGACCTATTTGGGCTCCTATATTTCAGCTCTTTCTTTTCCAAGAGCCTTGTGCACAATGTCCTGATCAAGCTGAGGCATATCAAATTGTAAATGGGGCTGAATATCATGCTACAAATGTGGTTGCAAATGACCAAAAAATGTAGGAGGAGCAACCTCCATTGTGACATCATCATGAGCATCTGACAAAAACAAGGGCACCAAGCTATCAAAGAGATTTGGTGCATCAACAACAGGTTATTTTTTACAGTCCATCAAAGGCATAGTGGAGGATTCATCATATACAAGATCCCTACTAATAAAACACTTTCCTATGTGGGGCTCATAGATCGTATAGCCCTTGCTTTGTGAGCTATACCCAATAAAGATGCATTTAATAGCTTTATCATCCAGCTTGGTGTGTGTTTGAGAAGGCACAATGGCATCTGCCAGGCATCCAAAAGTCCTCAGGTGAAAAATCTTGGGCGTATGACTTGTTCAAGCCTCATAAGGTGTGATGGTCATCAATGCCTTTGTAGGACATTTGTTCAAAATATAATTGGCACACATAGTGGCATCCAACCACAACTTCAAGGGATTGCCTTTCAACATACACCTGGCCATCTCAATCATTGATCTTTTCTTTCTCTTAGCCATGGGATTGTGTTAAGAAGTGTAAGGCACCGTGCACTAATGATGAACGCCATGTGAGGTCAAAAAAATAGCAAACTCCTTTGACATATATTCACCCTGTATTAAGGTGAGAAATTTTCAGCCCACTCTCATTCTCAACCAAGGCGATAAGATGCCTGAAGCATGAAAAAACTTTAGATTTTGATTTCAATGTAAAAATCCAAGTGTACCTGGGGAAGTCATCAATGAATGTGACAAATTAATAGAATCCCCTGAGAGTTGCAACCCGCATGGGGCCACAAACATCACTATGATCTGAATAAATCTTGCATGAGGCACTCATTCTCCCATCCTTGGGAAATGTAGAACAATTCATCTTACCAAGAAAGCAAGGTTCACAAACATGCTTTGAAAGCATATGCCTTTTGGGAAGATCAACAACCATGCCATCCTTATGTAGCTTCAACAAACCTCCAAAGTTGAGGTGTTCAAACCTCTCATGCCACAAATGGGTATTTGCCATGGTAGAAGAATCAAGAGCAAAGGTATCTACATCTACAAGTTTAGCATCATCCAAGCATCTGTCATAGGCATCAAGTGTATACATCCCTCGAGTCAATGTCCCAATCAAGACCATGGTAAAGGCATGTGTAGCATCATATACTGCACATCGGATACCATGAAAAAGGACTTGATAGCCACAAGTAGCTATGGTTGAAATATATATCAGGCACTTGCAAATGCTTGGAACATAAAGCACGTTCTCTAGTGTGACAAGACCACCAGAAATAGAAGTAAGAGTAACTTTCCTAATTCCTTTCATTGTATATGATGCATTACTGGCACATGTGACTGTCCCCCCCCTTAGATGCATGCTCAAGTGAGCTGAATAACTTCCTATAGGAAATAATGTGCTTGCTAGCACCACTACTAGGCATCAGATACATAAGAAACTATCATGCAAGCATCATGAAAATCAAGATTATACTGACATGTAACAAGAAAATCCCAATGCTAGTCTTGTGTAAAGTTAGCTGACTCGAGTCAATCATTTGGACCAGGAGAACGAGATACTGCAAGACCAAACTCTTTCTTCTTATTGTCAGATGCAATTATTTTCCTACATTCAGAAATGCCATGCCCAGGTTCCCTGCAATAGTTGCATCTCTTCTTCTTCTTCTTCTTCTTATCCCCTAAAGAAGAAGCATCATGGTAGTGACCAACATGTGAATGAGAGGGTCTACCAGTTGAAACCTTGCCTTTGCCTTTGTTTTTATGCTGGGCAGCAAAGGCTTGATCACTAGCCATAGAAGCATTGCAATTTGCACGACTTTGTTCCTCTTGAAGTAAGAGGGAAACCAGCTATTCAAAGGAATAATGGTTGGCATTCCCACCTGCAACCAACCTCAATGTAGTAGCAAATCCCTGATAGGAGTCAGGAAACCTATCAAGAGTATTAGAAATAAGTTGAGAATTAGGTACCACCTCATCAATGTTAGCCAACTTCTCTTTTAAATCCTTCACATTGGTAAGATGCTTGCATCCATGTTACCACCCTCTTCAAGCTTCAAGTCCTTCAACTGCTTGCCCAAATAGGCAACCCGCTCCCCATTCCGCACTTGATACAAGGATGCAAGCTGATCCCATGCTTGCTTTGTTGTCTTGCAAGACCAGATATGAGGGATAATGGCCCTTTTAATGAGAAGAGCAATCAAGGCATGTGCTTTGGCCACACAACCATCCCACTAAATCTGATCCTGTCTAGGTGGCAAAGTACCTATAATAGAAGATACAACTACTCTAGAAGTAGCATTAGCCCATCACTAGATGAGCCTAAAGAAGTACTTACAGTACCAAAAGTAGGAGCTGTAGAACTAGAAGCTGCATTATGTGTAGGCTTGACCTCAGCACCTCAAACAATGTTCCACAAATTCTTTGCAACCCATACATGCCCCATCATATACGCTTGCATAGGGTAATTTGTGCCATCAAGCTTGTCCTCAACCCCAAGCATCCCAAACAAATCATCCTTGCTACTAGTCATGGTGTTGAAATTCAAGGCAAATGAGAGAAGGGTAACCTCTCAAAATCAAAAGGCAAAATGTTGCTCAAGATTCAAATCTTTTCACTACAAAAGACTCGGTTGTCTCAAGGTGTACCTATTGTGAAAATTCCCCAAAAGGCAACACGAGGCCTTCCAAGGCAACACGAGGCCTTTCCAAAATGCAAATGAAGAAAAAATTGGAAAGAACCAATGCAACAAAGGCTTACCCAATGTTGTAGCTCAAAAATATAGTAGGGAAAAGTCTTTAGATGTGAGCCAAGGGTTTCACCCTTGAGGGAGAGATGAAAAAGACAGCAAATGGCAATGAGGGATGCCAAAAGAGGGCTAGAAATGAGATTTACTGCAAGAGAAAGTGCTCCCACGAGGTGGAGAACACTTTGAAATGAGAGGAGGGTGACCAATGGAGAGGAACTCACAGCCCAAGGCAAGGGAAAGCCAAATGAGAAGGAAAGGGCTCAAGAAGAGGCTTCGAAGCTCTAAAAATGTCTTTTACAACTAGAACGTAGCATGAGACAACTTCAAAGGGCTGGGAAAAGCTTCAAATAGGCTAGCATGAAACCTTGAGGCAAGGCTTACAGCACCAAATGTGCATGTAGTAGGTCTAACCAACAAGAAAATAGCCATACTGCTACCCATAGTATTCCATACCAGTAATAAATGCATCCATACAACATTAAATATTGATCCACAAATTTGTACAGCCTTGAAAATCATGTCAGCAATCCCATGCTACATTGTACAACATTAAATACTATCTGTCAGCATCCATTTAGCTTGTACGAATTGTATGGCTCATATGTCACGTGTGGAGCCACCTATAGAAAAAAGGTTCGTACCATAGCTATAGTAGATGTCAGATGCACCAAAGTGAAGGCTTCGAGATAAAGTTTTTGCTCTAATAGCTCATAAAAGCTCACATATGTGACAAAGCACTTTGGATCGGCTTCAAATAGGCTACCAAACAGCTCTAAATGTGAGGACTAGTGCTTGGGGAGGATGTAATGGTTGGAGGGTGAAACCTTGACTTGCTCTTATACTAGTGTAGCCTATGGCAAGCAATGGAAGCTCAAAAATGGAGGAGAGAAGACAAAAAATGAGATGCTGTAATGAATTGCTACAAAACTGAATGGAGGCTCAAGAGAGAGCCAACATAACAAAACCCTAGGGCTAAGTTCCCTAACTAGACTAAGTGTCCTCACTATCCTAAGTGGTACATGTACTAACTATACCAACTGACCTAACTGCTGTAACTAGGCCTACAAGGCACATACCAAGGAATGAGTGACACCTATAGATAGCCCATAGAATGTCCTACAAAACTCTCACACTAAAAATGCCTTTGTCCATGAAGATACGATTTGCATGACCTAGGGCAAAAAGTCACAAATGAATGAAAAAAAGGTGTTTAGGAGCACCTTAAAGTGAAAATCAAGATAGCAAGAGTATACTCCACAAGAGAGCTTGATTCAATTAGAATCTCAACTAAATAGTTACAAATGAAAGTACAAGTCGTGAATTATATATAGACTAGACTAAGTAAACTAGGAATAGCCTACAAAATCATACCATTGCATATGTTCCTATAGGTGCTAGAGCATAAAAATACAAGCTCATAGGGAAATTACCTCCCAAGTCCCAAATGAGTCACATTGGGGCACATGAAAATGGTCCTAGAGTATTATCCTATGTACAAGGCAGTAGTTGAGACCCTATGCATATAAGGACTAGAGGTGTGAGGCCCATTATCTACTGCATGATTTTGGGGGAATGAGGTCTTCAAAGTGGCTAGAGGGATTATGGTTTGGCAAGTTTGACATATGACTCCATATGGCACCCATGCAAGGGCCCATGATACTGACATGTGCGAAATCTCTATTTTTCCTCACATGCTCCTCTAATGTTGGATGTTTATGTAGGCTGCCTAGCCACCCAAATGAAGATTTGGTCACATCTTTAAAAGGTCTTGAAAGTATATTTATATGTTTATCTATCTATCCATTGTGACCATGAGAGCATGAGGCATTATAGGCCTTTACATTGTATTTCATCTTTGCATGTGGCTTATTAGCATGTTCATGTTATCCACCTACCATAATAGTGGTTTGCTGATTTTTCGAATGTTCTATACCCCCCCCCCTTGTCGCCCACGGCTCTCCTCAAGCCACCATATGGTCCTTGCGGAATCCAAAGTGGGTAGATGCCCACCACTAAGGGGATAGTATTCCCCTCTTGAATCTTGAATTGGTTCATATTCCCACTAGCTTGCCAATTTAATCTTATAATGCTATAATTATTGATGATAATATGATTGTTCTTAGCACACAAAATGATTGTGAGTCACAAGTGCTTTTTGTTCACAAAGATTGTAGTATATAGCTCTTGTACCTAGTATACTAGGGTAAGGTGGACACAATTGAGTCATGACTCCTCATGAGAGTCTATAGAAGGAGACAGTGAGTGTTGGCATTATGATTGTGGAAGTAGTGAATACTCCAATATCCTACATAGTGGGGTAAGTGTTTCCTCAATTGCAAGACAATGAGAGCAATTGTGATTGTGTATCAATGAGCGAGTTTGCCAAGGAATTTTTTTTCTCCCCTTTTTGACAAATTAGATTGATTCTTTTTGTGTGATTTGATGTAAGTTGCACAATTTTTTATGGAACCCAAGGGGGCCATTAAGGAAATTTTAAGATAGCACATGCATTTACTAGAAGGGATTTTTTCAATTAGGAAATTTATATGCTTTTAACAAAATATGGCCATATTTATTGATCCCTTGAAAGCACATACTATACATATTTTTACATAGGGAATCCCTTAGCTATTGGAATCATAACAAGAGAACTATTAGTAACGGATTGATACACAATCATCAAAGCAAGTTTTTAAATAGAATTCAAGTTATAGATGCACCTAGTAACATGGAAGCCTCAATTCTTCATACTATGCATGATATACTTGATGAGCCTATGACTTAAGGTGTTAATGCCCATGCAAATCAGAGTGAGCCTAAGTAGGAAGCATCCTTCCAGCATTGTGCTCATGAGGGTTCTCGTCCTTCTTGCAAATCAAGATGAACCTAAGTGGGTATAGCATCCTTCATGCATTGTGCCCATGAGAGTTCTAGTCAAGGTACTTCTAGAGTACTTTATTAAGGCTTTTCAAGCAACACAAAGGAGAGAGAAAATTATTGGGGTGAAAAATGTAAGTCTATTGGGGTAGAATGGGAATTGTAATCAATTTAAGTGACTATGTTAAGTGGAAACAAATCTAGAGGTGCCCCTTATATAAGAAGTCGATTGCTTGGTTCCACAAATAAATCTATTGCACTTTTCTATGCTCTAGGGATAGTTGCAACTACTTGAAGTTTGAAATATAAACTAGAGGCAAATGGGGAAAAGGGAAAAAGGACTATTTGGAAAGATGAGTGATAGTTCCAACGTTACCATGTCCCATCATTCCACCAAAATCTCCAAGCCTACAACCTTGCATAACTTGTGAGGCTATCCAAGCCGAACTTAATAGTTTGGTGCAAGAACCCCTCAATTTTTGGAATCAAGAGACACTCATATCTACATTCCATAGAAGCTTAGTGATAGCAATTGAGAGCATGAGGCAACCCTAAATATTTGGATCTAGAACCTGGAGAATTTCTATTGCATGGTATGGAGCAAGTTTCAAACCTCCCTATTTAGAATGCCTTGTAGACAATTATAGTGGACATGCCAAACAATAGGATCACATGAACTATAGTGTTTTTCAGCTCTTGGATGACACAAGATTCACAATTGTTTTTAATGGATGGAAAAATATAAATTATTTCCCACTGTTGAGTATGATGATTGTATCATCGAGAGGGGAGGCCTTTCATAAGTTCATTGATTTAAAAAATCAAAGAAGTTTAGGGATTGCATAGCAAGTTTATTTATAGAAGCTATAGGGGAGATATGCTAGAATAAAGTTATGCAAATTGTCATGGACAATGAGAAGAGCTACAAAAAGGATGGCATATATTAGAAAGAGCGTTTAGGTATTTGTATGCATCATTATGCAACATACGCCTATCGAACTTGGTGTTGTATAAGCGTGTGCCATTGTTTAAGGAGATTGTACATGATGCCTATGCAATTATTAAGTTTATATAATCTTGTTTATGTCTAGGGACAATCTACAATTTAAGGGATGGTCTTAATGTTAGAATTTCCTACAACCACATGGATGGTGTTTGGTAGTATGCATGAATATGCTACATGCACCTACCGGACTTGGTGTTGAAAGATTTGGTATATGCATGTGCTGCGGTTTAAGGAAATTGCATATGATGCCTGTGCAATTGTTAAGTTCATATGATCTTGTTTATGTCTAGAGACAATCTAGAAAACTGGAAGATCTACAATGTTAGAATTGCATACAACCACAAGATTGTGCATGCGCTTTGCAATGGTTGATTTAAAAAAAGACTTTTTCGTTTGAGATATTCCATTATGATATATTTCAAAGGTAGATGTCTAAGTCAGTGTTTGAAGCACCACAATCCTACAGAGACACATGTGCAATGAAACCCACATAGACACACCTAAATGAAATTCCCATACTAAACATACCTATAGCGAACCCCCACAAAGGCACATGTGCAATGAAACCCACATGCTAAACACACATGCACGTCCACATGCACAAACATGCATGTCCACACACACACACGCGTGCGCGCGCGCGTGAGAGAGAGAGAGAGAGAGAGAGAGAGAGAGAGAGAGAGGGAGAGAGAGAGAGAGAGACCTTGGAAGCCACTTCCCTCCTCTCCCCTCTTTCTTGTCAACAATTGAGGGGTCCCTCCCCTCCTCATCCTATGTTAATGGGCTTCCTTTTCATCCCTAAGGCTTCCCCACTCACATAGAATCATTTTGATTTTTGAATGAGTAGTGTAACATACTTTTCTTTTTTATTAATGCCACCTCCAAAACTCCACCTCTCCCCTTCCCCTTAATTAATTGGCACTTCCCACCCTAAAGTTCCATCCCCCCTTTAAATTCCACCTCCCCTTAGTGTCAACATGCACTTGCCCTCTTCCTTTTCATCTAACTAATAGCTAGTTGAATATTAATTTTGCTTAGTAGGGGACACTTGTTTTAAAACGATTCAGTGTTAAGGAACAACTTATCTTAAACTTCTCGCTAGAAGACTGATTCTTTTCATAAAATTTCAAAGGAGTGGCTACAAACCAATATTGCATGTAAGTGGTAGTTTTGGTAAATATATTTCCAATCAAGGTTCGCTAACTCGGCTGGTGCAATGGGCGTACAAGGACTATTGCATTTGAATGTTTTCGAACACCGAAGACTCCATCAATAATTCGGCAATGGCGGTAGGATAGGAGCGTTTGCAGGAGCAGGTCCAGCTGCCCAGGCTGCTTGTTCAACCAATTTCCTGGAGCGACTCCTTTGGGCTTCGCACAAACCTTGCAATCGGAGACCTGCGCGCAAGATTAGACGATCGAGGGTTAAAAGAGTCCAGAGCATGTAATAAATGAGCAGGGATTAGAAAGCGGAGATGCGTTTTCAAGTTGTCGGTAAGAATTTCATGCCTGTTCCGAGTTCACAACATTGAAACTTACCTTCTCCCGCAGCTAGATTGGTAAATAGATCAATGATATTATGACACTTCTTTTGACACTCAGGTGAGCAAATCGCTTGTTGGAGCTTACGGTCCCATATGAAATCAGTAGACAGGCCAATTGACGTTCTCTTCAATCCACAAGAGCCGATGCAATCAGCGGTCTCAACACGCGAAGCAAATATATCTGCGACGACTTTGGATGTCTGCAAAATTTCTCCCATCAGTGTCCGAAATGGAATTTTCGTTTTCACGGAAAGAAAGACAATCGTAGATGAAAGACGTAGGTGGCTCACCTGACACTCAAGTTCTATGTTACCATCTCTTACAATATTAGTCTCCAGCACGCAGCGGACGCCTGAAGATGAGACTGCAAAAGCGCATTCCTCTACAGGAAGCTCCTCGCATTCGAAATTAGCTGGTAAAGGGCAAAGTACATATGATTAGGCCGCGATTAGTATGATTAGGCCAAGCAAGCGAAACATGTGCACCCAGAAACGAGCGCTGGGCAAGGTGGTGAGCGATGGTGGGTCTCACCGGAAAAGGCAGAGACGGTGAGGCCGAGGAAGGCAGCGAAAGCGATGAGGAGAGTTGTGGAGAAAGCCATTTGATGATGAATGTGCGAAACTGGAGAGGAGGGGATGGAAGAAGGGAGAAAGGTCGATGGATGAATGTTCACGAGAACGAGAATAAGAAAGTCAGCTGAAGCCGGTGGCTGTTATTGACGGTTGAGGGTGCGCGCCGGCAGGTTCCCCCCCCCCTTACCAACTCCCTAACTTCTCCTTCTCTTGAATGCTAGCCCTTCAATGGCACCTTCGGCCCCGTTCACACCACCCGCACGCCTGACTTGCACAACACTTGCCTTCCGCAAAGGTGGAATGAACCTGTTGGCTGGTTAGTTGGGCATCGAAAGGAACGGGCTTCCGACACCACCCCCCGCCTGAGGACTGGTCCCCCTCAGTTGCGCCCGTCGAAAGCCTTGGTGGGCTTTGACAGCCAATAAACTAGGCTGCTTTAGGAGCTTAGGCCAGTTGGTGTGAACAACACACCCCAACAGACTCATTTGGCACATATCCCTAGCCGCCGGTTGGTGTGAACCCAGCCTCAGATTCTAGCTTTTGGAGTAACCTCAACATCTCACGTGTGCCTTGAAGGCCTGCACTAGAATGTCACTACCACCAATCGGCCTTATATGTTGATGTTCTAGGAAGAGCATACCTTTGAGGGGTTTCCAGGAGAGCATACCACCTTTAAAGTTCCCTTATGAGAGCAAGAAGAGCATACCCCTTCAGCATGGATTTTCATCTCATCATCATGTCCTCACATTATCATGTGATCACAAAAGATAACATTAGTCTTTTTAATTTCATTTAACTGGTTAATGACAATCAAGAAGTTGGCCCATAGAAAGTACATTAGACCGACGGTATAAATAAATATAGCTTTAGTATACATAATATTATCAATATAGCAAGGGTTAATCCAAATATCAAAGGATGTGGTATTTCAAGGGAATATACTATCAATCAATTGTATCATTAGCTTAGTACATTAAAGCCACATTTTTTAATTAAAAATTAGAATAAAAATTGATCAAACTCTGATTGTAAAGCTATACCATTTGTTGTCATTTGTGTGATATGGCTTTATAGTTCTACACTTGAGTGCATCAAATAGCAATTGTGGGAATGTTCAAGTAGGAGAGAAAAAAGATGGAGGGGAGAAGATGAGTTCCTTTTCTAGTTTTAGTTTGATTAATGAATGAATGCGTATAAAACGTGCAAATGCAAAATACAAATGTGTGTGGCCATTGTCAGAGAGAGAATTTATTCTTTAATTTTTATGAAATTTTATTTACATGATAATTATTTATGAGCCTCTAAGTGCACATTAACCATAGTGATAGAAGCTATGTACACTAAGTATTGCACATTATCTTTGGATAGATTAAGTGTACAAAGGTAATTGAGGTGGAAGACAAAGGCATACCTATGTGTTTAAGCAAAAATTGCTGCATAAGCATCAATCTAAGCAGATTGTGATAAGCATTGTCACATGCAAGATAGAAAAACTACAAACTACATGGATGAAACTAATTAAACTAGGAAGTCTACATGATTGCAAATTAGAAGCAAATTACAGTATAATGAAAGAGAAAAAGGGTGTTTGATTATCCATAGACATAAAATGCAAATAGTTGCAAGTCAACATGGTGTCTAATGTTTTAGACGCCTTTTCACATTTGTATCAATGCACAATCAACGAGCATAATTTTTGTTAATAAATACTGTGAATTTAGTGTGAATGTGAAAATCAATAGTAATAATCTAGGGAGCTAGAACAAGATATGCATTTTTATATTTATTGCCACTAATGTTAGTATTATCATCAATCGTTTCAACATTATTGGCAGAAATAATACTATTACTACCAATATTAATACTACTATTGACAATAGTAGTCCCACTTCCAAGAATATTACCACAAATAGTTTGATATTTACCAATGGTAATAATCATAGTACCATTAGTGCTATACATGTTACTAAAGGTAATATTCACATATTCTTTCAAGGTTGCTCATGCTGATGTCCTCTATATAATGGTAAGAGAACCAAGGAGGGCTCTTCATTCAACGAGATTATGATTCATATCTTTGTGAGTGACTACTTGATGCATTGGGACAATAATAGCCTCCACTATTTCAATCATGCAAGGTACGAGAAAATGCATGATTTCGTTATACTCATGGGGTCCACTATTTGGATTCCTTGTGTTTTTAGAAACTTGTACAAACCTAAATGCTAATGAATGTGAGTTTCATTACTCATGGGGATGGTCCCCTACACTCCTTTTGTAGAACCTTTAGACATAAATACGAGTACCAACAATGAATGTTTAGAATTTTCACTAGGAGGCCAAATACACTAAGGCATTGCACGTCACAATTAAGGGTGTTAATAATGCTCCTAATCAAGTTCTAAGTGAAGGAGTTGTTGCAAATGAAGGCATTGGCCATCCTAATTGTTGCAAAGAGTCATTCCATGTGGTGAGAGAAAATGACATAAGTCATATAGCCCAAAATGGGAGCTTGGAATCAATTTATGTGACTTTTATAAGTGAAAATGCAAGTACTAGGGAATAAAGAATCTTAGGGGGAGTATTTTGCATAAATTTTCATTTGCATGAAGGCTCCAAAGAGACCATTCTAGGAAGTTCAATGTTCAAGCCCCATCTCTAGCATCTGTCATAGCATGAGAGATAAGCAAGAGACAAGTGGCAAATTCTGAAAGATATCATTCTACGAATTTGAAGGTGCAAGCTCCATGTTCCCAAGAGAGTTTCCAAGCACACAAGCTTGAGGAATTACAGACTTTGTAGAACATACACTCATGTTGCACTACCCTATATGGATGTAGGTACTCCTCAATGTACTGTGCAAGAAGCATCTCCATTTATGACTCATAAAACCAAAGTGACAACTAGAAGTCACAGTTTCAGGAAACCTAGGGAGAGCATTGAAATTTAAGATTGGAGAACACACAACATATATTTAGTGGATCAATCTTGCATTCTGGATATCCAATGAGTAGAATGGTGGATAATGAGGATATGTGGGATGCATGGAATTGCATTACTACATATGGACTAGTCTACAAGGCACCCAAATACCACATGTTGCACCCATGTTGCACAACTATACTAGACAAGTTGTATAGAAAAAAGAAATATTATATCAACTATAGTATGTTCCATTAACTACACAAGACTACATGTAGAATTGTCTTTGATGGATGGATAAGCTAAGCATCACATCTTATCAAATTTAATGTGTCTATATCACCTCGAGAGAGTTGATTGATTCATCTCACATAAAAAACTTAGGGACCTACATAGCACTTGTACTGTTAAATGGTAGGCCCTAAGAAAGTTGTGTAGGTCATTAGGACGATGCTAATATCTACTAGAAGGCCAGTTCAAAATTTGATATGAATCTACATGTAGTAGGTACACTTTAAATCTTATGTTGAAATATTAGCACAGGATTAGCACAAACAAAGGACAAACATATGGCATGGTTGAAGTAAATTGTACATGAAGCATATCATGAGATTTATAACTTTGAAGCAACATCTAGCAACAATGTCCATGTCAAGAGATAGTTTAAACACACTGCAGTTCACAAGATTTATGAAGTGTTTCTACATGTTGTATTTATTGATAAGTAATGTGAGTTTCCTTATTGATATGTTCTTGCAATTCTTTCCAAATATGAGTTCCAGAGTTGGTTGACAGGGTGAAATCTATGGCATGAAAGATGTGATGGAATTGCCCACATTGTGGAAGTAGTTCGAGGACATTGTAAATATTATGAAATCTATCTTGTATACACCTACAAGAGTACATTATGGAATTTGAACTTGTCTCAAGAACAAGTCCCTTTCTTGGGCTACCGCTAATCATACTTAGTTATCACTATTTTCTCATTGTAGCTCTGTCCTTTTTCATCTATGTTTCTTGAAGTAGAGTGCTACCAATAACTTGATTCCTATCTAACACTCTCTTCTCAACACAATTCTATAATCATGTGACTCCTTCAACCATCATTTACTAGATAAGAAAGTCATCATGATCAAATAAGACCTTGAGTATAGTAGTCAGTAGTGTAGGTTTGTCCTTTAAAGCTTTGGTAATTTTTTATTTTGCTTAGTTGTTGAGAGAGGTAGTCCATGTTTTTTTTAGAGTAGCACATATTGATTTTCCAAAGATGATGGCATTTTTCTAGTCATTAGGAGGAGGTGAGAGCTAAGTATTTGGTTATGGTGATGGCATGTGTTATTCCACAAGAGGATACAAAGGCTACTTATCTTTTAGAGGGCTACGTGGTCCTTATTATTGTTGTCTAGATTTTTCAAGGGCTACTTTGGATTATTAAGAGGCTTACTCCTAGGATGAAGAGAGATTTCATCATTGTCCTTGTCATCGTCATCATTCCCATCTTGTTATCTTGTTTCCTTATCATCCCTAATGGACACAAATGCTTCAAGAGCTTCATAGAGCTCTTCAACATCCACCTCCATTGGGTACCAAATCTACTCAATGGTTAGCATTATTTGAGTGATTCAATCTCATATTATCCTTTTGAGCATGATCATTAACCCAAGCCAATTGTAAGATCCTTATGTTTTTCATCATACAAGAGGAGAGGCATAGGTTTGATGACTAGATATAGGTTGTGATCTTGTGTGTAGTGATGATAAGTTCCCCATTGTAATGATTAGTTCCCAATTGGGGAGAATGGATGGCATGATTTCCTCTTTATATCCTTATCTTATGACAAGCAGATATTTTGGTACCAAGTCGCACAAGATATATTTCTAGATGGTTTTTTATTTTAATAAATGTCAAGCTTTTGAAGTGTCCCTATAGTAGATTACTTGCATGTTACTAGTCATTTTATTTATTGCAATGTTGTTGAATTATGAGGGGCTAGTTCGAATCAATAAGCTCTTCCATGGTGACCCTTGCCTTAATAGCCTTGTACATCATGGTATAGAATTCCAATGGGGTGTGATCTATAATCCAAAAGTAAATAATCTCTTCCATGCATTTTGTGACTATCATGTACTTATGACCAAATTCCTCATATCATTGAGCAATTGCTTGTAGTTGTTTGCTTGGCTTTGTCACTCATAATGCTATCTTCAACCTATTGTGGCGCTATGATTCCTTCTCCTCTAATGCTATTTATTTTTGGATTTTTTAGTTTAGTGCCACTACTAGCTTTGACAACTTTAGCTTGTCTTCCTCTAGTTTGCTTTGACTACTCTAGGTTGTTCTCCACTTTATTTTAAGAAATCTAGGTTGTCTTGTCTTCTTTGATGAGATATTTTGTTTAATTTTCCAAGGTAGTATTTTGATTTTATATCTCCGTTTGGAATATTTATTTTTCTTATTTCAAATCCTTGATTTGACTCTAGGATGTTAATGCTAAAGTTTGGGGGAAAGAAAGGGAGATGGCTACATTGATGGTGTCTTTTGTTGTCAGCATTCATTGATGTAGTGAGATAAAGCTCCAAGATTGGGCTCTTCTTTTCTTATGCTTTCCACTCTTAAATTTATCTTTTCTCCAAGTTAGCCTTGTGCTAACCTTTGAATTTTCAAACTGAATCCCTCTCTACATCATATGTCTTATGGACTACCCTTTCTCTTGAGTAGAATTTGGCCTAGTTGTTGTAAGTACAATAAGCTCTTACTGTGTCTTTCTTTGCAACAAGGAGATCTAAGTACCAATACCTTTCTACCTCATTGGTCCTTTCTACTTCATATGAATTCTGAATTGCTTTTTGTTAGATATCAATGCTTCACTCTCATATAACTACGCGGGAACCAGCTAACTCTACTTGTAAGCCCCCTATATAAGGAGAAGGCATTTGAGTAGCTAGGTTATCCGGTAGGTCCTAGTTTGGACACCAGATGGGGGCCATGTGTGGCTTGATGGCTGGACGGCTTCAGATAGAGTTGGCACACTGCCAACTAGGCTACATGCAAGTGTGGGAAGGCATCCCATGACTGACCGCACTAAGGGTAGATGGAGCATTTCTCGAGGCAGCCCACTCTCAGATTGCGGGGCCCGTTTGGAGCCCCAGATGATCCTGGATGGCTCTGGGCTGAACGGATATCGTAGGCATAGGAGCTTTGGGATACTACTACTGGGGTGGATGTGAAACCGGTTGCGAGACCAAATCCAGCCAATGCAAGACAACAGATAGTACCAACTGCGGATCAGATTCTTGCATGGATAAGAAGAAATGCAGATGTGCAGTGTTCTATTATTTGCAGTGTAAGTGATTCTGTCATGGCGTTAATTCAACATGTCACCACAGTGGAGGAGGCATGGACGACGGTCTTGAAAAATCAGTACGAGACCACAAATCAGATGCAGATTCAGAATCTAAAGACTCAACTCGCAAAACGAGAAATTGTTTGAGTCTGAAACGGCAGAGAAGTTCATCACCAAGGTGAAGAATCTGCACGATCAGATGGCTGCGATTGGCACCACCATCACCAGCGAGAATCTAGCACGAAGGTGCATATGGATTCTCCCACCAAAGTACGACGGTCTTGTTACGGTGCTGAATACATAGAACAAAAATTTGCCCCTCAACTTTGAGGATTTTAGTGCAATGCTTCTAGAGGAGGAGATGCGTCAAAAGATGAGGACTGGAGAAGATTCGGCTTTCTCGGTTAGATCAAAGAAAGGTAAGGGTAAGGACTTTGTTAACCCATCTTCTTCTAATGATAAAAAGAGAAAGAAGAAGATCAAGTGCTTCTATTACAACAAGGCAGGGCACAAGCAGAATGAGTGTCGAAAGAAGATTGCAGATGAGAAGAACCGAGTAAAGAAAGAGTCCAGCTACAGCATGCAGTCAGTACCAATAGAGCTGTTTGTAGCAATTGAGGAGATTTCAGTTCATGTACCTACGGATGAACCTTGGATTATTGACAGTGGTGCATCGAGCCACATGACTAGTCATAAGGATTGGTATACCTCTCTACATCTGATAGGAAATGAGATCCTGGTAGCAGTCGGCAATGATGCAAAATGTCTAGCAAAAGGAAAAGGTACGATTACTCTCAAGTTAGATGGAGTTGTAAAACAGTTGTTCGATGTTCTTTATGTGCCAGATATCAAGAGGAACTTGTTGTCCATTTTTGCGGTCACGGATCGGGACCTCAAAGTGCACTTCGATAAGAATGGCACATAGATTTTGGATCTTCAAGGGAAGGTCATTGGTAAAGGTACACGATGCAACAATATCTATGAACTCTCAGCTTTCAGTGCTCAAGCCGATGTGAGCAACACTAAGCTGTGGCATGAGAGGTTTGGTCATCTAAAACTTAGTTCTTTAAAGGAGATGCATAAAAGTGGAATGATTGCAGACCTACCAGAAATTACAGATCTGCTTGATGTGTGTGAAGCTTGCATGATGGGGAAGTAGCATCGGTAGCCCTTTCCTAAAGAGGCCAGCAGGGCAAAGGCTCCTCTAGAGCTCATTCACATGGACCTCTACGGAAAGATGGAGATGGAAGCTTTGGGTGGTTCTTCCTACTTCATTATGTTGATCGACGACTACAGTAGAAGGATATGGATATACTTCCTGAAGACTAAAGATGAGGCTTTTAGTAAGTTCAAAGAATGGCATGTAATAGTCGAGAAAGAAACGGGGAGGAAGGTGAAGAAGTTGAGATCAAACAGAGGTGGAGAGTTCACATCAAGTGAATTCAAAAGTTACTGCAAAGTCACGGAATCAAGAGGCAGAAACCCCCGCCACATACATCATAGCAAAATGGAGTAGCAGAGCACAAGATGCACGTTATCTGTGAAATGGGCCGGAGTATGATGAAAGGGAAAGATTTGCCAAAGACTTTCTAGGCTGAAGCATGTAACACAACAATTTACATTCTGAATTGTAGCTACACGAAGGCAGTGAACGGGATGACTCTACTGCAGGCCTGTTCTAGTAAGAAACCTTCAGCTGCACATTTCAAAGTTTTTGGATGTGAATGTTTTGTGCAAGTTTTACTGGACATATTAGGAATGGTGTGCTTGTGATAGTTTCATTTTTTGGGTTGTGTAGTGCTATCATGTGAGACTACTAGTGTGTGATAATGCAATGCATGAGTTAAAATTTAGCCAATACTTCTATGATTTTTTGTGAGTGGGATAAAGTACCATTATTAGTCTCTATCCTATTCTTATTAGCTTGAGTGACATATATACAATTGATGTCATAATACAAGGTTATAATGACTACCTAATGCTATTCTACCACCTTTGAATTGAGCCATGTGCTTTCCTAGCTAGCTAACAAATGTTTTGGTCATGTTCTACCTAGTACTATAGGAATTGATGGTAGCTAAAACTTTTTATACTTAGGGCCAAGGATCCCAATGTTGAGTGCTATGGTAAGCTTTTCTTCCTATTATTATTTTGAAGGTTATTCTAGGCACATTTCCAACAATTCTACATTTCTTTATTTTGGTTCCCAATATTTCTACCATCCCTTATGAGCAGACTTGTTGGTTGTATGCCATTATAAGAAATTGTGGAGTGTGAAGTTTGATCCTTGGATTGATATCAAACAAATCATTTTCTACTCCTTGGGATTGTTGCTATGTAGTAAAAGTTACCATCATCATCTCTCTCTCTCTCTCTCTCTCTCTCTCTCTCTCTCTCTCTCTCTCTCTCTCTCTCTCTCTATCTATCTATCTCTCTCTCTCTCCTCTATCTATCTATCTATCTATCTATCTTTCTATTAAAAAAATATAAATTTACTAAGCATGCAGTTCTTAAATTGATTATTATTTTAAAAAAATTCAACTTTATCACTTAAATGATAGATGCCTAGTCATAATATTTCTTATTAACATGGACAAGAAAATAATAATTTTCTTTTAATGAATGGTTACTAAGCTACTAGCCCAATCATAGTTGAAATTAGTATTTTTGAATTATAAAATTGATGTTCAAATGGACCATATGGTTGATTTAAATGCAATTTGAAAATCATATATCTACTTGGATTCCAAATTGACCATGTGGATGGTATGCAAGAAGTTTCACCAAACTATTGACATCTAAGGGGCCTTATGGAAATTGCCATAGCTCTCATCCTCTAGAATCCAATTCAAAACTTACATGGACATCAAAAACCACATTCAAAATTGACCATTTCATTGTTTTATAAACAAATTTGTAAAACATTTTCTAGAAACACACTCCAACAAATGTTATGGATCCTTACATCTTACATGTTCTTTGTCTTCAAATCAATTTGGTAGATTTAGAAGAAATCCCATTAAACCATTTTTATCCAAGGAACGTTATAAGAATCACTACAATCTTCATCATTTAACAAACACTCATCTACATCTAGTAAGGATCCTATACTTGCTTAGATTCCAAATCAATCATGTAGTGAAGTCGAAAGCAATATTTGAAAGCCATCTATATATATCTCTATGAACATTGAAGCTAAGTGATGGACCCACATGTCAAATAAATCAAATGGTAGATCTAAAAGAAATTTTGTAAAATAAATGCTTTAACCGGCATCACAACAAAACTTAGGATTCTTATTCGGCCTCAAACGATGTACATGTTTGGACTTTCAAATGAATACATGGTTGCTATTTAAGCATGTTTCTAGTATGAGGATCCATCATGGGCATAGATAGGGCCTAATGCATAAATGATCTGACAAACCATAAAGTGTCTTCAAGAGCAATAAATGACTATGTGCTTGAGTTAGAAATAAGATTGCAAGATCTCCTCTGACAAGCCTACTCCCAAATTGATTACATGATCAATTAAATGGATATGAAGATGAACAAGGATATTTTGAATGCATCCCTCAACATTTTGGATTTTTAAAATCAAAATAAATATACTGTGAGCATTTGAGCTTGTTCCTTCAAGAGTCTATTTTTCAAAGTATTGTGTCTCTAATTTCTTTCTGAACTCAAGTTAGAGCATGGTTGAGTAAGAATCCTAATGGCTAGAGGGTGCAAAATCTCACAGTTAGTATCATTCATCATCAAACATCTACCATATCCAAGTGTTAAGATAGTCAGTAGCAGGATAGTAGGATTTTGAGAATTGTCCCAAATCATTCCAAGAGAAAGTTTTAGAGTAATCTTGAGCTAGTTGAGCCCCCAAATGACCCCTAACACTTTCCCAAACCACCCATTAACAAATTAGGCTAGTACTTTGAAAGTCCAATGCAGTGTTTCCCATTATACGACGGTAAGAGTGTGAGTACAATCTTGGATGGTGGAGCTGGTATAGGCATAGTCACTAAGCAGTGTTGGGTCAAGTGGGGATGACTTAAGATAAATAACACAAACCTCATAACTCGAATTGTCTAATGGAACAATAGCCCCAACTGGTAGGAGTTCTAAGGCACATCAAGATTAAGACCTTCAGTCTGCCCTACCAAGTGGTGTTTGTTTTAATGGACTTCCCCAATCAACTGAATGGCCATGACATCTTCTAGGGTAGACCTTTCATGCAAATGGATTGGAAAGGGCCATGATAAGGTGATCATCCAGGATGGGTTGGATGAAGACACTACCACTCTAGCTACATCATCATCTTCTAGTGGCACTTCCTCAAATGGAGGCTTGATCAATCCTCCTCCCAAAGAAGTCAAGGAAGCACTAAGAACCAATATCCAAGATAGAGACACAATACCCAAGGGTCATGATGAATATCTAAAACCCTTGGTAGAGAAAAAATTCCTTATCAAGGTGTAAAACTTGGTGCATGAGTGCCAGGAAAGGTTTGAGAAAAGAATCAAGGAAAGCAAGGGAGATAATACAATCTATCTAAGGCACAAAGCAATCAACCGATCCTTTAAATCCTTGTAAGTGCCCAAAAGAGTAGATGAGGAAATTACCTCATGCTCTTCGATGTAAGGGTCCATATTAATCAAGCAGATGTTTGAAGAAGACCCCGCCTTGCAACAACTGAAGGAGGATGACAACATATCCTTCTATGGCTTAGAAGAGCTTGATTTGATAGGTAGGGAACCTATCTTTGGGCCTTGACACATCGTAGGATTAGCCTCATTTTATCCATGTAAGTAAAGATGCCCATTGCGACACTATTACAAGAAGGTAATCCTACTCTATGGACATGAATGGGAAAATAGTAGCTCTTGATCTCACTAATCCTGAGATGGTCAAACACCTGAATGACCCCCAACACTTTCCTAAAGTACCCATTAACAAATTGGGCTAGTACTTTGAGAGTGATGATACAAATGCAATACTACCCATATTATACCATGATAAACAAGTAACAACAACCTTGGATGGAGGAGCGGGTGTAACCATAGTCACTAAGCGCTGGGCCAAGTGGGGATGATTGAAGATGGATAACACAAACCTCATAGTAAAATTGGCTGATGTAGCAACATCCCAACCAGTAGGAGTTCTAAGACACACCAAGATTAAGACCTTCAGCCTAAGCTATCGAGTGTGGTTTGTTGTAATGGACTTCCCAAACCAATCGAATGGCCATGACATCATATTGGGTAGACCTCTCATGCAAAGTATAGGACTATTCCATGGCTAGAGCTCAATAATATATTAACATAAGGATGACAAGTCATGAGGGTGGATCTCCAAACTTGAAAGGCTCACCCTATGTCAAGGAATCTATTTGCACATTAGCTAAATCCGACATACAAATGATGTCAGATTCTTTTTAAACTTTGTGAGTATATGTTTCTTACTCAATCAATGTTTCTTGCAAACTTTCATGACCATTGGACACATCCGTGTGTGATATAAGCATATCGATGCACAATTTCTTAACATGTGCACCATGATGGTCAAAAATGAGAATGTGCATGCCCCATCTTACAAACAAGATACCTAGCCTCACACATCACCTAGTCTAGCACTCAACATTGAGCGAATCACTAGAGTCTAGTCAAAGTAGAATAGGTTGACACCGAGTGATGTATTCAATGCTTATAAGGAAGAGGGAAAAAAAGAGAGTCCTAAAGACTCTTAGTGAGATCCTTTACCAGAGTTAGAAGACTCACTAAATTGGATGCATATACTAGCCACAATAGATCTACCAAGTACTAAAGGAACTCAATTTGTGCACCATGACAATGATAACCTACTACCACTATACCTTTTTACACCATAAGAGCAGTACTACCTAATCGAAATGAGTGTGCAATTGATAATGTCATTGATACTATGGAGACAGATATTACTCCATCTCAACTTTGGTAGAGCTAACATCAGCACTTGCAACTTGCCAAATACAAGCAGTGGCAGATGCTCAAGTAAGCAACAACCTCATCTCTTGGGAAACATTAAAGCATCTTTTCCAAGTACTACTTCATGTCTGTGATTCCAAAATTCAATCCATAGGAGGTACCTCAATTGAGGTTGTTGGTTCTTGATGAATGTTGAATGTTTCCATGGACAATCACGTTGTGCCTTGTAAGTTTTTTGTAACTCCTTCCTGTAGGTACCTTAACGAAAGCCGCCATTCTTGGTAAAGTCTGGATCCAAGACACTAACAAAAGATTGTTTGGTGAGATGAATCAACCCATCAAGATGTACCAATCACTACCAACCAGCCCAACATTCGAGCATCGGCATCACCATCCACTCCCACCTTTGCAAGTACCTCAACAACAAAGAAAACAAAGTAAGAAGAGAAACAAAGCAAGTGTGGGTTCGAAATGATCTACTAGAGGCCCAAGGGTACTTTGAAGGTGAATCATATGACATCAAAAGCTGCTATACCATGTAAACAACAAACCTCGACATCAAAGAACAAACAATATCATCCAACAAGGAAGGTACCATACCATTGGGTTCCCACGAGACTACTAGAGGCCATCCTCCACCTCCTATCGGGTAATAACACAAAAAAACTATCTCACAAAGAGAGATAGTAACACAAGAACCTACTCGACCACCATTCTACCAAAATGCCTTTGAATTCACTGCATCATCTTCAAGGCAAACGACGGTTACACAAGAACTTGTCTCCAAAAAAGAGATGGTAACACAAGAACCTACCATGAAAAGAATGGAATCTACTTTGGAAGCTATACAAGAACCTTCCTTAGTGATAAATTTGGTATCAAGCTTCATGGCAGCTACACAAGAGCCTGTCACACCAACCACACTAGACACAATGGAAGTCACACAAGAACCTTCCAATGTGACTAAGGAATTAGCCTCACTGATACCCTTTTTAGAAGCATCTTGGGCTTAATAAAAATAGAAGATCTCTGAGACATTACGATCCTACTAACTTTTGCTACAAAGAAGATATATCATTTATTACGGTGATTCAATGAAGTTTGAACATGTGAGAGGCTGTAATCAATGAAGGCACAAGAAGGTTGGGATTAAAAAGACATTACAATGGCAACACTCACATGTGAATCCCTAACTGTCAACAACATAGCATCCCAACTTCTCTTGCTTGCCTCATGGACAACTTCATCTCTCCGTAACCACAAAAGTCAAGGGAGAGACCCTAAAGGTTTGAGTCTACAAAACCAACAATGAAGGATACACTGGCAGTAGATACAACACCGGCAATAGATACACAAGAACTTGCTCCTAAAAAAGTAGTAGTGACACAAGAACTACTATAAGGTCCAAAAAGGTCACCGCAATGATTGTTCAAGGCCTTCATCAACTTTCCCACAAGGAAAATCAAAACCACTCCTTCGGCACAGCATTCAGTCCAACTCTGTAGCAGTAGACCCACAAGAACCTACTCCTAAAAATGGAGTACATCCAAAAGAACCTGTTGCGATAAAAGATATTGGAGAACTTAACAAAATGTTGCTACCATGGAAAGAAAATCTTCATCAACAAAGGGTACGCAACCCTAATAACTTCACCAAGGTCTAGAACCAATCAAAGACACATCAACCACCATCGTCCCAAGGCACTCCTCCACATATGGAATAACAAGTGGTCCTAGTGAGTTTGATTGTAGGATGAATATGATGTCATCAAAATGGGACTAGACGAGTTTCTTGTGATCCTCAAATATTTTTTTTTCACTTTTGTTATACTAACCCTCCATTAGCTAACTCCAACTCTCCTTCCTATTTTCACGTTTTCTTATTCTTCTTCTTTTTTCCTTTCACTATTTAACCTTACTACCCACTTAGACATTTGAGCCTCCCAATTTAATATTAGTTTTAATTTAGAAGACTTTCCTAGGACCCAAGATTCTCTAAACCTCTTCAAGCATAGTCCTCATTTCAATCTAAATTAGAAGGCCTCATTTATTTTCAATTATGAGGTATGTCCATGATGAGGATGGACGTTTTAGATACATTCTAGGAGTCAGAATTGCATTTATGGAATATGTTCATTTCTTCCAAGATGAAAACTCTCTCTCTCTCTCTCTCGCTCAGCTATATTTCCAGAATTGTTTTACAAATGGCCACATGGTTGCCATGTGATGGCTAATATTTTCCTCACTAATTACTTTGAACTGCTATTGTAGCTCAGGAGTCCAAGTATCCTCATCCAATATATAGCTGTATAATTCTCCACCAAATGCACTAGCCTGAAGAGAGAGACTTGCCATAATAATAGCCCTTTGATATGACCTATGCGAGGTTTAATACCAAATTTTTCATCAAGTGCAAAGGCAGTCCTTGTTAACTAGTTGTGCCAAAACCTTTTCCATCTAAAAAAATAAAGAAGACCCAACCCATGTGGAGTCCTATCAAAAGCATAATCTTTAACCGTTATGGACCTATTGGTTAATACAGTCCCTTTGCAAGAATTGAAATCCCATATCTTCATCGCAACCAGACATAAAATGAAAAGATACAAAGAAGTTTCCAAGCATGTATATAAAACACACGAATAGGAACATATTCCTAGTCTCTGCCCTAGCTTATTGCCTACTTTTTTCCATAGCATAAGTCTTATGTGCTATGTATTTGATGCAAATATCTGGCAGTCCATGCTAGTAAAGGTACAAAAAAAGAGATCATGCTCCTCATAATGGATTGTGAAACTTCGATCCAAACATTCATAAGCCAACTCTAAGTTTTCCAATACACAAACATGCCATTAATCCTTGCAAAAACACATGCCAACAAAACTTGTGAATCAATGCCAACTCCGATCGGATAGCCCAACTGACATGTGATACAACCCCTTTGTATGACCTGCCCATTCCATCCCAAACCTATCATCTCTCTCTCTCTCTCTCTCTCTCTCTCTCTCTCTCACACACACACACACACACACACACACACACACACACACACGCACGCACATGCACACACACACACACACACGTGTGCACGTGCGCGCAAGTGGAAAAAGGAGATGCAAGCAGAATGGAAAATTTAGCTCACTCATCAAGGAATTAGAGGGACAAGTTGCCACCCTCCAAGCAGAGAATGAAATATTGAAAGCATGCACGTAGCAAGAAGAAGGGGAATTCCAACAGCCTTTAAATGAGGACCTAAATACTATTAAAGAGCAAGTTAAATCCCTCAAAGCACAAGAGAAAGAGAAAACAAGCAAAGCTTTAGAACAACTCAAATCACTTAATGAAAGCCAGAGAAGAAGGAAAGTGGGCTATCTACAAAGATGGGAACGTCATAATCCAGCAAAGGAAGGAAAGAGGAGAGGAAATAGGTGAGAATAGCACATGAAGGTCCCCAAGCCATGGGGTAAGGGGACAACATGTATTGAAGATAGCGGAATGGAATTGCAATAGCACCCTATGGTCCCCAGACCCAGGGGGCTTCTCAGAGACTGACACCAATAGAGGGGTGATATTCTACACCGAGACACATGAGAGTCTTGAGCGGGGACTACCCACTGTCACGAGATACATTTGGGAGTCAGCCTTCAGAAAGGAGGATAGCAGAATTTGAGGTTCTAGAGGGGTATCAAACGTATTTAGATCACACATGAGGCCGCTTGTCTCTATGATGCGAAAGGAGGAGCATGCACAACATATGTGGATACAATTCCAGCCACCTCACACGTGACCGCTCTTTATTGCAGTATGTTATTCTCCCCCGAACACATCATCATATGCACATGAGGTCACTACGAAGGGTCGCATCCCACATGAGATGATATATGAGGACATTGTGGACTTTTTTAGACAAGGAGAGGTGCTCCTCCTTGGTGACTTCAATGCACACACAGGGAATAGACAGGTGGAGCTACTCGACTTTGAGTCAGATCACCTCTAGGTTCCTGAGGTAGACCCAATAGAGCTCAGGTTAGTGAGACACACAGAGGATGCACCACATGTGAAAGGATATGGGAGGAATCTATTGGGGATGGGAGTGATACATGACCTGACCCACCAGATCATTCCCTACGACCGGATCTACACCTTGTCTCATAGTTTGGAAGATGCCATAGAACCCATGGTTTTACAATGAGTGCTCGGAAATGAGATCCTATTGCATAGGGGAAGCAAGCTTTGGGACACTTGACAAGATTTTAGGTACAGCGTATTTCACGACGTCTGACACGGCATAAGACGCAAGCGTTCCTATCACATAGGATGGATGAGATGATCCGATCTTTTCATGGAAGGGATTCCATCTTTGCATGGGGGCTCTTAACCAAAGGGAAGTCACATATATCTATCACCTACCTACATGTTTGGCACACCTATGTGACATCCCTCTATGATGTCCCAGCTGAGGAGCCACTTGATATGCCCGCTCTCCCCAGGCACCCCACTTGCATTCTATTCACTCCATAGAATGTGAGAGCTACATTATGTGAACTCCACAACTGGAGAGCCTAGGGTCATGAGGGGTTACGGACCAAGCACTTCACACAAGGCAGGAGGTCTTGGCTAGCATAGATGCTCAATCACATCATATGTCATGGCTTCCCTCCTGGTTGGAGTACCACCACCATTGTGCTGATACACAAAGAACTTCATCGACACAGCTTCACCTACCAAGGATACCCGGTCGATATTGTATATTTCTACACTATGGGAATCCTTTGTGGGGCTAGTCTTCATGAGGGCCCATGCAGACAGGGCATGTCTTACATTAGGGCAAGGAAATCTAGTTTGATTGAAGGGTAGTGCTTTCAAGCACATTTTCTAGATCCCTCGACAAAGGGGTGGCTATTGGACACAACCGTGAGGCCGACAACCGTGGGACTTGATTGTGGCTAACTGGCGATGCTTTGAGAGGTTGCAAGTATCTAGGGGATCGAGGATGATTTGAAGCAAGCCTTCTATCCTCCCCCAGATCCTACAGGCACATTTTCCATGACACCTCTCAAGATTGATGCCATTTTCTAGGTGGCCACTTATCTTCACAGGGTTTGGCCTTTGCCTAGAGGGTGGCTATAGAGAGTGGCACTGAAGTGATCCATACGTCTAGCCGAGAGTGGGGTTCACATGGCCTGGTATTCACACATTTCCAAATGGTTTGATAGATGGGTTATCCAAATGGATCGTCTCCCCCCTTTTAGTATAGCTTGCTCCTAATCCCCTGGTCCCAGGAGTTGAGATCAACCATATTATATGGTTGGACCTACTCTATCTTTATACGTCACGAACTTGGGGAGAGTACCAGAAGCTCCCCCCCAAGACCTGGTTCTACCGCGACCATTTCTTGAGAGTGTCAAAGGATGGAGTGATCATCAGACCCTAGTATTTAGACAATAGATGAGTCTCACATGCCTTCAGGATTGTTGGATAGATTCAGGTTTCATCCCATTAGCTAAGGATTGAGACCAAGGACAGCCACAAGTACACCCAGGGAGCAGCGAATTTGCAGATTATGCACTTTGTGGGAGCTAGAGACGAAGGGCATTTCCTATGTACCGGTTCGGTCTACTGTGAGATCCAAGGACGCTATCACTACCTCTCCCAAGAGGGACATGGCTTTGGACCTCTCTCTTGAGTGATTCACTTCCAGGACCAAGTCTGCATTAGGCTCTATCTGAAGGAGATGAGACGACACAGAGAGATTGTCCTGCATCACATCATAGAGCAGGAGAGGGTAGTGCCACATGAGACAGGGTAGGCTGAGCCCAGCAACACGTCACAGATTTCTACACATTTGAGTTCACACTCCTGGGCATGTTAGGTAGAGGAGGAGTAGATTGACGACATGAGTGTAGCATGGTTCAGTGAGACAAGACAACAATGAGGAGGGATGCAGTCACAAACACAAGAGTCACACATGGCACAAGAGCATGCACGATGGAGGTTTAGCCCATCACAGTTCTACTTAGTGGAGACCATTCGACCAAAGGCATCACTATATGGTCCACAAGATACAAGGACCTCGGAGACCATGCCCCTCACCATAGTTTGAGACGATCAGACAAACTCAAAGATGAGACATTTTTGTAGCTCACATGAGAACTACCATGGCACTTGGCTATGTCTTCAGACTCCGAGTCTAAGTCTTGCTATTTGTCCCTAGTCTTGGACGTGGAGTTTTCTTTCTATATAATTTTAGTTTAGTCTAATACTTAGCAAAGTGTCTTAGTGAGCCCTTTGCTTCGGCCCATAGAGGCTTGTATGAACATGTGTCACTCTAATGTTGTACTTTGTCTCATAGGCTTGTGAGGCCTCCTGAAGACGTTAATACATCTGTCTCTCTCTCTCTCTCTCTCTCTCTCTCTCTCTCTCTCTCCCCTCTCCCTCATTTATTTTTTTAGTGTTTTTCTCTACACTCGTTGCTGCTTGCTTTTTGTCTGGTTTGTTTAGGGTCTCCTTTTTGGCACTTCATGAAACCTCCACTCCTCTTTGCATGACTAAGGTGTGAAAGGCCCTTGCAAGGTAGTTGCCTACATCCCTTTCACCTTGACAAGAGAATAAGGAACAAGATATTGACCCCTTACAAGTAATAGATTATAAAGGCTAGAATGGTAAGGCTAAGAAACTTGTGAGTCTCCCTATTGCTATATGAGGTTCACCATTGGCCTTGAGGTTCCACGTGAGGCTAAAACAGGAAGAGTTGTGCTAAGAGGAAAACATTAGATGTGACTCAAGTTGTGCACTCTATTGAGAGAAACACAATTGGAAATCTTGATAGAGTGCTACGACGAGAAAAGATGGTACTGGTGCTAGTGCTGAGAGTCTAGGAAAGGCATTCATTGATACAAGTTGACCTTTGTTGCATCGGCATACAGTGCATTAACTCCTGTAAACACACAACTAGAAGGCTTGGATTGGGTTAATAGATTTTTGGCAAGATTGCCAAGGGAAAATGCAAGTTCTTGAATGAATGTTGAGTTGGCAATCTAAGCTTTTATGTTATTTCTATCCTACAAGAATTGAGGGGAAATCCTCCTCTACTTCTTACGTGGATATGAGGACTTGCACAAAAAAACCAACATTGGACTAGTTTTCCAATCAATCTAAACATTGCATCAATCAACTTGAAGACTCCTCGTTCTCTCCTTTTTTTTATTTTCTTCCTTGATCTTCTTTTCCTGTTTTTTCTAAGTTTAATTTTCCATCATCTATAGTGACTCATAAAAAGTTGCCCATAGCTTTTTTTGAAGTGTTTCTTGCAAGTTCGATAAACTTGCAAGTTTTCTTGTGTGACTCACCCCAACTCATGGGTAACTCCTCCTCCTTTTTTTCATTAGCTAAAGTGGGGGAAAGAATATCCAAGGAGACATGTTCCTCTTTATTACCAACTTTTTCTAGTCTCAACATGTCTTTGTCACTGATGATATGCCTCCATAAACTTTTAGCCACATTCTTGAAGTAATGCATTGGATCCAAAAGACATGTGACTTTCAAATGTTTCTAGTAAGCCTATCAAATATAGAGAGTCTCCTCATGTTAGGTGGAGGCGTAGAGATGCTAGGATGAATCCAAAGTCACGTGGACAACATTGTAGGAGAAGTTACGTTGACATGAGAATATATGATTGGAAGAGTGGATTAGTGAAAGGATTAGGCGAATTAATAGAGGCGCAATCCTAGTTTTTGTCGGTTCGGGATGTGCGCACCGGTTGTCGTCCCCCCTGCCATTGCTGCTGTTGCTGCTGCTCTGTCACCTTCTCCATCGCCATCGCCATCGCCCATCATCGATTTCATCTCCCTCCTCACTCCCATGACATGGCCCATGAGATCCTCGGCCTTGGCTTCCTCGCCCACAAGCGCCATTGCCTTTATGAATCCAAAAAGGACTCCCTCCGTAAGGAAATCGATCAGCTCCGTGACTTTTTCATGGCCATGGACAAGGATCGCGAGCTCCTGGAGGGCCAGATTAAGGCTACTCATATCCTCTGTAAGAAGAAGCTTGTGAAAGCCGAGAAGGAACTGCAGCAAACGCAAGCTCGCCTCAGAGAGACCCAGAATGAGGCAGCCACTCTTCTCGAGGGGAAGCAGCTTGAGATGGAGAGGCTGCAGAAGGAGCGAGATGATGCGGAGGCACAATTGGGAAACGTCAAGGTGGGATCTAAATTTTATAAAGGGTATACAAGGTATCTCGAGGAGAAGGTCTGCGTGTTGGTTGCAAAACTGCACGAGTATCATCGTGACCTGCAAAAGAAGACGGAAGAGATAGTTGAGACCAGGGGTAGAGCTGTGGAAGAGTTGGAATGGGTAAAACAAAACATGCTCCAATTTGAGAAGAACTTGTTAGAATTTCACAGCACCAATACTCAGGTGCGAGTTACAGCTGTCCTTGTGGCTAATCAGAGATTTGTCCGCGGTCTAAAATAGAGCCAAAAATACCATTCCCAAATGCTTGCAAGAGAACTCTTCAAATTATCGAAAAAGTAAGGTTTCTGCCGTGAGCAGCCGTCAGTAAAGATTCGTGTATCTTATTCAACTTGCAGTTATCGTCGGAAAAGGAGCACCTTATGAACGAAATCCAGGGAATGAAGCAGCTGGAACCTCCTACGGCCAGTACTGGCAAGTAAATTCCGTCGACCCTATCAGTTGCAATTTGCAGGTTAATTATTGTGATTCCTCGCAATTTGAACTCTCCGTGGCCTACTCTATAACTTACGAGAAGAGAACTTCACGTGAACATCAACTCCTCTTAGGTGGTGAACGTAATTGCCATCCTGTCCAGAATAAGAAAATAGCAGATCATTTTTTGTTCAGACACAGTTCTTACATGTCCAGCTTGCCAACAGATCTGTAAGTTGAAATTTCTTGTAGGTCCACTGAAGGATTAGCAGATGCTGAAAAAAAACTCCATTGTGCCAACCAGATTATTCAGGGACTCCAAGAGAGATTGCAGAGGCTTCAAAGTGAACTTAAATCTGCAAACAGGAGGGCACAATCGGCTGCTTCACAATTGCTTGACGCTGATTTCACCATTAATGAATTGCAAGGAAAAGTCTTGAAGGCAGAGAATGAGCTTCGGGAAATGAAGGAAAAGAATTTAGAATATGTGACAGAAAAAATAGAAGCTGATGCCGCAGCACAGCTAAGGGAGGCAGCTATATCTGTCCTCAGGTTGAGGATATATGCACTTGAAGGTGATCTTCAAAAGGAAAGGGAGACAAAAACTCAGAAGCTTTCAGAGTCCAATTCAAAGACTTTAACTCAACTCTCTCCAGACATAGATTTTGAAATTAAAGCAAGGCCAGCTATAATTGAGAGGGTTCTCAATAGAGACAAGGGTGTTGCTTCAGATTATGCAGCAGCAAAATTAGAAGCTGCTAAATATCAGCTACAAGAGGATGCTGAAACCATCAAGAAACTCAGGGAATTGAACATAGACCTTGAGAGAGACTTGGAAAAAGAGCGTGCACGAAATTTGTCATGCCATGGGTTTAGATCTGATGCATGGAGTGTAAAGAAGATGAAGAAATTGGAGCAAGCACTTGCAGAAGCACATGAAAGATACACACTTCTGCGGAAAGGTTAGTTTTCATTATGCTTATAATGTACAACTATCTACGCAGGAAAGGCTTGATGACATGTTTAGTCTTTGCCTAAGAATATACCAGTCTTTCAGTGGTCCTATTCAAGCCACTGAGTTTCTGCGGCTATATTCTTTTTTGAACGTATGCAACTGAATATGTTCGTGGAACCTAATTTAGAGCACTATTAGTCTAAAATCCTTCAATATAACAATGAGAGTATCATCAATCTAACATCCTTTTATTTAATAATTAGAGATGAATGATTTGCGAACCAAAAATACTGCAGTTCATTCTCGTGAAAACACCAGCACCGACCAATGTGACAAGTCACAACAATCCCACCAGGCCCATCTGCAGGTACTTTCTGGTACATGATATCGTTGCATTGCACTTCGTAGAATGGAAAGGCTGGGGGAGGGTGTACAGGGCCCTGGTCGATACTAACAGTAGGCTGAATGTCTCATAAATATGTCAGGGGAACAAAATAGCAAGGAATACTGATGTGACTGCCTAGTTTAGGTCTTGAAATCCGTAGTTTATTCTAAAATGTTGTGAGCTTTAGAACCCCATGGTGGGTTTCTGAACTGACTAAGATCTAAAACATTATAGAAGTAAAAATTAAGAGGCTAATTAGCACTGTGGATGGTACCTGCTAATATGAAATCACAATCTCGAATGAGTGTGCAGTCTTGACATTGTCTATGCCTCATCAGTGGTTAAGGGGGCAATCAGAACTAGCATCATTGCAAAAAGAGGCCTTTCCTACGTATTAGGATCTCAACAATCCAACAAAGGACAACTTGAATCATGAAAAAGGCAGGCACCATGACGTTTGACGGATTCAATATAGACAAAGTGGCTGCTAACACTAGGCTCATCCTTTCTTCCACACCTCTAATGGCAAGGGAATGATCAAATATGTGTTAAATCCTCTCCTCTTTGGATATGTTAAAAGCTTTAGTTCATGCTGAGACACCCTACCCAAATTTGATGGCGTTCCTGAATTTACACTCAATTATGATCATACATAGGGAGTGGGCTTGATTGATTGTTCGACAATAGCAGTGTGGATGGGCAGGGCTTGAGTAGGAGTGGGCAGAATTGCAGTATACTCTTGGCATATTGTTTTGAAATCATGACACCTCATCTTCCTTCTGGTTTCGTTCAATCCATCCTTGTATTCTGTTAGTTCGCCTATTATTATTAAAAAACTATGTATATCATGCAGCTATGCCCCTCTGAGAACGTTGAGGATGAACTTGCTTCTGAGGACACTTCTGAAATAATGCGCCTATTTCTGGAGAGGGAGCCCCAATATACATCTACTGACTTTTTAGAAGTTGGCGATTGGACAACAGATGAGGATGACGAGAATCTGCAGCAGGATGGGAACGAAATTGATGTGAGTCAAAACTAATCAAAATTCATAGTTTGGTTTCTTGGTATGGTATCTCAACTTACATTTTCATAGGCATTGAAACGACAAGCACATAGGGCATAACAAAGGTCTGTAGACTAGGGGTTGAGCAGCAGATTAGCTGGCAAGGAACATCTTAATTTGTATTCTTTCCAATTTTAATGATAAATGAACCCCTAGTTTGATGGCTCTTATACAAATTGAAGCCTAAAACTTTTGCTCTCGGGAGATTCCTTATAAGTAGAAAAAGAGTGGCAATATTCTAATCACACTTCAACTCTGTGCAATCAGGGATCATAGGAGCATGAAATTTTTTGCAACATGGATGGATGGCATAGTGTCATGGTCTGGTTAAATAAGGCAGTGCTATGCTTGCCTCTCTTGCAAAGTTCCCATGGAAAGATGAAAGCAGACCATAGAAACATGAAAGCAGAAGCCCAAGCATATTTGACGTCTGAGACTCAGGACAATTTTTGTATCAAAAGGCCTGGCAAGCACAAGTCATCTCATCACTGGGATAGGCTTCTTGTTTGCTGCTCTTCTTTCCACAAATTAAGGAAGGAGAAACCAGAAGTCTCTTCAGGATGTGGCTTCTTTGATCAAAGCTTTGTACAAGTTTGCTATGGAGTTCTTGAATCTTTACTCTCTCTAGGCAATTCACTGGAAGCAGCGAATCAAGAGTGATTTCAGGATTTGGGCTATGATCATTCAAGAATGATGCTGAATATTTGACATGAATCATATGTTCATTCCATTTTTTTGGACCTACAGCAGCGGTCCAAGATTCTTCCACATGCTCTCATTTATGATGTTGGTGACATGACTCCGTACACTGAAATTGTAGCTCATCAGTTGATGGGGAAGGAGCAGCCTGTAAGTTTTCCAGATGGCAAGGCCGTGGTCACTTGCATCTGAAGGGTTTCACTTCTTCAGTTTGAGGCAGTTCAATGAGCGACTCCCATTCTCAAGGTTTTTGGGCATTGACATGGTCGCACAATTCTGTGCCATTTGAGTGTAATATATAAAATGTTTCATGTGGTGTTTATTTTTTGGCTGGATATAATCATCCTTTCAAGCGTTATCTATCTCCAACGTCCTACCCAGAGCCCAAACTTTCTGGTCTGCAAATGTAAAGGTGACGGCTGAACAGCAGGCCACTTTGATTCATCAGGTGCTGCTTGCCAAGAAAAAATCTTTGATACAGCATCTCTTATATCGAACAACTATTACAAGTTTGTCCTAGCCAGCAGTACCAATAGGTGGTTTCATTGCAGTCGATTCTTTGCTTCTTCTTTACTCTCTTTTCAACCTTTCAAGATTGATTTGCTTGCCAAAGTGCATGCTATTCACTAGGCAAGTATCACTCATAATTCAGTTGGTTCATTTGATGAAATATGGGGCATTCTGATTAATCAGGGGATGTTTTTGCCTGCAATCCTCTTCAAGGCAGTTGCATGGATAGGAGGGTTGATGCTAGACAGGCCTCATTGAGTCCCTTGATAAAGGGCATTTGTGCGCAATGCCCTTGTTTGCAGGGTGGTTGGGCCTGTGATTTTACCTCTGATAGAGCAGGTCCATAAAGGATTGAACAGGAACGTTGGAATGTATATTTTGAGACTGTGGCCATGAAATGGAATTTAAGAAAGAAGTTTCTGATGATGGCAGGATGAATCACTTCTTTTCTACAGGAAAACGTGTGTTCTTGGTGGAGGATGAATTCTTTCACTAGCCTATAAACATGGGCTTTTTACAACCCATAAACAATATGCAGATGTCTTCAGGACATACTGAAACAAAAGTCAGGTGAAAAACCGGTGGTGGAGACCAGGGAAGAGACTGTAATCACTACTGGCAGTATTGATTCCCTTCTTATAAATGAAACGTGAAACAATTATTGAGCTATTATTTAAAGGGATTTGGTCAAAAGAATTTGGAAGTCAGATTGCCATCGTTTCTGGGATGACATTAACTATGGCATGAGACAGGAAGGCACAAATTGCTCCCTTGGTCTGCACCACTTTTTTTTACATTGCCTGTTCTTTGATATCTTGTGAGCAACCTTTTCTAGCCACGAGCATGTTTTGTACAATACTGGCATTTTGGTAACCAAGCCATGTAATAAAGGGGAATTTAGTTTTAGCTAGTTCAGTTCTAAACTTGGGATGCAGTGTGAAACAAGGTAGGCTATATAAGATGAACACCTTGATTCTATGGATGCCGTACTCCCTCCCCATCCCTCTCTCTCCTTGACTTGGCTTCCTCAATTCTTTCCCTCTCTCCTGTTGATCCCTTTTCACTCCCTACTCCAATCTCCAATCTCCAAACTGCTACCTTCTGCTCCACCTGCCTTATTTCAGGCAGCCAAGGAGGAAATCTTGCTTGTTTTCTCTCATTTCGTAGAAGACATAACAAGCATAGAGACTAGGCTACATCCCCTATACACGTGCATGCCCTACTTATTCTACTTACAGCAGAAAACGTGACTTTCATACATGCTACCCTAAATTCATCAAGGTTATGCATAAGACAACACTGTCTTGGGTTTCAATCCCCCACCCCTTTCCCTCTCTCACAAAAAAGAAAGGAAAGAAAAGAACAAAGGTAATATTTATCTTTATTTCTTTGGATCCAGTGCTGGTGCTCTGTGGATTGCTCCAACGCAGGCCCATGACTGGCCTTGTATGGGCCTGAGCCCCCTTCTTTAGATGGCCACCTTGGTAGGTATCCAGCTGCCCCTGTCTGGCAGACTTACTCTGCTGCGTGCCCTGGCCAACCTGGCAGGTTTGTAGTGCATGAAAAATCCTATGCAGAGATCATCAGCACCGTGAAAGGCATCAAACTATTGTGGATTTATGGAGTCCTTTTAATTGTGTACATTTGCATACATGTCTATGTGTAGGAGGGGCATCTACAACGACGACCCCAAGAACATCATCAATTAAAGCCACCCCACCAAAAAGATTGGAGAACTCCTTCTGCCCACCTTATGTATGGGGTGCCATCTCAAGTGTGCACTGTGGACCACCTTCGCTAGAAAAGTGGGGATCAGAGAAGATACCAAGACCCTGAAGGACGCAAGCACAAGAGATTCGCATCAAGCCCCTAGACCCTCAGCTGACCACGCTCCATTATAATGGATCCATTCTTATCGTATGTATTTAGCTTCTCAAGTTGCCAAGCAATTCGAATGCCTAAATGTAGGTATCATCTTACTCTTGATATTTGGATGTCGATGTTGAGTTTCAATGTACCCACATATGAACACCAAAAGCACCCTTGTTGCCATAGTGGTAAAGCCAAGACTTGACATTTTTTTGCAAAGGTTTGAGACATCACAAAGACTAAGAAAGTTCTTTTTGCATGTCAGGATTGCAATTCTCTTGAAGATGCGTGTCAAGCGACTAGAAATGTTAGTCCCAAACCTTTTGGGGGGTCTGAAAAGGTTCGAGACATCACAAAGACTAAGAAAGTTCTTTTTGCATGTCAGGATTGCAATTCTCTTGAAGATGCGTGTGAAGCGACTAGAAATGTTAGTCCCAATGAGCCATATAGCAAGCAAGTGCATGGAAAAAGAAACAATTCAAAATTGTAGATGGTGTTAGAATTATTAAAAGATCTTTGCACATGCAAAAATTGCACATTTTCAACGTCTTTCATTTTAGGGTGAATCTCGATAACAATACCAAAAACTATCATGGGGGGTCTGAAAACCAAGTCTTTCATGTGTCGAGGGATCTATTGGCCTTTTGTAGTGCATCACATGTCTTTTGTACAACATGTTGCATCTCCACATATGCAATTGATGTGACATTGATGAAATGAACCATCATTGTAAAGCATATGCATCTACGGGCATGGTTACCTCTACTAGATGTGGGTCAAATTCCTTCATTTGACTTTGGACATATACATTTGTAAGACTAGAATAAGTCCAAGCATACAATTTAGAGTTTTTGTTGTTCTAAAGATAAAAAATCTACATGGAAAATAAAAGAGAAAATAAAAGAGAAGAAAAAAAGAAGTAAACAAAAACTTTTAAGAAAAACGAAAGGAAGACATACTTAGCAAGCAAAGCAACACTTACGTCGTCATCAGTGTCCAAGCATAAGCAGCTATATTGGGTTTCTAAAGACCCGCGGAGTCTCTTGGGCAAACCCGGTGCTTACTAAAATAAATCAAATAAACAAAAGAGAAAGAAAACAAGAAAGGAAGAAGAGAGGAAGAAGGTGACTAAGCAAAAATAAACAAGCAAGTCAAGAAACAAATCTTCCACAAAACTGGAATTAACACACACACTCTCTCTCTCTCTCTCTTATTTAAAACATAAAAAGCTAAATGGACCCTTTACACTTATGCATCGCTTCCTAGAAAGAGGCAAAATTACGATCCTAACTTTAGAAAGCACAAGCATACTCAATCAAACTCTCTTTTGAAACTAAAAGAAAAACGGGCTATTCAACTCCCTGCTTTTTGTTTTCAGCTTATGTTCAATCATTCTAAACATACCTAAGGCCGATACACCATAGATGAAAGACTTCATATCTAAGATTATGCGTACTTTTTTCATTATTTTCCTTGGATTATACCTCTTGTGTAATAGTAAAGTGATCCAATTACTACATTGAGTGGTAAAAGACTCCTTCGCTATACAAAGGCAGGGAAATCTATGGAATTGGGAAGAAATGACTCCATATTTTGCCAAATCAGAAATGTTTGAGTCAATGTGAGGCATTTTTATAATGTGTAAACCACTATATTCAGGCTATTCACATTTATCGTATATATCAACCTCTAATCCTATGGTAGATTGAGAAAGTCTAAGATCTAAGAAAACATAAGTGCAGTTCAGTTCACAAGAGTCAGGAGGATAGATTCCTTCTCCAAAAGCACAAGCGTCTTTGTACATAAAGAAATAAGATGTTGCATAAACTCAAAATCATAAGTGAAAAGATAAAAGTTTGCTAAAAAAATGGCACAATTAGTGCCCATGGGAATTCTTATAATTTGTTGAAACAAAGAATCACCTATTGTGATGTAAAGATTATCTAAAAGAAAATCTATCCAAGAGCAAACATCTTCAACACTTACTACCTTTGTGTATCTTTTCTTTTTAGAACCAATGTCATGATCTTTATTATTTAGCCACAAAAAGTCAAAGCATAAAGCTGTTTTCTCAACTTTTGCACTTTGCATCTATCTTTGTCAAATCTCAGCTTCAAAACTTCATCCACTAGCTTTTTGATTCTAAACTTCAGGTCTTCCGGGCTGATCTTTGTGTAAAGAATATGAGACTCTTTTTCCTTAATGCTTCGAGAGGAATTAAAAATTTTTACAACAGGTGCTTACTAAAATAAATCAAATAAACAAAAGAGAAAGAAAACAAGAAAGGAAGAAGAAAGGAAGAAGGTGACTAAGCAAAAATAAACAAGCAAGTCAAGAAACAAATCTTTTACAAAACTGGAATTAACACACACTCTCTCTCTCTCTTATTTAAAACATAAAAAGCTAAATGAACCCTTTACACTTATGCATCGCTTCCTAGAAAGAGGCAAAATTATGATCCTAACTTAGAAAGCACAAGCATACTCAATCAAACTCTCTTTTGAAACTAAAAGAAAAACGGGCTATTCAACTCCCCGCTCTTTGTTTTCAGCTTATGTTCAATCATTCTAAACATACCTAAGGCCAATACACCATAGATGAAAGACTTCATATCTAAGATTATGCGTACTTTTTTCATTATTTTCCTTGGATTATACCTCTTGTGTAATAGTAAAGTGATCTAATTACTACATTGAGTGGTAAAAGACTCCTTCGCTATACAAAGGCGGAGAAATCTATGGAATTGGGAAGAAATGACTCCATATTTTGCCAAATCAGAAATGTTTGAGTCAATGTGAGGCATTTTTATAATGTGTAAACCACTATATTCAGGTTGTTCACGTTTATCGTAATATCAACCTCTAATCCTATGGTAGATTGAGAAAGTCTAAGATCTAAGAAAACACAAGAATCCTCTCTTGAAGTGCAGTTCAGTTCACAAGAGTCAGGAGGATAGATTCCTTCTCCAAAAGCACAAGCGTCTTTGTACATAAAGTCTTGAAAGTCAGGAACATCTGGTACAAATAAATCATCTATAAAACGCCTAACTTGGCTAAGCTTATGTAAGATGATAGGGCAAGTATTGATAGAAATAAGATGTTGCATAAACTCAAAATCATAAGTGAAAAGATAAAAGTTTGCTAAAAAGACGGCACAATTAGTGCCCATGGGGATTCTTATAATTTGTTGAAACAAAGAATCACCTATTGTGATGTAAAGATTATCTAAAAGGAAATCTATCCAAGAGCAAACATCTTCAACACTTACTACCTTTGTGTATCTTTTCTTTTTAGAACCAATGTCATGATCTTTATTATTTAGCCACAAAAAGTCAAAGCATAAAGCTGTTTTCTCAACTTTTACACTTTGCATCTATCTTTGTCAAATCTCAGCTTGAAAACTTCATGCACTAGCTTTTTGATTCTAAACTTCAGGTCTTCCAAGCCGATCTTTGTGTAAAGCGTGGTAAAATCAAAGGTCTGAAGGAGAATAGAAGACTCTTTTTCCTTAATGCTTCGAGAGGAATTAAAAATTTTTACAGCAGGAATCACTCCTACAGAGTCATTTAAAATCCAACTTGACTGCAAGGGGACATCCGCCTCCTTTAATAAGTCCCTCCAAAGTTCATGGGAACTAGGCAACATGGCTTGGAAGCAGTAGCTTAGCCATTTAGAGTCATCCATCAAAGTAGGCTCACAAGCCGCTGCAATTAATATTGGCATTTTTGGAGTTTCGCGGAACTTCCGAGCAGCACAAAGAAAAGCGATACTTGGATTGCAAACAAACTCAAGAGACTTGCAAAAACTCTGGTGTTTTGAGATCAAATTCTTTTGAGAGACTAAGGTAGGGGCGTAAGTTTTGATAGACGAGTTCGCTTCTCTCAAAAGACTTTCTAAGTAAAACTTTTTTCAAATAAAAACAAAGTTTATTGGAACATTTGTCCATATAAGAAATGACAAATTCCTATGGAATTTTCAAAGAAGAGTTTCATCTTCTTTAGAAAGATGGTGACTTTGCTTTGAGCAATTAACCGAAGGCACTTCTTCTACTTTCAAAGCTACTTTCTTCAAAATCTTCCCTTTCCATTCTAATAAGATATTTTTAACTCCTAAACATTCTTCTAATTTCAAAGCAAACTTTGAGATTCCCTTATTGATAGCATTTAAAAGGCAAGACTCTTTAAAAGAGTACAATTGAAATTTCGTGCCTTGCATGAAAAGGTCTCTTAAGTTACTAGAAAGCAAATTTGAGGTATGAGTTGTGACTACATGTCCTAAATCAACATCAATAAAGCTTTGGAATCTCTTACTTTTACAACAACAAGGTTCTCTAAGGATGGAAGATTTTGAATGCTCTGAAAGCCTTTTACCTATCTCCATGTCAAGAAGCTTGCATGCTATTTTCTTCAATATATATCTAAATGAATCCAAGAGCATGCCCAAACTCATCCTCTTAAAACCCTAGTGCAGTTTCAATCTCACTGTAAGATTGTAGGTCATGTCAAACAGACCTTGGTCAACCTATTACGGTTGAGACATCTTATCGGCCAAGTCGAGCTATTGGCACTTCTCCCCTATATTAAGGGCCTCATGGAGGCACTACTGATTATCCCATTGAAGCCCGGGCGTGCAAGAGCAGTCAAAGCTTCACTAAAGCCTGTAGATCTCAATTTTCAGTAGATCTCAATTTTCAGTCTCCCTTAGCTATGTTTTGCTCAACACTTTGCTTGAGGCTTGCAGCTCACACTAGAGCAGCTTTCTATTTCTTAGTTTGTTTCAAATTATGGGTTCACGTCTTGTGTACCTTTGTGAGTGTGAGAGAGTGTTATAGGTTTGTCCCCGAAAATTGAGGTTGAAGTCCCAAAGCCTTTGTTTCTAACAAAAAAATGAAAGTCTTCTCTATACCTTTTGAGGCTCATTAAAGCAAAAACCAGTGATCGAATGATCTCACTGATGTGTCAAAAACAGCTACACACATACTTAAAGTGAGAGTACACAGCAAGTAGAGGCAAGGCTCCGGATTAAGAATGGATATGAGAGATTTCCCACATTTAATGACATGCTTTTGTCATTATGCCATGAATCTACACACTAGAAGAGCACACCATATGCAGCACTGAGCTTGAATAGGGAACATGACCTTCTACCTTCTCTTGTACAATAATTCTCTTCAGTTTGGCATGGAGATTATCCATTTGTGGATGGTTTGTTTCTCCTACTATAAAATCATATACTTTGTTGTCAATCTCAATGAAGGCCATCCCTGGCTTCTTCCATGCTTCTGCACAGTTTTTCAGCTCCTGTATTCTGGTAGCATTACCCCACAAGTTACCTTCAGCGTACAGATTTGTCAGCAGCACATAGCAAGCAGCATCTCTAGAAGTTTTTCTGATGGCATGGTTGAAACAGCATTTTCCAACCTCCATATTACCATACGTCATACTATTACTGAGCAAAGACATCCATCCAACAGCTCCAGTTGGGTAAGGCATTGTCTGCAGTAAAGCATCTGCCTCAATCAAGCATCCTGCACGGCCAAGCAGGTCAACCATGCAATTATAGTGCTCTACAGTTGGTGTGACATCATGCTGTTCTTTCATCCAGCAAAAGTAGAGACACCCTTCATCCACTAAACCCATATGACTGCATGCTGAGAGAAGAGATACATATGTCACACCATCCGGAACCAAGCCGTGTTTCTGCAAATCAGTGAAACATCTCCGAACCATATCAATCTCGCCCTGTAAAGCATACCCAGATATGATGGCATTCCAAGATACCACACTTGGCAATGACAAACCACTGAAAACACTTTTTGCATCATCAAGGTTCCCACATTTAGCATACATGTCAATGAGGGTGTTACCAACACATATATCCAGCTCAAAACCACTTTCAACTATGCGATTATGAATTAGCTTGCCTTGATGTAAGGCTCCAGTGCCGGAACATGCTCTCAAGATGCAAACAAATGTCACATGGTTTGGATTCCTGCCCTCCTGTTCCATTTGTTTATATAAGTGGAGAGCCTCCTGACTATGTCCATGTAGGGCATAACCTGCAATCATGGCACTCCACGTGACTACGTCTCGATGTGGCAATTTGTCAAATACTTTATGAGCATCACCAAGGCTCTCACATTTAGCATACATAGCAATGAGAGTGTTGCCCACATACTCAGAAAGCTCAAAACCACTTTCAATGATGTGGCCATGAATCCACTTGCCATGTCCCAGATCCGCTGCACTGGTACATGCTTTAAGCACAGCTACAAAAACATATTCATCTGGTCTCATACCCAAACGTCGCATTCGATGATACAATGTGAGAGCTTGCTCACCATACCCAAGCTTGGCATGCGCCAAAATTATTTCACTCCACGTAAAAACATTTGGATTGGTAAGTTTATTAAATACTTGGTTTGCTTCCAACAAACTTCCACACAATGAAAACATGCGGATCATGTGGCTCCCCAAATAGGCATCTTGTTCACATCCATTTCTCATGATTAGGCCATGTACTTGTCTGCCTGCTCTTAGATCTCGCTTTTGGATGCATCCCTGAAGAAGACAATAAAAAATATTGTTCGAAACCTGAATCCCCTGCAGGTGCATATCACTTACAGCATCAAGAGCCTCAAGTACTCGACCCTCCTGACATTTTCTTAGGACTCCTGCAGAAAGTCGTTATTCCGCACCTGCCATGAGCTTAAGTCCAAAAACCAATACTAAACATTTTCAGCAGCAACTCTAAGAACACAGAAAAGGGTAAATCTCAAGTGAGAAAACATGCGACGACCAATGAACAGAGGTTGGATTCTGGAACAATGCTATAGCCAGATCATTGAGGACTTTTGCACAGCAGGGATCACAGATTCCAAAGAAACACAGACACCATCATGAAGTAAGACCTAAGCCAAAAAACAGCATACAATCCATTCAAACATCTAAACCTAGTCTATGATCCCATGAAGTTCTGACACTCAGATCATTGATGACTAATCCCATGCAGTCCTAGGACCACCTGCGCTTCTGGGTTGAAATATCCCAGGTCCATGTTTAACAAAAATGCATTCTAAAGTAGAAGCATTTCTCTTCTTCTTGCTCCCACTGGAAGAAGAGTCATCATCATCAAAAGTCTTGGCATTCCTCTTTTTGTTATTGGGACTTGCCGTTGCCAGGCTTGCCCTTATTCCAATACAGCACATCTGTTGGAAAGGTCACCTCCACATCTGAAAGCCCCCATATGAGGAGAGCGTGGGGGAGGGAGAACTAGGGCAGAAGATGCCCAGAGAAGAGAGAGGGCGCTGCCACATGGGAAGCACCTCACAAGAGAAGATACCTGGAGCTCCAGAAGCTGTCTCAGATGGTGACCATGTGCAGGAAAGGTGGTGAGGGCAAAAGTCCTTGGATCTGGCCTGGCAGGAGGCGCAGCAGCGCAGGGAGTCTCTGGGCAGTAGGCGTCAAGCCAGATGGCAAGGGTTGTGGGCAGCAGAGCAACCTGCAGCAAGCCCTAGAACTGCGCACACTTGACAGAAGATGCCAGCACCTGGTCGGCTGTTTGGAAGCATGATAGGGCTGGTCACAGCCGGCCTATCAGGCCTGCATAGTTGCACGAAACGGCCGTTTCGTGGCCGGAAACGGCGTTTCGTAAAACCTGATTTGCCCTAAACCCTAAAAACGTGATTTCGCCGCCTCCCGCCCATTCCACTCCTCTTGTGCATCCTTGCTGCTCTCTCCACCTTCTCTAAGCTTTCTCCATCCCTCCATCCTTTGCTCTTGGACTCTCCATCCCGTTTTCCTTGGACCTCCATCCTTCTCTCTCCATCCTCTTCATCCTTTGCTCCATCTTCTCCATCCTGCAAGCTGCAGCTTGGCAGCCTGCTCTCCAGACTCCATCCCTCCATCCTTCTTCTCTCCATCCTCTCTTTAATCTTACCTGTAACCTCTCCATCCTCCTTCACTTCTACCTCTGATCCTCCAGGCTCCTTCCACCTCTCTATCCTCTTTTACCTCTGAGCTCTCCATCCTCCTTCTACCTCTCCATCCTTTCTCACTTGTGACCTCTCCATCCTCCTTCTCACCTCTCCATCTCAATGCCGAGAGATGCTTATTGGGTCCATGTCTCCCTCCTGGATAGTTATAATGGAGGCGGTGGCTCCAAGAAGTGGAGATGCAACTATTGCGGCATAAGCAAAACGGGGTCTGTCACACGGGTGAAAGACCATCTAGCAGGTGTTCCCAGCAAGGATGTAGGACCTTGTGAGTTCGTGCCTACTCCAGTGAAAGGTGGCCTAACAGAATGGAAGTGTGTGCGTATGGCAGCCTTGGCTGCAAAAAGTTGAGGACAAGGGCTGCAAGATGAAGAAGAGGCTGCTGACACTGAGCCATTGGATGATGCCAGCACATTGGGTTCTGCAAAGAGAAGTAGAGGGGCATCAACTACATCGAGCGCGGGTCCTAGTGCTACAAGAACACCCTTGCCACATGGATCAATTAGTGTGGATGCTAGTGCGGGGAAAAGAGGATCACTGCAAAGGTCTAGCATTCAAGCACGCTTGCAAAAGCAAGCAGTGAAGGAGGCCACTAGTGAGCTCACAAAGCTCTTCATATAGTGTGAAATACCCTTTCATGTGGCGAAGACTACACGATGGAGGAAGGCCATGAGAGCCGTAAGCCGCATTGGGTATGAATGGGAAGGGCCTACATATGAGGCCTTGCGGACAAGAGAGCTAAGAAGAGAGAGGAAATGTGTGGAAGACCAAATGAAGCCCTTGAAAGAGACTTGGAAAAAATATGGATGCACACTCTTATGCGATGGATGGTCAGATGCACGCAAGAGGAATGTGTACAATATTTTAGTGTCTTCTTGCAAGGGAACCATGTTCTTGAGAGCCATAGACGCTTCCACTGCAGGTACAGTGATTACAGGGTTGTATATTTGGAAGCATTTACGGGCAGCCATTATGGAGATAGGTGTTAAGCATGTGATGCAGGTGGTGACAGATAATGGCAGCAATTGTGTGTCAATGGGTGTCATGTTAGAAGATGAGTTCCCTAAGATTGTGTGGACACCCTGTGCCTCACATTGCCTTGATCTTTTGATCGAGGACCTAGGAAAGATACCTTGGATTGATGCCATCTTCTCCACAGCCCGCAGTATCGTGAAGTTTGTCACGAAGACACCCAAAGTCCTCAGCATCTATCGGGCTTACAGTGACCTTGAGCTATTGAAACCTCCAGCCACAAGGTTTGCTTACATGTTCACAGTGGTGGAGAGGCTTGTGCGAGTGCGCCAGGGCTTGTTGCGCACGGTTGTGTCTCCGGAGTGGGGAGATTGGGATGATAGAGGCCAAGCAAAGTCTATCAAATTTTTTCGCACGATCATGGATGAGTCTTAGTGGAATCAGGCGGAGGCATTAATCAAATCAATTAATCCTATCTACACGGTGCTTCGCATCACGGACATGGAGGGAAGCACATTAGGGCTCTTGTATGAGTTTATGGACAAGATTGGAGAGGCCCTCAACAGAAACACTTTCCTATCGCCTGATAAGTAAGACTTTTTACTTTTCTAATATGTATAATTATTGCAGTTACTAAATTGCAATTTGTTATCATGAAGCCTAGAATTTTCAGATATATATTATGTATGTACTATTATCTAAAGTCTATGAATTTTGCATGCATAATGCATTCTAATTTCTTGTGGCATGATTTAGGGTTGAGTCCCATCCGTGCTATATGGAATAAGCGGTGGAATTGGTTCCACCGCCTAATCCATGCGGTGGCACATGTATTGCATCCGCTCTGGCGCAGTCAAGAGCAATATGAGAATGACGAGTTGGAGGAGGGGATGCAACAGTATCTACAAAATTGGACGACTGGTGACTTGGAGATGCAACGAAGAATGGAGATGAACTTCTATTGTTCCGCAATCACAGCCTCTCCTTTGGTTGATGTTAGGTACTATTTATCTAATTCCTACTCCAGATCACGGGAGCAGCACCATGTATATCCTCCCAGCCAACCTTGCTGAAGCTCAACCAGCAGACAGGGAATTCCAAAAAAAACATACGTGAAAACTCCTTCTCTTCTCACTCTAGCCTCAACAAGCCCCATCTCCCTAGATAGATCTAGATGCCACATGTCATCCATATAGGGCCTTCCTAATGCAACATTTCACTCCTCTCTTGGGATGCATTAAATCCTTTGCCCCTAGGCACAATCTTTGCATTAGGCCCTTAGCCTTAGATCTACCTAGTCTGGTGCTGTCAACCCTCACCTAGGACCTTGACATTAATTCCCTCCCGATCTTTTACATGAAGCGCAAACAAATAATTTACAAAGATAGATCCTTTAAGGGAAATGTCGACTGATTCTTCCGAGGTCATGCTACCTCGGCTAGAGCGTAACATTCCTTCCCTCTTCAGACATCAGCGTCCTCAATGATAAAATCTGAGAACACTCTCCGCAACTGGTATACGGATTCCCAGGTAGCTTCGAATAGAGGCTGACCATGCCATGCAACCAACACCGTGGGTATCTTTCGATTTCGTATTTGCATTGTTCCTCGGTCCAGGATTCTTGTTGGTTTGCGCCTCGCATTATCCTCTATCTCCTGAAACAAAACCACACCTTCGATTAGTGATTCACCTGTATGTAAAAATTTCTTTAAGCGCGAAACATGAAAAACCGGGTGCACCTTACATCCCTGTGGCAATTCCAATTTATAGGCTACCTTGCCTATTCTCTTTAGAATTAACCACAGCCCACAGTATCGAGGTGATAACTTAGCACACTCTCCTGAAGTCAACGACTTTAAGTACGAAGGAACTCTGAGAAAAACTTTTTCTCCTTCCTTAAATACTCTTATAGACCGGTTTTCATCCGCATACACCTTGGCTCTATCCATAGCCTGGCGGATATTAGCTCTCGCAAATGCTAGCATCTCCCGCCTCTGAACTACAAAGTTCGCGGCACTAGGCACTTTCTGAGGTACTCCAACTATAGTTGGATTTGCTGGTCTATAACCATAGTTCAGCTCAAACGGACTGAACCCTGTAGAGGAATGTTTCCTATCATTGTAGGCAAACTCCAACAATGGCAACCACTTGTCCCATGTATGTTGCCTCAATGACACATATGCTCTCAGCATATCCTCTAAAGTCTGGTTGACTCTCTCCGTTTGACCATCCGTCTCAGGATGATCCCCACTACTCATTCCCAACTTAGTCCTCAGTGTCTCAAATACCGTTGTCCAAAAATGACCGGTAAATCTGACATCTCTGTCTGACACTATGGATTTAGGCAATCCATGCAGACGAAATATATGTCTAATGAACAAATCCGCTACTTGCAGGGCACTAACAGACTCTCTAGTCGGAATGAAGTAAGCCATCTTGGTTAGACGATCAACCACCACAAGGATAGAATCATATCCTCCTTGCGTCGTAGGCAGTCCTACAATAAAGTCCATGGAAATGCTCTCCTACTTACTTAGTGGTATTTCCAAGGGCTGTAAAAGTCCGGGTGGCTTCACCCGCTCGGCCTTGCTTACCTGACACGAGAAACACCGTGTCACATATTCATGAATATGCTTTTTCATCTTTGGCCAAAAGAAATATCGCTTCACGAGATCATATGTCTTCTCGACCCCTGGATGTCCCGCACACGGGCTATCATGGCACTGTCGAATGACTCTCTGCCAGAGATCATTCTGACTAGGTACTACAACCTTGCCATTTCTTTCTAGCATACCATCCCTTATGGTATATCTTGCATATGTTTGGCCTTTTCTGGATGTCAGGTCATCCTTTTCATTTTCCCCGGGTTTTAACACATGAGCCTTAGGCCATAAACTCTGGACAAACTCGTCCACCTTTTGAGTTTCTTTAATCTCGGTCATTAGAGCACTCTCTAATACCGTGAAACTCAGGTTGTGCATAATGTGAGACAACGCATCAGCAACCTTATTATCTTTTCCTCTTCGGTATCGAATCGTTAAATTAAACTCCTGCATGAGCTCTGCCCACCTAGCTTGGCGGCCCCTCAAGTCAAGTTGTTTACTAAAATGTCTCAATGTATCATGATCCACATCCACATAAAACTCTGAACCATACAAATAATGCCTCCATGTTTTCAAAGCATGGATAACAGCATACAACTCCAATTCATGAGTTGGCCAATTTCTTTGAGAGGGAGAAAGCTTCTTGCTTTCAAAGGCTACTGGCCTTCCCTCTTGAAGGAGGACTGCTCCTACCGCAATGCCACTTGCATCGGTTTCCAGGAACAACGGTTTCTCGGGATCAACTATTTGTAACACCCGTCCTGAGACCACAGCTTGTTTTATGGTGTTAAAACTTTCTTGTTGATTCTGTCCCCATATAAAAGGTACTTTATCTGAGGTCAGATCAGTCAATGGCGATACTATTTCGGAATATCCTTTGATATGCCTTCTATAAAACTGGACAAATCCCAAGAATGATCACAATGCGGTTAGACTCTGAGGGATTGGCCAAGTTAGTATCGCAGCCACTTTCTTTGGATCCATTTCTACCCCCTCTGGAGTAATTATGAATCCTAAATATTCAAGCCTCATAAAGACTGGCTTTCCTCAAAGTACTGAACACTACTCTTAAGTGTTCACAATGCTCAGTAATACATTTACTGAATATCAGGATATCGTCAATAAAATGTACTACGAACTTTCCGATATACGGACGTAGTAAATCATTCATAAGCATGACGAATGTAGCCGGAGCATTGGTAAGTCCGAAGGGCATTACCAAAAACTCATAATGACCAAACCTGCTTCTGAAAGCGGTTTTATGCACATCCTCGGCTCTAATCCGGATCTGATGGTAGCCACACTTAAGATCTATCTTGCTGAAAATCACGGCTCCATGTAATGCATCTAGCAAATCATCAATCCGAGCCATCGGATACCTGTGCTTAACAGTGATATTATTCAATGCTCTGTAATCTATACAGAGGCGAAACGTATCATCCTTTTTCTTCTTTAATATCACTGGCGAAGCAAAAGGTGAGAAACTTGGTTGAATCTGCCCCAACTTGAGGTATTCTTCTAGTTGTCTACGCACCTCCGCCTTTTCAATAAAACTCATTCTATAGGGAGGTCTATTTACAGGTTCTGGAAACTTAGAGAATCTTGTGATATAGTTGGATCTCGCGCTCCTGCGAGCTTCCCCTCCCCCCCTCGCCGTTAGCCCCTACCTCCCCCCTCGCTCCCCCCCCCCCCCCCCTCGCTGCGACCACCTCCACCCCTCCCGCTACCCCTCGCCTCACCTCCGCTCCAGCCGCCCCCTTGCTCCATCCCGCCCCCTCGCTCCATCCCGCCCCCTTGCCTCCGCTCCTTCCCGCCCCCTCGCTCCAACCCGCCCCTCGCCCCCTCGCTCCAATCCGCCCCCTCGCTCCAACCCGCCCCTCGCCCCTCCCCCCCTCGCTCCAACCCGCCCCCTCGCTCCATCCCGCCCCCTTACCTCCGCTCCATCCCGCCCCCTCGCTCCACCCCGCCCCTCGCCCCCGCTCTAACCCCCCCCCTCGCTGCCGCTATAACCGCCTCCGCTCTAACCCCCCCTCGCCGCCACTCTAACCGCGCGCTCCATCCCGCGTCGCCTCGCTTTTTTTTTTTTTTTTTTTTTTTTTTTCCCCAGCCTGCCTCGCCCTCGCCCCGCCTCCGCCATTCCGCCCCTCGCTGCTCCCTCGCCATCCACCCCGCTCCAACCCGCCCCCTCGCTGCTCCTTCACCCCTCGCTTCACCCGCCTCCGCCTCATTCCGCTCCCCTCGCCCCCCCGCTTCACCTCTCCACCCCCGCCATTCCAACTTCACCCCCCCCCCCCCGCCCTCTCGCCCCTTCCGTACTCCCCGCACCCCGCAGTCTTCGCCCCGCCCTCAGCTTCGACCCCTCCGACCCTTCATTTCGCCTCGCCCGCCTCACCCCCAGGCTCCACCGCCGCTTCATCCCCTTCTTGGGTGGCAGCCTGTTTTTCTTCATCGGAAGCTTGCAGTTAGTCTTGGCGGTATGGCGGCCCCCAGCCCGGATCCGGAGGCCCAGTCGGACCCTCCCTCTCCAGATGCCTACCGCGTTATCCTGACAGAGCAACAATCATCCCGTGTTCAGGCGGTAGCCAGTGACTTTGCTCGTACCTCTGTTTACGGTAGAGTCATTGGACACTCCCCCTCCAGGTCTACCATCAGGGACTGGCTCCAGTCCACTCTCTTGCTAGAGGATGGCCACATTGAGGAGGTGGCCCTTATGGGAAGGGGCATCTTCTGGCTCAAACTCTCCAGTGAGAAAGCTGCGAGCAATCTGGTTGCTGGTTCCCCCACATCGGTGGATGGGAAGATCATCATGATAGCCCCGTGGTACCGTGGTTTCAGCGCAGCGGATTTCGATACTCGGTTCCGTATACCTCGCCACCCAGTGACACTCGTTTTTCCAGGGCTTGCTACTGAGCTGCGGCCGATTGTCAGGGACTTGGGCTCCCATTTTGGCTGGGTTATGCACGACACCTTTGCCGATGCGGTGACCACGGCAGGAGCTCCCCGAGTCCGTGTGGCTGTGGCGGATCCTGCGACTCTCCCTGCAGTGATCGAGATCGTTACAGGTGCCGACAGTATCACCCAGAGCATGATAGTCACCGGACAGCCAGGTCAGTGCCTGCGGTGCCATGGCTTTGGGCACTTGGCGGCTGCTTGTCCACGCTTTGCCAGCTCGTCTCGACCCTCCCCGCCCCCGCCCCCTCCGCCCCCACCTCCCCCCCCCGGACAGCCACGTCAGGAGGAGCCGAGGCAGTCGGAGCCTGGGCCAGAGGTAGTGGGCGGTTGGACCGAGGTTCGAAGGAAAAGAGGAAAGAATAAGAAGATTTCGGATAAAGGCAAGGAGGCAGCGGTCACCATTCCTGCAGCAGCACTCCACAGGCCTGACAGGCAGATGCCCCAGGGACCTGGGAGAGCCTCTTCTTCGACGGCAGCCCGCCCTCCACAGCCTCAGATCCTCCTCTCTCCCACCCCCCCGCCTTCTCCCCGGTTTCCCCAGTTTCCCCCCCCTTCGCCCGCCCCGCAGTTTCAGCCCCCGCCTCCTTTTCCTCAGTCCCCTCCCCCTCCCCCTCCCTCTCAGCCCCAGTTCCAGATGCATCCCCATCCCCCTCCCCCCCCTGCTCCCCTCGCCCCTCCTACAGAGTTAGCTGCACCGTCGCCTTCCCAGCCGAGTGCAGCCTCCGCTCCACCTCCTCCACCTTCTCCGCCAGTCGCCTCCGTGGAGCCCGAGTCGCCTATCCCGCAGCCTCCTCCCCCTCCTCCCCCGCTTGCAGGACACCTGGTGTCTGTACCACCAGTGGAGCAGGTTTCCCTTCCCGCTAGCCCCTCAGTGGCAGACTCAGCTGGGTCTCAGCTCCAGGAGAGAGAGCTCCCTCGAGACTTTTACAGATCTGGCCCCTGGGACTACCTGGATGTGGCCGACCTTGGGACCTTCCCGGCTTGTCTCGACATTAGTATCTTCATGCTCCGCAAAGGGGCGGATGGGAGGATTGGTGCCTTGGCTCCCAGGGATGGCCCTAGCTTCGCCTTCACGTTCCTCAGCGATGGCACCGAGACCTGGACAGACGACTCGGTGTGGGAGGCTCTCAGAGAGCAGACACACGCCCAGATTTGCTCCTGGATAGGCCCGTCCGGTGGGCAGCTCCTCGAGACTCAGTGGTCCGAGGGCGATGTGCGCTTGCGGTGGCGTTGCGCTGCCAAACGTTTCCGATTGATCGTGATCCTCAGACCCCCCCTGGCATGGCCTCTTCCCCAGGATGTCAGAGCTTGGTCCCAACAGAAACTCCGAACCTTCTACGGGATGACTGCTTCAGAGATCTCGAGCTGGCTCGAGAAAGCATTTGTTCATGGCACTAGAGGCCTCTCGCCTTTGCTGAAGGTTTTGAAGAACGGGCAGGACGACCCCGTCTCCCCCTCCAAACCTTCTCACAAGCGGCAGCGCCTCCACTCCGATCTGTCTGATTCTTCTTCGACTTCTTCTGCGAGCAGACAGCTGTTCGCAGCCCCCCATCCCTCTCCATGAGCCTACACCTCGTTTCCTGGAATGTGAACGGGTTTCACTCTTCGAGTACCCGTGGTCCCAGGAAGCTCATTTTGCGTCAGGAACTTCAGCCTGCAGTGATTGGTCGATTGGATGTACTGCTGCTCCAGGAGCACAAGCTTTCTGCGGCTCATGCCCGTAGCTGCGGGAAGGTTCTCCCTGGACGCTCCTACACTTATTGGGAGCCTTCGATCGGCGCACAGGGGAGGAGCGGGGGGGTCTGTACCTCCGTGTGCGAGCAGTTAGCTCAGTCAGTTTTCGGTCACGGCACGTTGATCCCAGGCCGAGCCCTTTGGGTAGGCCTGAATTTGGAGGGATCCAAGATAGGAATCCTCAACATTTATGCTCCCACAGACCTCAGATGCAGAGCCACCTTTTGGAGGACACTTACAGGGATTCTTCCAGACATGGATTCCTGGATTGTTGGAGGAGACTTCAACAACCTGGAGACCTTGGAGGACCAGCAGGGTAGAGATCCGGAGTTCACAGGTATGGCTCAGGCAGAGCAGTCAGCTTGGGACTCTTTCATCTTCGCGACAGGAGGGAGGGACAGTTGGAGAGACCCGTCCTTCCGGCGTTGGCACGGGAGCCTGGACTTCTCTTGGGGCTTCCGCAGGGAAGGAGGCAGACTCCTGGAGCGGCTTGATAGGTTTTATGTCAGTGATTGGGCCATCAGCAGAGGTGGCCAGGCGGGCATTGTTCCAGGGACGACACTATCCGACCATGCGCCTGTGCTCCTCTCATTAGATTCGGCAGCCCAGACTCTCCCCCCCCGATCATGCAGGATTCCCGATTCCATCTTCTCGAGGGTGGATGTCCGTAGCAGCATTTGCAGTCTTTGGGACAGAGACTGGGGGGAGGGCATGGATCTGGTAGACTCGGTCGCGCAGGCTCTGCAGGAGTCCAGCCAGATCTGCCAGCTCGCAGCCCTACAGGTTCGACAGGATTGGTGGGGCAGAGAGAGAGCTCTTCGGAGGGACCTTGCCTCCATTCAGCGACTTCAGCAGTCTTCCCCGGGCTCGGAGGAGCTTCGGATCCAGGCCCTTCGAGCCAGAGCCCTCTTGGAGGAGACCCTCCAGCGCCGCTCCGAGTTCTCCTATCACGCCTCTCTCTCCTTCTGGGCCCGGAAGGGTGACCGGATGTGCAGGGAGTTCTTCAGGACACACGGCCAGAGAGCTGCAGGTGATCAGGTACGGAGTCTCAGGACAGCGGATGGTCACATTGTTACGGACCCGGGGGAGGTCATGGGGTTGGCCACTGACTTCTACAGGACCCTCTTCCAGCAGGAGCCACTTGCCCCTCGTGCTAGTCGTGACCGTGAGGAGGTGTGGAGGCACATTCCATCCCTGGTCCAGCCCAGCATGCAGGCGTCTTTGTTGGCGCCGTTCACCGCGGATGAGATGTTGGAGGCCTTGATGGCTATTGATGGGCAGAAATGCCCAGGTGAGGATGGGCTATCCCGAGCTTTCTTCACCTCCTTCTGGGACCAGATCCATCAGCCCCTCCTTGCAGCTCTGCAGGGGATTTTCAGCAGCGGTCAGATGCCAGAGAGCCTCTCCTCGGGACTGATTTGCCTCATCCCGAAGGGAGGAGATAGACAGGAGATCCGCCAGTGGCGTCCGATCACTCTCCTTACCACTGCCTACAAAATCCTCGCCAAGATGATCAGTGCCAGAGTTCGACCTCTACTCCCAGACCTCGTCCATGACACTCAGACAGGCTTTGTCCAGGACCGCAGTATCCTGGATAATGTCTTCACCTTTTCAGAGGCGGCGGAGTGGGCTCAGTACAGCGGTTCACACCTTGCCATTTTACTTCTCGACTTCGAGAAGGCCTACGATCGCGTGGATTGGTCCTTTTTGGAGGGGACTCTGGAGCGGCTAGGTTTCCCGGCAGGCTGGATTCAGGGTATCTCAGCTTTGTACAGGACAGCGTCTAGCAGAGTCATCATTGGAGGCAGGATGGGTGAGCGTTTCAGCTTGGAGAGATCAGTACGTCAGGGTTGTCCCCTGGCTCCTTATCTGTTTCTCTTCTTCGCCGAGGCCATGACTTACTACCTTCGGGCGAGGTCCACAGGGCTCAGGGGTGTTCGCCTTCCACTCCGGGAGGACACGGAGCTTCTGGACTCAGAGTACGCAGATGATACAGCCCTTTATGTCCAGGACGATGAGAGGATGCTAGAGAGGGTGCGGATGGCCCTGGAGGTTTTCTGCTCGGCCGCTGGTGCGAAAATCAACTGGAACAAATCAGTTGGTTTTCTCACAGACCCGGGGGCGTGTTCTCAGTGGGGGCGATTCCTGGGCTTCAGATGGATTCCACGTGGTCAGACAGCTAGATACCTTGGCTTCCAGGTTGGCCTAGACATTACGCCAGCTCAGCAGTTTCTCCCGGTGCTAGATTCCATCCGACGGAAGCTGGCTTTCTGGAGCACTGCTAAGCTGTCCCTTGCAGGTCGTGCCTTAGTAGTTAACCAGGTCCTTCTAGCCACGGCTTGGTATGTGGCTTCCTGTTGGTGTTTCTCGAGATCCAGCGTGGCACAGCTCAGGAGGTTGGTTCGGAACTTTCTTTGGTCTGGGGAGGATGGGCAGAGAGATACCAGAGCCAGGGTTGCTTGGCAGACAGTCATTCTTCCGCAGGCGGAGGGAGGTCTGGGGGTCATTGATCCAGAGCTTCAGAGTCAGGCCTTGTTAGGCAAGCTTATCATCCGCGGTTTGACCCCAGGGGGGCAGACGTGGAAGATGTTACTCCAGCAGGGAGTCGGCTCTTGTGTCCCGCGCCGAGGTGGAGAGTGGCTACCGTCCTTCAGGTGGATCTTCACTTCCGCCCCGCTCACTCAGCCCCGCTCCCCACTCGTTCGTAGCCTCCTCATGGTTTGGAGGCGGCTCCGTCTCAGTCTCATTCAGTCCCAGCCCAGCTGTCAGGAGGAGATCGATCGCCAGCCGCTCGTCTGGAATGGGCAGGTCAGAGACGCCGAGGGCCTTCAGTTGGGGGAGAGATCACATATCAGGTGGGACGGCTGGATGAGGGGGCCAGCCCGGTCCCTTCGAGTTTGGAGGGATACGTACAGACATCTGGAGATGGCCGATCTGGCAGACGCAGCGGGAGGTGCACGCGGAGTCCAGGCGAGACGCACGGAGATCGACGGAGCGATCCCAACCGCTTGGTTGGCTCCACCTGAGCCTCAGGTCCTCATGCCTGGAGACACCCACTGGCTGGGACAGTTCACCCCCCGTGGCATCCCACTGGTGGTCGCAGGACGTTTGGATGACTCCTCTATCGCCTTCTTCGCGGTTTCAGGGGACGGACGACTCAGGAGAGAGGATGCGCTCATTGACCCCCTACTACCGTGGCAGAGGGTTAGGGTCGTAGGCCTTCTGGGGAAGGTCTGGCATACCGACCCTAGTATCGAGCAGGACCAGTTGCAGCTTTGGCGTCTTTGGCTCTGGGAGGGGCGGGCCTTGTCAGAGCTTGAGTGGGACCCAGGAGAGTGGTGGTGGCCAGAGATGGTGACAGGACAGGGGCAGACTTCCTTCTTCGCTTACAGCACGACTCTGGGCAGGCGAATTCTCGGGAGGATGCAGAGCCGCCCCCCCACCCAGCGTCCTAGCTGGTACGAACAGGGTATTTCCAGGTTCTTTTTGCAGGCTTTCTGGAAGGCCTTGTGGGAGAGCTGGCGGCCGCGGAAGATCTCGTACTTCCTGTGGCTTCTTACCCACAAAGGTCTTCCAGTGGGGAGCTGGTTGAGGCAGATAGGCCAGGACGGTTGCTGTCAGATTTGCCACGCGGATGAGGAGTCACCAAAACACTGCCTGTGGAGCTGCATGCGCGCCCAGGAAGTGTGGAGGTGGACTTTCGGGCTTCTTACTCGTGCAGCACCAGAGCTAGGAGTGATCACTTGGGGCGCGTTCTGTTGGTGCAGCACCGCACCTGGTCTTCATCACTTGTTCGAGGCATGCCAGCAGGACCCCACTTTCCTTATCACACAGGGGACGTGGGGGCCGCTCGAGGGTATCCCACAGCACCTAGCAGAGGCTGATACAGGAGTTCGGGAGAGGCAGCCAGTCTGGGAGATTATCAGCAGCATTACAGGATGGCACATCTGGACCTCGCGCTGCGCGCAGATCCTCGGTGGCACCTCCTTATCGACTGCCCAGATCATGGCGGAGATTTGGAGTGAGATTATTCATACCCTCAGAGGCCAGTGGGACCAGATTCAGGGAGACTCCCGGGCTGGTCAGGAGAAGCGGAGACGCTTCCTCCAGGCTTGGGATTCACAGAGCCTCTTCTTCGAGCAGACTACGCAGGGCCTTCGGTGGCACTACTCACCACCCCGATGGCTGTTCATTCACACTCAGCATATTCCTCCGTGAGAGTATGATTTATTATGCTACCTTTTGGGCTGCGTCCGGTTTGTGAACGCAGCCCGTCAGCTATAAGCTGACCTCTTGTATCTTGTTCTCGAAGTAATATAATTAGAACTGTTTTTTCGGCAAAAAAAATTTACAGGTTCTGCCTCCGGGATCAGTTCAATCTTATGCCGAACTTTCTGCTCTGGAGGTAACCCATAAGGTAGTTGATCCCTAAAACATTTAGAGAACTCCTCTGTTATAAGGTTAGCCAGCTTGGCCATCTCACCACTTTGCGTAACATCAGTGCTAGCCGAAGAAGAATCAACCAGCTCTACCGATGCTATGCAAAGGAATAAAAACTCTACTTGAGCTTTTCGGATTTCCATCACAGAAACTAACGGTCCCTGAGGTATATCTTTTTCACCTCACAAGACATAAAGCACATCATTCATCTTGAACTGATATACGTGCTTCTTCCAATCAATGGCTGGATTCTTCCTAGAATGCCACGCCATACCCAGGGCTATATCCGCATGAGCAAGCTTGGTCATTTCAAAATCAAGCTTCTCAGCATAGTCCTGAATACGAAGCTCCAACTGGGTAACCCTTTGGTCCCATACTTCAGTTGAACTTCCATCTACCATCCTGACTGTATACGCATAGTCAGATGGACTTGTCTTTAATTTCAGCCTCTTCACGAGCTTGGAGTTAATCACATTGTGAGTTGACGCCGAGTCAAACAACACAATGACATCATGATTGGTCACTTGTCCTTTCATTTTAATTAACTCCGTATCATTAAAGGCTGTATACCCCGTTGCTGCGGGCTTAGATAGGATGTTATCAGGTGCACTCGTCACTAGCTTAGCAACAGACACACATAACAAACAAGGTACTAACCTCCTCTGAGAAGATCCCGCTAGCTGAATCTGCATCTCTTCCGCTCTGGGACTTCCCTCCATCTCCACGTCGCATTCTGAGATCACCATCTCAGCCATCCAACGATCTTTGTTACATGGACAATCCTTCCACTGATGAGGCTGAAGGCAACCGAAACATAAGCCTTCTCTCCTCGCTTTTTCCCTTTGTTCTGGGTTTAAGGGAGACTTAGACCAAGCCCGGGCTGCCATTGGGGTTACTTTCCTCTTCACTCCAATGGTGGTACTTGGTTTAGGAGTTTCAGCCGGTCTCGCTTGCTTGGCTTGACCACTCGGCTGAGAACCACTCCCTCTACTAGTCCATTTCTTCTTAAACCCAGATTTCTTCGGATACCCATACTGGATTCCGACCTATGCAAACCCACTTGGCCTGCTGCCCTTGGCATCTTCATAGTTCAGGGCTATAGCTATTGCATCATCTAACGTGTTCGCGTACTTAGCCCGAACTTCCATTTTTATTCGATCCTTCAATCCAAATATGAAATCCTTCACTTGGATTGATTGAGGCAGGGGTTCATCAACCTTCATTACACTCTCTCGAAACTTATCAGTGTATTCTGCCACCGATAAATTTCTCTGACGAAGGTTCCTATATTGATCCCAAGCTCGGGATGTTTCGTCAGGAGGTAAGAAGTGTTTCCTGAACTCTCTTTTAAACCCCTCCCAGGTAGTGGATGCTATACCATCTTTTTGTTGTTTAATCCACCACCGATCCGCTGCCACACTAAACATGTGGGTGGCCTCACGGATCTTCTTGATGCCATTTCTGATTTCACAAATGGCGAACGCCTCGTCCCATTTGTGTAACCAGGTCTCAATGACATCGGAGCTACGGTCGTTCATCCGACCAGAATACTTTTCTGGCCTGTAATTGGCAATATTTGGCACTTTAGCCTTCCTAGGCTTGACCGTATGGACACTAGACTCCAGTTCCATTGGAGCCTTTCCCTTCTCCTCTCAAGAAGGTCTGACAGACATACTATGTATCGCTCTCCTAAGTTCGGACTGCCCTGCATTGGCCTGTAATTGCTGCGCTAACAACTGTTGCAAGGCATCCTCCAGCAATGCAATCCTGCCAGACAAAGTATGAGCTACTGGATGCGACACCTGCTGGGTCGGCCGGATTCCTGATTCACCAGGGTCCCTCCTGGAAGCTCCTTCTTCTACTTCCATTCAGTTCAATGGGTGTTTTGTTCTATTTTGTTTTGTTTTTTTTTTTTTTTTAATAAATAAATAAAAACACCGCTAGAAAACTGTATCTACAAACTGACGCAATTCAGCGTACTGATACTCTGACACAATTCCCTATACTAGGGAATTCCTGCAATCCCACATGCACACTGACTAGGCATTTGACACAGGCATATATCCCAAATGGCGCTTTTCCCTATCCTAGGGAAGCTCCTGCAAACAAACTCAAACTGTAGCACATAGGCATAACCTCAAGCATAATCTGTCTCTGCTACAACATCAAAGCCTCATGCAGGCTGATCACTCACGAGATCCTGTCTATGAAAGTAGAGAATCACCCGACTAAATCGAGAAGAAAAAAAACAACACGAAACTAATGAAGGTCAAAGAGAGCTCCCTGGTCATCAACGATTTCATCACAGCCTTCTTGGTTCCATGCAGATCCTGCCAACAGTCTGCAGTCACAGCTTACGCGCTTGCTGGCCAATTCCGGAATACGTGGGCAGCTGTCCGTCGGCTAGCGCTCCACGCCTATCTGCGTCACCTCTGCGCTCCCAGGTCACAGCTTACGTGCACAAATCCCGAATACAACTCTGCTGTTCTGCGTCACCTTCGTCGAATCATCGAAGGCCTCTTCCTTTGTCTGTCGGGCTATACGGGTCAAATGGTCTCCCTGCTCACGAGCTCCTGCTGTCCGTCGTCATGGGCAACCCCCTCTTTGATTTCATCGAACATGTCGCAGGTTCCAAGGAGTCGACTCGCCACCTACGCTCCACGCCTCGTCCATCGTCAATCAGCGTCGATCCCGTCAGGGAACCAACTGCACGTCGTCAGCCACCAGGGCGGTCTAGTCCTGCCACTCGAGCTCACGTTACCCTACTCATCCCGTTTGTCCAGCTTCCTCGTGGCAGTGCAGGATGACCACCGCTCGAAATCCGTCTGTCGCAGTTCGTCCGTCCCCTCTCTAACTCCTAGCTTTAGGCTCTAATACCAAATGTTAGGTACTATTTATCTAATTCCTACTCCAGATCACGAGAGCAGCACCATGTATATCCTCCCAGCCAACCTTGCTGAAGCTCAACCAGCAGACAGGGAATTCCAAAAAAAACATACGTGAAAAATCCTTCTCTTCTCACTCTAGCCTCAACAAGCCCCATCTCCCTAGATAGATCTAGATGCCACATGTCATCCATATAGGGCCTTCCTAATGCAACATTTCACCCCTCTCTTGGGATGCATTAAATCCTTTGCCCCTAGGCACAATCTTTACATTAGGCCCTTAGCCTTAGATCTACTTAGTCTGATGCTATCAACCCTCACCTAGGACCTTGACATTAATTCCCTCCCGATCTTTTACATGAAGCGCAAACAAATAATTTACAAAGATATATCCTTTAAGGGAAATGTCGACTGATTCTTCCGAGGTCATGCTACCTCGGCTAGAGCGTAACAGTCGACCTACGGCTAGGCTCCGAGAGACACAGTTGCAACCTGCCTCCTGGTGGGAGAAATATGGCAACTGTACTCCTACTTTGGTAAGAGTCTAAGAGACAAGTTCCAACACCACTAGTTAGAGCTTAGTCGTTAAGTAATTTGAAGTTTTATCTACTACAAATATGTTTAAAGTTATCAAGTTCCTGATACTTATCTCTGCTTAATTGGCTTATGGCAGAAACGCCTTGCTATACGTGTTCTCTCACAGGACTGCAGTTCCGGTCCTTGTGTGAGGAACTGGAGCACTTGGGCCCTCTTTCACACAAAGAAGAGGAACAGATTGAGCACGGCTCAATTGGAGCGGTTGGTGTTTTGTCATTGCAACCTCCGTCTCCTTGAGTTCGCCGCCGGCTGCCCCGAACCTCGCCAAGTGAATGTAGACAAGGTGGACGTGGAGAAGATGAAGGCCATACCAGATATCCCACAGGAGGAGCTGGACATATACACCATGTTGTATGAGGAGCTGTCAACACCAGCACACCACACACGATCATACACTCACGATCATACACTCAACCATCTGGAGATGGTGCTAGTACTTCAGTTGCGCCCGATGGTCCTGATCCTAATGTTGATGATTCTTCTTTAGACAGTGACACAGATGCCTCAAGCTTATCTGAGGACGCAGAGGATGACGATGACGAGGAGTCCATGGATGATGCAAATGATCAATAGCCCTGGTGCTTTTTTTTATATTATCCATGGGTGCTTTTATTTTGAGTCTTGCATGACTCATGAGTCATGAGTCATGATCATCTATGGAGTCTGGACATTGGATACTTTCAAGTTTCAAGTTTCAACTTGTGTGCTAAGTTTAAACTTTAAAGTACTTCAAACTTCTAAATTTCAGATTCTTGTAATGCCAAACTTGTTAGTCATGACTCATGATACATGTTGATTTCAGATTATTGAAGCATCATCAAGAATTTAGAATCACAGAGGCATGAATGATGCATTGATGCTTGAAGGCTGAAGCTTCAAGTATAGATAATTGTAATTTGTATTATGTATGATTTGCACTCTATTGACAATTATATTATGTATAAAAAATAAATCTTTATACATAAATTGTATCATATTGCCGTTTCTTCTGTTTCCGTTTCGGCGGGGCCCAGAAACTTCGCGGAACCAAACCTAGTGGAGCAGGAGCCACTGGATGAAAAGCCAGGAAAAGATTTGTCATCGAAGTGTTCTAGAGGACTACGACCTAGGAGTCACTGTCGACGTGTTGGCATTGGACCGAGATGTGTCGGTGAGAGGGGGTGTTGGAAAGGTCACCTCCCCATCTGTAAGCCCTCATATGAGGAGAGCGTGGGGGAGGGAGACATAGGGCAGAAGATGCCCAAAGAAGAGAGAGAGGGTGCTGCTACATGGGCAGCACCTCACAAGCGAAGATACCTAGTGCTCTAGAAGCTGTCTCAGATGGCAACCATGTGCAAGAAAGGTGGCGAGGGCAAAAGTCCTTGGATCTAGCCTGGCAGGAGGCGCAGCAGGGCAGGGAGTCTCTGGGCAGTAGGCGTCAAGCCAGATGGCAAGGGTTGTGGGCAGGAGAGCGACCTGCAGCAAGCCCTAGAAGTGGCGCACACTTGACAGAAGGAGCCAGCACCTGGTCGGCTGTTTGGAAGGATGATAGGGCTGGTCACAGCCAGCCTATCAGGCCTGGAACATGGCTGCACACAGGGGGGCTGGACCCTGAATATATAGGGGAGCATGTGCCCTAGTTTTGTGGGCCAACAGGCCCTTGTTTTGAGCCCCAGAAGCAGTGCATTTAATGGGCCAGAGGGAGGGCCTTGTGCCCTCATAATTAAACATGTGAAGCAGCCTTCCCACCAGCAGCAGGAGCAGCAGCAGGGCTACCTTTGGGCCTATAGTCAAGAGGAGAAAGAAGTACCTTGTGTTGCAGACCTAGCTCATAGGAGACTGCCCACCTAGGCTGGTTTCCAGACAGCAAGTTGGAGAGGATCATTCTGGACAGAAGTCTACAGACGCTCGAGTTGGAGCACGCGGACTCGAGTCTAGAGATAGCAGGCAGATAGGAGGAGGACCTTGTGGTAAAATTAGAGGACCACACCATTGGTGGGACTCTGGATCTCTCTCTTTTGTATTGTGTCCATAGCTTTGGACGGAAATATATTATTTTGGTGGTTTCTTTATCTGGCTGGTTCATTGTCTATTGATGAGTCTGCACATCTATCCTATGCACATAAGTTTAAGAAGTTTGTGACTCCACTCCCCACGAACACTGTGTGACCTCCTAGGCTACTCTATCAGTCTTCCAATGTGCGTACCCTCTGTTGGTCGATTTCTAACAACATCCTCTTCTTTGCCAGGGCCTCAAGCTTCAGACACTAAGATGCCATGATCAACTGTGGGATGCAAATTTTTTTTCCTAGGCTTTAGTTCTTTCAAAGGTTATGCATTTTGAATGTTCTTTCAAAGAAAAGAAAAGGTGAGCTTTTTTTTAAAACCACTCATCTCCACCACTGAAATGGCACTGACTAGGAAACGAGTTTGTAGTTCAAGCAAGGAGCTTGCAACTATGAAGCCAGAGGCATGACTGAGCGATGGCTCAACTTAAATGCTGGGATGTAACGTGTAACTGGTAAGTTAGATTGGTCTTAGGTGTATGTTTCTATGGTGAGATAAAACGCTGTGAAGTAATATGCTTGCCATGCAAAAGAAAACACAATTCTCCGTCTGTGCAACAGGGTCGCTTCCCTAAATAAGGAGGTGATCCAGAGAGACAGGAGTCAGAAGAATCCCTGAGGGCCTGTCTTGAAACAGCCATTGTTGAGCGCAACCAGCCCAAGTCGAAGGCAACCAAACTCTCAGAAGAGAGAGAAGGTCGATGCAAAGAATGATGATCTCCATAAGGAGTTAGAGAAGGCCACTTCAGCAGCAACCGAGGCCGAGGGCTGATTCAAGGAGGAGCTCAAGTTGTTACAGTTCTCAGCGACTGCTATGCAGGTCCAAATGAGGAACCAAGCCAAGCAGTTCAAGACCTTGATTCTTCTGCCCAAAAGCTGGACTGAAGTTGTTACAGGAGTAGTTTTCCAAAGAGACTGCTATGTGGGTCCAGATGAGAAACCTCGCCACTCAGTCCAAGACAACGCTGATTCTCTCAGAGAGCTAAGCCGCCAGAGCTTCTACGCCTTCATCAAGTCTCACATTCTGTAAAAGATTCTATGCCAGCTGGATCCATTTCAAGGAGACTTTCTACGTCATACTTAAGTCTTGGATTATTCTCATACTGAGGATCTCTGTGCCAGCTGGGCCTTTCACCCTCACTGCTACTCAGTTCGTCTAGTTGCAAAGATTTTTAAAAGAGCAACCCGAGAAGCATAAGAAATGGCACAGCATACACACATGCAGTTATAGTAGAAATCCGAGGCCTCACGGCCAAGAAATACTTTCCTCTAGTTCAACGCATCTGCCTTGACTACCGAGTAAGTAAACACCCCACATTCACAAGAGCCTCAGTATAAAGAGGAAAATTCCAAAGATACAGAGGAAAAACGAAATTGGGCTATCGATCATCCACCTGGGGTAGGAGCGTTCAGCTCGCCTTGCTGAAGAGACGGAACACCCACAAGCGACCTCCAGGTGACCCAGATGCCTTGGACTTGAGCGGCGAGCACCTGCAGATATGAGCGTGGAGACGGTCCGAAGATGCCTTGGCCTTGAGCGGTAGCCAGCTGCAAATATGAACAACCGACAGCTTTTGACAACAAGGTTCTGAAGCACTGCTGACATACGGTGTAGTGCCCTTGCCGAAGAACTAGCGAAAATCATTGACGCAAATTCATAAGAAGCTCAAAACTATGGAGGCGTCGAAATCTATTGTGATTCTGTATCCCGAAATCCTCTTGTGACCACATTACAAGGCTAAACATCTACGAATTATTGGACACGCAAAAATCACGGGCGTTCAAAATTGCTAGTGCAGTGTCGGAGATAAAAATAAACAAGTTGATGGCCCATCGGGCGTCGAGGCTTCGAGCTGCTACTCAACGCCATCATTGATTGCTATTTGATTTATATCTCACTCAATTCTCAGAGGACGTATCCGAGCCTTCTATTTACTACAACTGCAATCCACAATATGTGAATCTACTGTCGTTAGTTCACATATCGCAGCAGCTGGACACACCTCGAACCTTTTGAAAGTCGTACAGTGTGTAGTACTTTTAAGGACGGTGGCTCTACGGTCGGGATCCAACTTTTCTCCCATGAATGACTTTTCTCATTCATAAGGCCTACCCAAAAGGTTGGTGGAGGAATCTCCAAGAACCAGACGCAAACTCAGCAGCAAATGAGTTCACGACAATGGAGGAGCAAGGGTGGAACTTGGGGCGCAAAAGGGGAGAGTGGGAGGAAGCTTGAGAGAGAGAGGAGGGAGGGAAGCACGGAGAGAGAGAGAGAGAGAGAGAGAGAGAGAGAGAAGAGAGAATGGAGTGAAATAGTAATACTCCTTGGACAACAAGATGAATTTTATTCATATGGCCTACCAAGAGTGAAAAAGAAGAGAGAGAGCGAAAGGAGAAGAGAGAGAGAGAGAGGTGAATCTTGCCCAATGTGAGAGATGGAGAGAAATGGAAGACGAGAGAGAGGGAATGTTCAATGAATGCACGTCCAAATTTTAACAAAAACGTGGAAGAGGAGAGAGAGGGAATGAATGCACTTCCAAAAAAGCAAACCCAAATTTGAAAGAGATGCTCTAAAGTCAACACACCAACAAGGTGGATTTTTTCCAATTGGCCTGCCCGTGGATGTTGAGTTTTTCATGTTGGTTGGGTAAAGTTGATTTTTTCAATGTGTTTCCATGCCTGTGAATAGCAAGGAGTGGTCTAACTAGTATGTAAATTTTGTCCTTGTGTTTTCGGTGTTTGTTGTTGCGTTTCTCTAGATGTGGTCGAGAGTTGATCCGTAAATGGTTGTTGGGTCTTTTACAACTTGTTGAAGGTTATAAGAAGTCTTGTAGTTGTTTTTTTGCATTGCTTTGTGTGTTGTAGTCCACGTTAAAATCTCCTACCATGTATTTTGTTGTGGTTTTTGGAATTGTTTGTAATACATTCTACAAATGTTGTTGTAGTCCGGCAGTGCTTTTTGCGAGGGACTTGTAAATGTTAAAGATTGCAATGTCTTTGTTTTTTTTCGTTTTGAAGATTGTTGTCAAGCATTGGAAGTTGTCTCCATTTGTTTTTTTGTTGCAGGTGGAGGGAGCCTTTATACTATGTTGCTATTCCCACACCCGTCGCGATGCAAGACTCTTTGAAACCTGGTAGTTTGATGACTTCGTCTGTTGTTGTTCTTGTCTCTTGCACGCAGAAGACTGTTGCATCGAGAATTTCTCCGCAGTGGAGGATGTCTTGTACGTGTTCTTTCATTGATCTTGTGTTAAGGCATTGTAAACTCGATCGTTGTTTTCTTGTCGCTTCTGTATGTTCGTGCTCAAACACCCATCCGCATTGCTTTGATAGTCGTTGTGACTCTTGCTAAACTTGTATGTCCACCCTGATTTGTTTCTTTTCTAGCTTTGACAGCAGGTAAAGGTTGCTTGGGTCACGCACTCGCGATAGCAATGTGTAAACTAGACCATGACTTTTTATGCCGGAGGGGTCAAAAGCTACTGTGTCTAAGGTCAGTCCTTGTGACAGATGAATGGTGCACCTAGCTGCTGGCTGAATCGGGAATTGCTTCCTTGTAATGCTATTGAGGTGATTTTCTTTGGCCACCCGTGTGATTGGGGTCCATTGTGGTTGTGTGTTTGCTGTGTATAGGTGCTTGTTCCTTGCTCTCGCATTTGTCCCTGCACGATGATTGTAAAATTCGATCGAAACCACCTGTGTTTTTGTATTAGTTGTGCTTCCCCTAAATATCCCATCCACACCGTTGACCATGCCGTCGCTTGTGTCTAGATTGCTTGCGCATATTTCCACAATCATCTCGTCCTTGAGGTGCAATTGTTTGTGAAGTGCTGACGTTAGCCCTATGTCCATCGGGATGTTTACGCGCTTCCTACATGTTCTGTGCCTAATGTCGATTGCTTTTAGAATGTGAGGTGGGTTGCTGTTGGTCTCAAAAACGTAGTCATTGTGCTTCTTTTTTGCCACGTGTGTGTAGAAGAGGTGGGGGACAAGGTGTTTCCTTGGCGGTTCAGCGAGGTGCGCATTATTCAATTTTATTAAGTCTTGGTCTGTTTGAGTACCAATCCTTATCCTATTTAGCAGTGAGAGAATTATGTGTTGGTTTGGCGCATGGGTAGGTCGAGCTGGTAGTAGCGCATGTGTGTTCTCCAGAACGATCCGAGCAATGTTGATGTTGTCATTTTTTCTGCAAATATCCAAGAGTCCTTTGTCGGACTCACTTGGTAAAAGTCACCGCAGAGGAGGACGTCGACCCCCCCGAAGAGCTTGTCATGATTGTGCTTTATCTCGCACATGTGCATGTCGATGACAACAAATGTGTTGACTCCCACCAAAAAATTTTCATCAATCACAATAAGTTGCACGCCTTTATATTGCACGGACAATATTTGGAGCTTCTCCAATGATAGTGCAGTGTATGTGGATGTCAATAGCAGGAGATGTAGAGCTGCATGCAATGGCATTCCTTGAACCGTGTGTGCCACTCGTCCGGTGTATGCAAGGACCAGTGCCCTTGGCAGGTCAATGTCTGAAGTTTGCTTATGCAAGTAGAGCCATAGCAGTGCCTGCAATATCATCAGCAACATAAATGTTTTCCCTATACCTGCCTCTCCTGACAAGAATAGGTGGAATGGTTCATTTGGGTACATCCTTTTCTTGAGCATGATGTCATTGAGGATGAGTTGTTGTTTATTTAGTTTATGTATGGACGCGTAGTGTTCCCTATTTGGTACGATCCTGATGTTGTGTTGTTGTTGGTGGTGGTTTGGTTCCTTTTTTGGGTGGACTCCGATCTCTCTCCCAAGATCAAACTTGTCCTGCACTGTGGTCTCGAGGCTTGTCGTTGCTGAGGTAGCAGATGAGTTTGTCAGGCTGGCCACTACACTACATGTGTTGGTCTTATTAAATTGCTCCCAATTTGCTGCGATCGTGGTGGTGTTGGCATTGTACATGTCATGCCAGGTCGGATTTTCGATTGAGAGGGTGTGTTCAATATTTTGGAAAGGCAAGTATAGTAGGCATTGCTCCCTGTAGTGGTTCTTAGGGTCTTTCGTTTTGTTGTAGTTGTTGAATCTTATGATACAGCCCCTTTTGCAAGTAGTCTTCTGAATCTTTGGCATGGTGTGCTCGCTTGCGAATTTTGCGAGGCAAATGTGGTCCAATGTTTTGTTACGCTTTCTATATTTTGTTATGATGTCATCAAAAAATGTGTATGTGCTCTGTGGTTCCAGTTGTTCCAATCGTGCCCGTCTCTTTAGAAGCAGTGTACGCTCACCAAGTTCACTTGTGTTGATGTAATAGTACTGCCTAGTTGCGCTCATCAGTAGGAGGTAAAGGTAGAGGTATACCGCCTGCTGGGCACTAATGTGCTGCGTGTTTAGTATTGCGTTGCCAATCTTCCTCACGTGCTCGTTCGCGCTGGGTCATTCCCCTACATGCTTGATTCAAGGGCTTCTCAAACAGCTGTTGTTGTTTCTTTATGTTGTTTCATAATGTAAGAAGTGCAATACGATGCAGCACCATGGGGATTCAATATAAATTGGATGTCCGTGTTCACTTGCCAAAGAGTTGACATCTGTCGGTTGAAGTTGTTCGTGTAAATATCCTTCGGCGCTCATTTCAAGAATGTGGCAGCCTCTGTGATTGTGCTACGCAGAGTCATTAGGTATTCGTCATGTGGCAGCCCCAACTCTTCCATGAAGCCGTCAAAATATAGTGTCATTGTTGTTTGTTGGGCGAGCATAGTTGCGAGCTGATGCCTTTTTGCTTTATATGAGCGTGTAGCGGCTCTAGAATTTGTCTCCCGCATTGGTGCTCGAGGGAAGCCAAATCTGCATCCTTTATTTATTTTCTTGCATGTCTTCGGATGGCCGTGTGTTTGGATGTCTTTCATTTCATCTGGCAAGAGTGTTGCATCCGTTGTGATACGTGGGTGCGTTTTCAATCTAGAGTAGACCGTGATCATGTTGGCTACCCCTGTTTTGGAACTCAATGATGAAGAAGTAGTCCACTACTCCTCCCAGAATCGATTCATCCGCCTTTAGCAATGACTTCATAGCATGGAATTTGTGAACGTAGTAACGTGCTGTCGTCACAGGTTCTGACCGAATCATGTTGCGGACATCTTGATGTGACTTGGCATCCCTTGCCTCATTGGTTTGTGTGCACAAACTCTCCAAGCACCGTAGTAATGGTGCCCATAGCTTCTCTGCTGTAGAGAATGTAACGAAGAAAGTTGGCAGACCTAGTTGGCGCACGATAGCGAAGAGCTCTCTCTTCAATCGTTGTTTGTAGTCTGTCGAAGTGTGGAGGCAGGTAAAGTCACGGTAGACAATGTTTGACTGCAGTAGTCTCTCTATGTTGGTGTCAATCAATGCATCTCTTGCTTGCAGTTTTCCACCTTTGAGTTTCCCTTTGTGCATTTGAACCCATGTTGATAAAAGCATTTGTCGCACAAGGATCTTCATTGTTTTGAAGAATAGATTATCGATACAAGTATCGAAGCGCCTATCCTTGTTTTGTAGCTCCCATTTTGCAATCGCGTGGTATGTTGCTTTGCCTGGAACATTGTATGCACATGGGTGGTCGTAGAATAGTGTTGGGAAGGCCATCTCCTCGCAATATTTGTCTTTGAATATGCTCAGTGGTGAGAACCCCTCGGATGGAGCAATAACCAGAGGTGCATCTTGGAAATCCACCACTTGTTGGCTTGTGTATAGCCCATGTACAAGTGCATCTGTGTTGATGGTTTCATCCATGCCATCTTCAACTGTGTGGGTATTGCCTTGCTGGTCCTCCTGCAGCTTCTCTTGTAGCGTACTTATGTGCGAGAGCCAAAGTGGATTCACCTGAACATTGCTTTGTTTGTAAAGTGGAGCTTGCAGTAGTTCAAGGAGCATGCGAATTGTGGATGTTGGCCGCATGAGACCACTTCATGTAATTATGCAAGTATTGCAGCTTTCCTTTGATTACAATGAGGATGGTTGCATATCCATGTCCCACACAAGGTTGAAGGAGTTGATGTTAAAATGTGTTTCCATTATTGATGCGTCAACTGCTGTGGTTAGCGAAAAGTCTCGCAAATCGAATAATAGAAGGAAAGGATGCATTTGAAAGTGGCAAAAGAAGAGAACAATGAAATGGAAAGTACTTCAAATATGTACAAAAACTTTATTCTAGAATGTATATGCTCCAGCCATGGCTTTCATCTATTTACAGAGCTTCATCACAATTTATTTTGGGCTATGTACAGTACGAAATGCTTGTGATGAAAAAGCTAGCTAGGGAGCCGTATTGTTTAAAGCCGACGGACCTACGTCGAAAGCAATGACAAAACCTGCACTGCTTATAGTGAAATCATCGGAAGGCTTACAGTCAAGCAAAAGGCTTCGAGTTGCTACAATACTACGTGTGTAGTATTGAATAAAAGGGTGCTGTGGTCGAAGTACATCATCCACAAATGTGCCATGGAATTTCATGTCGACGTGGGAGCCATCGCGCAATACAACACAACCTTTCAACAAAGGAATGCGAACAATGTCTTGGATGCTATCACAGATGTAGCAAAATGGATGGGAGGGATCACGGCTGACATGAGAGCCTGCACATTCACCGCACTGAAACTCCACCAACGGACCGTTCAAGTCATTGAAATGCACCACACCATTAACCTTCAAGGTGAAGGGAGTCGGTTGATGAAAGAGGTAGGTAGCTGATTTTCAAAAAGAAGAAGCCAACAAAGGGTTGCCCCACCAAAAAAAATTCTTCGCAAATGTTACCTTTTGGTCATACCCGAGGTTGGATACCTGCCGTGCAAAGGCAGCGAGCAACGTCTCTTGTAGCCTACCTTCCGAGACTGCAGCAAGCACTGTGAAATCAAAGATGGCAAGAGTATGTCTTGCATGCATGTATGAGATGTTTCGTGCCACATACATTACAATACCACCGGCATGGAACTCTTGAATCGGATGTGTTAAAAGCGGGCGCCGATCCACTACACAAGACAACTACGCAAGCAGATAGTGTTAAGATCTTAGTTTTTTTGTACTAATTGTTATAGACAAAGACACAAGTTGCAGGGCCTTACTATAGCACGATCTTTTGGATTAGGCCCATCCGCAATTATTATTTTCTTGGTTGAAGGGATGTCCAGATCTACCTTCACTATCACAAAAGCGATGGTGCCCATAACTGAAGTGAATGGGACTTTTCCGTTTTGTATTTGCTAAATTACCCATGGAACATACACACTAATGTTTTTCTCAAGCACAAAGTATAGTGTTCCATCAAAAGGCTCTGCTTTTACCACACTGGTTGTGGCATCCACACGCAGTGTCACATCACATGTCCCACCCTCGCCAAGGGATTTTTTGGTGATTGAGGGTCCCTCCACGCAGTAAAATTCATCGACTTCTATGATCTCTCTTAGTTGAAAAACATAGTTGTGGGGAACATGTAAAGTAACTATCTCGTAACAAGAAGAGTCAGTGAAATCAACACACATGCATATGGGGTAGGTAGCATCTCATGCCTTAAATGTCCTGTACTTAGCCATAGCACGCCCCTCGAAGGCAAAATGGTGGTTGACGTACTCTAACAACTCCGTGATTTTTAGGACAGGTAGCGCATTCGAATTGCCGACCTTGGGAATTGCGGGTACTAATGCCTTTGGGTTCAGATTGGATGGTCCATCCTCTGCTGCTGCTTTGCTAGGTGCCTCATTTTGAGAGTTGGGCTTGTTCACTTTTAGCTTAACTGATCTTTCGAAGAGCCAGATAATGTTCTTCAGTAATTATTGAAGACATTTCTAGCATATTTTAATGCGGCATGTGCTTGCACGCAATTTATTAAAATTGTGCAAATCATATAATCACTTTACTTTTTTCTTTTGAGGGGGGGGGGGGTGAGGGTTTAAATGCTTGTCTACCAAATGGAATGTTGGAGTGAAGTGCAATACGCAACCCCTTGCTGTCAACATGCTAGACGCCACCATTATTGCACCAATCAAAGATCCAACCAAGCACACAATCCCCCACATGTAATGTCTTCACAAACTCTATGTAAAAGACCTCATCTATATGTAGTATGATACAACCTATGCCTTTCTATCCAACAAATCAACCTTCAATGTCTTGAACACATAGAGGATTAGGATTCAAAGGACTAATAGTGGGTGGCTTCTCATCATAGCTCCAATTTTTGGAGTCAATGGAAAAGGTTCTAAATGGGGGACCAAATTAGATGTTAGAAACACCTTTAAGAGATTGGTTGCGAGGGCTACAAAGACCAAGTGCTTGGTTTAATCTTTGATGAAAGTATGCTCTTAATAATGTTGCTTGTTTTTACATTTATTTTTCCTTCTTTAGATGCAAAAGTGTAGGTTGCATTCACTTTCCTACAAGTCATTGGGTTTTAAGTATGGTTGGTGTCAATTCTACTTTGTATGAGTCAATTTGTGTTGCTTGCAAAGAAAGCAAGACATTTAGGCAATCAAATAAAGTCTTTTGTATGAGCTCCGACAAGCACACAACACTTCAAAAAATAGCAAAAATCAAGGGTGCCATCTCTACTCTCGAGAGCACGAAAATTGAAGTAACATTGCAAGATGCAATTCTAGTTAAAGTGTTGTAGCTCACACCTTTATTCATACAACTGTTGGAGGAGAACACTTAGTATCTTATGTCCTAGCTTTTCACAAAGAAGATTTAAGGACACTTCCTAACTAATATATTTGGGCTGGTCACAGGTTTCATTGCAGCCAAGGTTGAGCTTGATTAGAAACTTTCCCTTGTTATTTTGCTCTATGAGCAATCTTTTGGTTTCCAGATCTTAGTAATGTATGCTTCTTGAAAGGTTGGATTCCCAAGAAATTAATTTTTGCTTGCTCGATGCAATCATGTATGTCTTTCAATTTTCAATCTTCAATTCATAATGCTGAAATATTGTTTATAGTTCAAATTGCAATGTCCACTCTTAGTACATGTAATGGAATTTGAAGCTTAGTATCAAAGCTATTCTAAATCTTATAGATTCTCTCACCCTACACTACCTTTTCCAAATAATATTCTAAACTTTTAAGTTTGATTACTACTACTTAAATTTTAGTTTGTGATACTTTGTTTTTCGAATAAGTGCTTTCTTTAAGGAAATTAATAATGAAAGCAAGTGCTTGTAGCATTTTTGTCTTGAAAGACAACTAGTAGTTGTAATCTTTTTTTTTAACAAGCATTGATTTATTCCTTGCTATTTGCTTGTGTCTCTGAATACTGGATCAATCAAACTTGAAAGAAACAAATTTTGTTAACGTGGAAGCATATTGTGGTATATGTGAGATGATGTGGCATCCTAAAAGTATTAGTGTGAAGAAGCTTAAGGACACAACTGGATGAACGTAAGCTTTGGAAGACAGTCTGTAATCTTCTCTCCTTCCCCATAATGAAGAAGCATCCTTCATGAGCCTCTTGTGGGTAGTTTTCTCTTTTTGAATCTTTAATTTGGTATCAGAGCTAGTGAGGGCTAGACCAAGAAGCCTAGTGATGTTGGAGAAAGCAAATGTGCATAGTGAGTTCCTATAAAGAAAGCTTGAAGAAAGGGGACAAAGTGTGAAGAACTGTGAGGAAGAAAGAAGGCAAAGGAAACTGGCACACTCTATTTTGCTATATCTTGAGTCATGCTTCAGAATCCCATCTAACAACTTGGATTCCACCTCTTTGAATTGAAAAATTATGCAGTCACTTTGGCATTTGAGCAGCAACATAAAGGATGGAGAAACCAGCTATTTTTGCATCCATTTTGGACCAATCAGTTAATTAGATGTTGCAGAACTGGTTTCTACAGATGTGAAAGCATAGTGTAATAGCTTTGCATAGTGTTCATCCTTGGTACAATACAATTTGGTGGAGATGACTACATTGAAAGAACAAAGTAGGCTTGAGTTTGATAAAAAGGACAAGCTACAACCATTTCATGAGGATTGGCAAAAAGGCATGGAGTCACAAGTCGACGAAAACTCTAGCGATAGTAATGGAAAATCTCCCATCTCATCATAAGAGAAGAAGATGGCAGGAGCTTTCAAAAAAATGATGTTGAGACCTGAGCGTTTGAGCGCAAATCCCATCCTTTGAAGTCCCCAGTGAATCGTGCACACCCAAGTTCTATTATTGTGACTACTCTAGGATCTTCCTACCTCACACAAAGAAGACATCTAGTGCTACTAAAGTAGGCTCATTCTAAGACTCAGAATAATCAATAATCCGATGAATATTTGGCATTCCAGGAACAACTGATTTCGTGAAGACATAGTGGGAGGAGAGTGGGAGCCTTCGTACCTTTAGAAAGGCTTACTTTAAGTTGTAGTCGCCTAGTCCTTGAGAAGTTGGGAGAACAATAGTCGCGATGTGAAGATTTATTGATTCATCATATCGAGAAGAGGTCTGAATCCTCCTCATTTTTATGTCATTTTGGATGCACATTTAATGCCATGGGATACAAGTAGAAGAAGCAACACCAAAAACAAACATGAAAGAGGGCTTGCAAGGGTATTTTCATAGCATGGATCTTCACTTCGATGTGTTTGCGATTCAGGTTAGTAGCTTGGTGGCAAACTTTGGGTCTAGAGCACAAGTGAATGTAAGAAACGTTAGAGAAGACTAGCTAGGAACGCACAGTTTAGTAAACACAATATGAAACAAGCACCCCTCCAAGGGTGATTTAGATGGAGGACTCAACATCTCTCATAGTGAGAAGAAATTTACAGGCTACAACAAAGATGAGAAGTCTTTGAATGCAGAAACACGCATGCAGTATATGTTTGGAGGTCAATTAAAAACAATGAGGAGTTGAACTCCCGTCTGTGTATCCAAAGTTGTTTTGCAGAATGTCCATTTGCTTACTTTAAAGCTTTTGGATAAGGAGAAAGGTTGTTGAGTGGTCCAAAGTGGATACAAGGTCAAATGCTTCATCTTCAATAGATGATAAACAAGGGTGTTTGATGCTTGGAAGTGGATTTGAGGTTATTTGACAAGGATGATGCTCATTCTATTTGAGGTCAAGTAAGCACTTATTATTCTATTTCAGTCACTTATTACTATTTCACTTTGCAAAGATTGGCATAGTACCTGTGCATGGCACAGTGGATGCAATTGCCATTTGGGATAGCATTTGTTGCAAGAATTGCATGCCAAAATTACATTAGGTCAAGAAAGTGTTGGTACCGAAGGTCATATTCCCGGTTGGTCATTTTCTCATGGGAAAAGGTGTTTGGGGATTGATTGCTAGCGATGAAGACGAACTCCTGGAGTTGCCATGGGATGAACCATCAGAGGAGCTGCAATTGGAGTACAAAACATAGGTGGAAAGATCAAGAAAAGTATTGCATATTCTACATAATCGGGGTTAAGGCACAGTGGCCTTTAACCCCCACAACCTCCCACTTAAAGCCCAATGTGCCTTTAAGGAGAACAGCCAGTGAGCATACTATCCAATGCCCATCAATATACGACAATACTCAAACTATTGACTAGGTAGACTCTTTGTCAGCATATCTACAGGGTTATCATCTATATGAAGCTAGACAAGCTCTATGTGCTTGTCCTCAAGTACCTCCTTGATGAAATGGTACTTGAACTCAATGTGTTTGGTCTTTTAGCCATATATCGACTAACAACTCTGGCTACAAATGCAATGTTCAATCTAGTAGCTATCATAGCATACATAAGACTCCCAACCACTAATGCATAAGGAACCTTGGCCATCATGGCCCTCTCCTCATCTGATTTGGGACTATCAGCTTGACTCAGTTTCACATATGGAGGAAATGGAGTACTTGCTACCTTCCCCCCCTCAATATTGAAATGCTGCAACACTTTTGTAACATACTCCTTCTTTGAAAGCTAAAGGAGTTTCCTACTCCGGTCATGCGTGAGGCGCATACCAAGAATAGGACCTGCAAGTCCCAAATCCTTCATGTTAAAGGCATTATGCAACTTGACCTTCAATGCATCCAGCTTATAAGTGTTCTTGCTAGCCAATAGCATATCATTCATATAAAATGCTAGGAGTATCATGCTATTATCCTTAGCCCTTTTAGTGTAGAGGCAATGATCAATCTCACTTCTTCTGAATCCCTGGGACCGAATGAAAGTATCGAATTTCTGATACCATTCTCTGAGTGCTTTCTTAAGGCCATCAAGACTCTTTTCTAGCTTGCAAACCAAATGTTCTTTGCCCTAATCCAGTTGTACCATGTAAATTTCCTCATGTAGATCCCCGTGCAAGAAAGTTGTCTTGACATCCATCTGCACAAGCTCCATATCCTCTGCTACCATAAGTCCAAGTACGCATCTAAGTGTGGTCTTCTTCACAACTGGATAGAAGATCTCATTAAATTCCACACCCTTCTCTTGCTTGAACCCTTTAGCAACCAAACGGGCCTTATACTTAGGCACATCATCACCTGTGCCCTTCATCTTGTAGACTAATTTACATGGCAATGCTTTCTTTCCATGTGGCAAAGAAATCAAGTCCCAAGTCTTATTCTTCATGAGCATAGCATACTCCCACTTGCGCTCATCCACACGCATCATAGCCTCTTTGTAGCAAGAAGGCTCCCTGCAATCAGTAAGCATCAGATAGTCTACTGCCCCTGGAACATCCACATTTGGCTCATCATTTCCACCAATAGATGATCCATTATCTGCCCTTGATTGTGTACCTGTGGGACTACTTGGTGTCACCATTTCTTGCTCGATGAATGGACAGCTTGTTGTCTATTAACATATGTGGGTGGATTCACATCCTGGAGAGTGTTTCTCCTCATTTCCACATCCATCATAGGTGTCTTATGCATCTTCTTCTCATTAAAGACCAAATCATGGCTTCATATGATCTTCTTTGCTTCTAGATCCTAGAGACGATTGCCCATCTCTCCACTTTCACCATGACCCATAAAGATGCATTTCTTAGACTTAGGATCTAGCTTCTTCCGAAGCTCTTTTGGCACATGTGCATATGCGTAAGAGGGCTTCATGCCACTCCATTCCTCTCCAAGAATACCACCATCCAAACTCTTACTAGGTGATTTATTGATCACATGCACAACAGTCTTCATTGTCTCAACCCAAAACCACCAAAAAGTCTTGCATTGGAAAGCATACATTGCAACCTTTCTTGAATAGTGCGGTTCATCTTTTCTACAGTAGCTCGATTTTGCTCTGCTGGAGTATGTGGGGAGATGAGCTCCCTCTTGATCCCACATGTATCACAGAAATTCTAAAAGTCACGAGAGAGATACTCTCCACCATTATCAGTTCGTAGGCATTTAAGCATTCTGTCTTACTAGTTTTTAACCAAAGGCACCCATTTTTGAGATACCTGGAACACATCGCTCTTCTGAGGTATAGCATAAGCCCACACTTTCCTAGTTGCATAATCGATGAATGTCACATAGTATTCTGCCCTGCCTAATGACCATGTAGGCATGGGACCACATATGTCTGAATGCACCAAATCAAGCCTTTCAAGCTCTTCCTTTCCTCTTCTTTTATGGGCTGATTTATAGTCACACCAGACACCCATCACGAACATATGTGACAACTAAAATGGTTCAATGTTGGAGAAGACTTCCCTGTTTCAATAGTCTCTACTCTTTTTTTCAGCCTTACTTTGGTGTTTCCCTAGGTGGGGCTATCAAACTTAACCACTATAGGTCTAACATCGCCTTTGGTAGTTCCCTAGGTGGGGCTATCAAACCAGAACTACATAAAGCATAACATAAAATTTAACTAAAAATTGAGCTAAAAGTAGAACTCAAAATAAAAGCTGATGAGAGAGGGGCACACTCTCTCATACTCTCTCTTCTCTGGACATCTTGCTACCTTAGGTCTCCCTCCCCCATGCTCTACTCATTTGGGGGCTTACAAATGGTGACATGACCTTTCCAACAGCCCCTATCATCGTCACATCTCAGCCCAATGCCAACTCATCGATGACATTTCCCCAGCAACTCCCATGATGGAACCCTCTGGAACAAATTTTGGTTCTTGGCTTTTCAACTAGTGGCGCCTACTCCTCCAGGTCTAGTCCTGCACAAGCAAACCATCCTGGTACATAGGTCCAATCCAAGGTAGCACTAGATGGCACCACCACCTTCAGTCACATTCACGCCTTCGAGCTCGAGCAATCCACATGCCACCATCTTCCAGTTGTCCCCCTCACAACCTAGAGTCTTCCAGGCACCATGCTTTGAGGGTTTGTTTCAACCTGTCCTTCCTCTAGAAATGTCAATAATAAAAGAACCCTCCCAAGAAATGAAATCCCAAGAATATCTCCAAATAATCTGGACCATGAACTCTCACTGAACTCTCAAGAAAGTACTCTTTTGGCTTCAGTACACCTTGTCCATAATCACCTTCCAATTATCTGTGTCCGAGATTTGAAGAAGCACCCCCACTTTCCCTTCTCCCTTTGAAGAAGGTCCATTCCTTCCAATCTTGCATTACCTGAGACATATGAAGAGCTGATTCTCTCCACAGCATGCTATAAAGGCATAAATTAGTAGCATCAAGTACATACCAAAACCTCGTATTGCATGTGTGCGTGCTTTGAAAGCAAACCATGCACCTCGTCGAGGCACATACCAATAGCTTGTGTAATCTTGTAGTACCCCCTTCTAAATTACAACCACCACCTGTATGTGAAACCCTAGGGCACTCCATGGAATCCACCCTCATTTAGTATCAATAGCCATGCTCCTAGAAGATTCGAAGCACTCCATGCTATCCTTCACCTTCACAAAGGTCTCTGACTCCTCGTCGGCCCACATCTCAATGTCAGACAACTTCACTATGGCTTCTAGGCTAGCATATCTAACCTCTGTAACACATGCAAATGTCACTAAGTATAGTTCTTTGATTACCACATTAGCCTTGGCTTTTGTATCACCTTTTGAATTTGAGGCAGACTCCTTGTTCTTTTGATCCACCTTCTTCTTTCTGTAATCCTTTCATCAACTTGTTTATACTCTTCTCATGAATAAATAGGACAAGCATGGTACCCACTTGACAACAAATCTACATGCATAATTTAAAAAAGTATGTGTATGTGATCCATGCCTATAAGCATGTACATGAAAAGAGGGGGAATTCTCACCTGAATACTCTCCATATCCAAGGAAGTCATGCATGATCCACATTAAGATTCCCCTAATCAAAACAGCATGACTTTGCTTCGAAGCCATAGAGATATCAAAAGCATGAATTCCTCTCCATAGGATTTGGAGCTCCTCTATCAATGGTTCCATGTACATGTCCATATTCTTTGCCTTGTTCAAAAACCAGAAATGGATTGGACTTGTTTGTAGGATGGAAGAGCCATGTGAAGGTCGGGCTTTGGTAAGTATTCATCCCTTGACTTGGTAAAAATTTAAGTGAGAAAACTAACTTATTGTCCAACCTACATCAGGTTGCAAGAGAGCTCATGAAAGCCCAAGAAAGATACCTATTGCTAAACAATATCTTGTACTTTTTGTCTTGAGATTCCAAACCCAATGTATGTGTTCCTTATTATTGGCTTCCATAATATTATTCACAAGACAAACATTCAAGTAGCATCAATTACAATAACATGCTTCTTTTCATCACTCCAAAGATTATATAACTTATCAATCCATCACATCTTTCATATCCAAGCCTCCATGTTTACTTCAAAGTATTTCGTTGCTAACTTATTTTCATAGGCTATATTGGATTTGTCAGCCCTACATCTAAATCCAAAAAGAAAATCTATAAATTGTTGTCTTAACATAGTATTCAACTTATTTTGAAGCCTACACAATTCTAAATGTAAAACTAATACCCAATAGAAACTCATTGTTTGTCATTCAATACCTGAAGTATTGCAATCTAATCAAGGATCCAACTTCAAGTTAAAAGCCCTCATAATAATAAATACTTGCTTCTTGGGAGTTTCTATTTTCATTGCCCGTACCTCATGTGCAACTACATTGCAAGAAAAGAACTTGAGTACAAAGAATGTTCACAAGCCTTTGTCTACAATGAAGCAACCAAGATCTCTCAAAATTCCTCCTTCATAAATGGGTTGATACCTATGAAATTTAAAGTAAATAAAACTAAACACATGTGAACTCCCGCTGTACACCACTTGCATAAAACCATTTTATGCCTTTCCTAGGGATAAGGGGTGATAAGTGCACACATGGTAATCAATTAGTAATCCATATGTCATTAATGTATCTTATAGTTGTAAGATACACAATTAGTTAGTTAGTTAGTTAGTTTGCATGCATAATTGCGTGTTTGTGTCTATATATGCACGCACAAGCACGAGTGCATGCACATTTGAGGGTATTTTACACACACACACACACACACATACACACATAGAGAGAGAGAGAGAGAGAGAGAGAGAGAGACGCACAAAGTGTTCAATCGCAAGAGTGGCACTTGGGAACAAGTTTATCATTTGGGGCCACATAAAATGTAACTATGACTACTTGCACTTTATCAATTGAGGTTGTAAACAAAACTAGCTACAAAAGTTTGGCAGGTTGTCCATCTCAAAGGGAGCATTTCGTAGATTTCAAATTAGTTTCATCAAGAGACCATTTTGTGCATTTTCAAACAAGTGGCATGCACATGAAAATATTACAAGAGTCTTTGAAAAAAAGAGCTCTTTCCTCAAAATATGTTTTCAAGTTTGGGGTGCTTCGGCATGAAGCCATGGGAGACAAGACATAGTTGCACCTGTCAGAGGCAAGTATGTTATTAACTAAAATATTCCGAACCATGCACTGAAGATGGTGCAGGTAACGAGTTCAAAGATGAGAGAGAAGCTGCCCTGAAAAAGCCACCATGGTTGGGATGTCAACCTGCATGCATTGTGTAGGCTAATCAAACTGTAGAGCAGCTTGAGTATCCTCTCGAAGCTTGATCTCACAAACTTCTTGCTTTTATCATAATGCAGTGCAACTTCCTTTGTCTACATTTTACCCTTGATGAATTGTTTAGTTTGTATGTGGTGCGCCTGGTTGTCATCTGAGCGTGATAAAGTTGTGATGAAAAAGATGCCTAAGTTTGATCAGCAGCAATCTTGGTGGGTAATGATTATAAAATATTCACATGTGCTGTCTGCTCCAGTCCGCTGAGAATGTCAGCTCCCAATTGCTACAACAATAATGCATCGTCTTGACAGAGATGCCCTCATAAGAATCCGTACACCTTGTGTATCACGATTTGATCGTGATTATTTAGCGTCATTCTGGTTCAAACTCCCAATCTTGCAAATCTCAGAAGGGTTTGCCCTCATCAACGTTCTAAATATGTGAACAATGTAACCACCTTCCTTGTATCAATCAAGGGATGACTGAACGTGAACGCACTTGATTATCAGATTCACTTGGGTCTCAATACAATTAGGACGAGGCTATGGGGTCAACAATTGTAGTTTCCTGGACCTGGATTGTCGGAATAGTATGCTTTGAAACGTGCAGACCGACCAAACCGAGAAACATTACAGGAAGCCTTTCTGGAGTCTACTTGCAGCTCGCCCTGGCAGAATAATAGATAATATACATCACTCCCGCAAGTATTCCCAAATAAAAGGTGTTGCAAGAACTGGTGTAATCACTTAGAACAAGGCACACAAACTTTCCCAACCGGCATCCAGGAATTTTAATGCCTATTTTACAATCCAATCAACGCCTGCCAGATAGGCAGAATGTAGGACAAAAACTCCTCAGCAATCAATAGATTTAATGTATTGCTCTAGACAGCAATCGTTCAAGAGATCCATACCAATGAGCGGAACGCCTTCAACATGGATCCTGGACCTGGTGACTCTTCCCCATAATGGGCTTTGTCATGCTCTGCAGATATAAAGACCTGATAACAGCAAAACACAATTCATGGCGGTATTTGCTGCAAATTTAGTGCATTCTCTTCAAGATCATTGACTTCCAAGCTCTTCTCTTAATCACATCTTTAACAAACTTAGGCAGCTCCACGTAAAAGTTTCATTTCTTAATGACAATTGTAGATTATCATTCTCTAGCTTTGGCTTGACACTCAGACTCCAGAGATATCTTAACAATAACATAATTGGATGACTGAGAAGAATGTAAATCAATCAATACAAACTCAGATCGGAAAGCACACAATAATTTCATTTACCTTAGCCCTCTGATCTCGATTGCATTGTGAAAAGGAATACATTGGGAGATTTTTCTTTTTGGATTCATGTTGTTTGCCAATGGAGCTTATTATGTCGTAGCGCCCAACTCCCGGAGAAGGGTTGTTGGTCGTGAAGGGATGCTGCATCAAGAAACGTGCAACTAGTCCCATTGTATTCAGAAATGACAAATTTTTTTCGCCCAGCCTTCCACTGTAAGAAGCTCGACGTTCGTGACAGGTCCTTTAGAACAAGTCAAACTTGTCATACCTTTAACTCGACAACCCGGGTGACCGTTGTTACCTAGCTTTTTGCAGAGCTGAAAATGCTCGCTAGATGCTAACACACAACCTTGGATGGGATAACCAGCAAGGAGACTACAAATATCCGTACCTTGAATCTCTTTTCCACACCAAAGCAGGCCTTGGGTGCCGACTTGAATGGTGCCACAACTTGATTTCCAAGGGAAGAGGTGTCATCACAAATAGTTGGCCCTGGCGAATCAATTCCATATTTGCTCTGCAAAGTCAGAGGTTTCTGAGTTTATGAGGCCTGGAGTGATGCCAATCGATCTCTGCAGTTGATGGGGGAACACACAAGAAAACGTATATCTACTTGATGCAGAAAGCCAATGGCATATATGTAATGCACTATTGAACCTAAACTGTAAATCAGAGTGGAGGGCTGTATCGCCAATGAATTCGCTTCTGCTTGTATGCAAAACCAACCACTGTAGTGCTCGTATTTTATATTGCACAGATTTCAGCTGTAGCAAAGTGGAGGATTCCTTTCTGGAATGTAGATTGTGTTTCCACGAGATGATCTTTCTGGAAAATGTGCATAAGTGGGCATACATATTAAGATTGATGCCTATAGTATAAAAGACTTAAGATTGACATGAGGATTGCATTGGCATGAGCTTTATTCTCCTCGGTTTACTGTCTAGTCACTAGATCTGCCAAATGAAGCCGGTGAGCAATACCTTGTCAAACTTTGCACTCATATAGACTCTATTTTGCTGATCACGAGTGGATCGACTAAAATCAGCAAACCAAGGTGACTTCTGGTATGACAAAACCTGAAATGGTATGAAATTGTTAATCCATATGTTGGCAGTGCTGCACAGCCCCGCATGGTCTCAGTCCTTCAAATGTATCTCCAAAAGTCCATCTTAATCCAATAGGACGTGTCTAAAAAGAATATGAATGGCCAATTTTTTTAAAAGCATTGGTTCAGGATGAGAAAAAAAAGTTTAATACGGGTTCTATTCCCCATTCTCGAACAAGCTAATTTAAAACGGGATTAGAGTGAGAGCTTAAAACTCATGCTACCTTTAGTCCATATGATAAGACCCTTAGCCTTGTTGACCAGAAAAGGTTGAAAGTTTACGGACCTGTGGACCAAAACCTGAAGGAGTAGAATATGCTCCTGGCCCAGGATTTCCTTCCCCATACCTTTGCTGCAGCAATCAAATACTCGGTCATTTGAACTTCGAAATATTGTCGATCAGAATGTCAAGACCCGATGAGATCTATTTCTCTGGAGTGTGCTCTGGTATGCTCTGAATCAGAGACAATGCTGAGAAGCGATTCCTATGGCTTGATTTCTACACTGAAAGTTGACTTTTCATCGAGGGGTCACAAAAACAGTTGATCTGAAGGTTACAGCTCGAGGACAGGAAGTGAAATGCACCTTGGCAAATCTGTTTGAGACTCCAAAAGCAACTTCAGGAGCCGATTCATTTCGTGACACGACCTGCTTTCCAATGCAAGACGACTTCACCTCATAAACGGGGCCTAAGATGTCAGAAAAATGTTGCCACCGTCAAGTTCACTACAAATGCGGGGCCCAAAAACAAAGGCCGTTAAAAATCCTTAGCTGCGTAGGATAAAGATATGCTTCTCGATTCATGCGCAAATACAAAACGTTGATCTCAGTCCTGTCACAGCTTAACGAAGATCGCATTGAGCTGGATAACCTTACACACCAGGTCCATCTAGTCCAGTCCGGCATTTGTCGAGCTCTGGGCTATAGTATTGCTGCACGAAAATTTTGGTACTTGTCAAGCTGCAACTGTTCTCTCTCTCTCTCTCTCTCTCACACACACACACACACACACACAGTACCGAGCTCATTGATGCTTGCCGATTAATATGTTGAGAAGGTATGAATAGCGTGCCCATCGACGGTATGGAAAATGATCTATAAGTCCTTCAATCCACACAGATCAGAAAACAGTATTCCAACCTTTTCTGATGAAGCACGATCGGCAGTCCCAAATGGGATAGCAGGTCCGGATGTTCTTTGAGACAATATCTGAAGGTTATATATTAGCAGAGAATAATAATCGACAGACGTCAGGCCGAAATGCTTGGCTCTGCCTATCAGCATTTGCATGCCTGCCAAGAGGGGTCTTTAGCCTCCTAGTCGTGTATACCGAAGAGCAACTCACCTGCCGCCCAAACATCGATGGCAAAGTCTTGGAGCACAGGGATTCAGGGGGTTTTAGAGGAGGAAGAGGTCTTCGACTTTCCATGGAGGTGACACTGCCTGCTCTTTTGGGGGGCTTGCTGCTGCTTCTCGTAACCGTTGCAGAAACAGTAGTATCGGGTATGACCTCGGCAGGCTTTGCGTCAGTTGAGCCAACGTGCAACCTCTTCAGCAGCCCCATCTCACTGTAGTTTCGTCCTATATTCTTCTCAACACAGCACGAGATTCATTGAGAGCTTGTTTGGATAGGATTAGCCTGCGCTTGCAGCGACGGAGCAAGCATGACTACAACGGTTTTTGTGTTGAGGAAATCTGAGTTCCATCGATCAGAAACATCGTAAGAGAGGTCCTCATCCGTCAAGCAAAATGGCAAATGCAGGAGCAGAATCAGACCGAGAAGCTTAATCTACATAGGCATGAACGAATTCGATCAAACATGAGCACGAGAAAATTGCAAGCGAAGATCACCGCAAGAACGCAAGATAAAGCAATTGCATTGCGAGGATTGCGATGCGAAGATCATCCCAGGAATCCATCGATTAGAGATAATTGCATTGCAAGGCGATTGCGATTGCGATTGCGGTTTGGATAGGGTCGCGATGTCAAGCAGAACTTGCCTGAGAGGTTCGCAATGAAATCAAATGTTTTGTTTTGAAATGAAAGGTTTTTTTGTGGTTTGTTTCCTTGTTGTTGTTGAAGGGGTGGTTTTGCCAAAGGACATGCCCCTTCTTCACAATCCAAACGTGGTTTTGCCACGTTTGTTGTTGTTGAAGGGGTGGATTTGCCACCCTCCGTTGATCTCAAAACCTCCAAAGGACATGCCCCTTCTTCACAAACGTTGATGTTGTTGTTGTTGAAGGGGTGGTTTTGCCATGTTTGTCCACGTGACAAACGTGGAGTCCACATCAGCACCACCGTCCAATGCCTAACCCATCATGCAACCCTGGAGTCCACACCAAGTAGCACCCGTTGGCTTTTAAAAGGAGGATTTCAGTCCTCATCATATTTTTGGCCTGCCCCCCTAACTTAGGTCTTCTTATAGGCCTTGGGTTTTGAGACGTTACATTCCATAATTAGCTTTTTCCCTTTTTCTCCCCACTTCCTCCCCCCTTTTTTTGGACCTGTTCATTGGATTGCACTTAAGGTCTTCTAACGAGTTCGATTGAAATACTCCAACTTGTCAGCAGCTAAGGATCTCCTTCCAACAATCTTCTCGATGACATAATTCTATAATGGGTTCCTCCACCTCATCATGGACCTGCCTCATATTCCTCTCTCACTCTCATCGTGTCTCATGCTTCTCTGGCAATTGTACTCCTATGAGGCTCCCCTCTGGTTGCTTCCGTCACCAGCCCTTGCTCCTTCACCTTTCTCCCTGATCTTAGACGTCCTATAGCATCCCTCCTCACGTCTCCATCAACCATGTACATTGAGTCCTCCCTAGTGGCCAACAGTGCTTCCCCTGCTTAACAAGTGAGGCTACTTTCGATATCTTCCCATAGTGACTACTAGGATCATGCCTCATCTTGAGCTCCACCCGTCCCCAGCAAAATGAAGTGAAGCATGTATTGCTGGAAAACCTGCGAGTGCAATGAAATTGCTGCAAACAATTGAGATTTTCAAGATTCTACATTTTGTGTTCTACATGAGCTTTATCATCAATCTACTCAAGGACTCAGGAGACTACTTTTTGCTATATTAGGTTATAATCCTAGTGTGGGGGTTAAAGGCCACTGTACCTTAATCCCAGTTATGTACAATACTCAAACACACATATATATGGATGACACAGAAGATTAGGGTGTTCTGCACCTACCAAAACTTGCATTACTCTCTCTTCTGGCTCTCTCTCTCTCTCTCTCACCTTCTTCCATTCTGCTTCCGTTGTTGAGATCTCTCAACTGGTATCAGAGCGCGGGTGTTTTAGCGTGGATCTCCATATCTAGGCCACCATTTGCAGCTTAGACACTCCCAATGGATTCAGAGCAGTCCAAAACTTCTAACTGTGATGCTACTTTTGATTCCGTGAAGTTCTGAAGCTGTAGTGAAGCTCTGTCTACTCCAACATCTTCATTTCATCATTTTCTGTGTGAGTAGAAACTCAACATCCGGGCCTTCATTTGTAGAGCTGTCTGTCCCGTTGGATTCCCGACTACCTGAAACATATGTCTACAAAGCTGCTTGCTATTCCGTGAAAAATCAAGGGAGTTGTGATTCTTTGTGTTTTTCCGTCGTCTCTTTGAAGGGAATTTCTCAAAGTTTCCAAGACCTTGTATATGCACATGAGTCAGATTCATTTTTTTGATGCTTTGAGCCTTGAGTTTTGGTGACACTGTCCTTCATTAAGGCAAACATATTGGGTGCACCTAGTATTTGGTGTGATTTCTCTCTTGCAGGTACTAGCATTTGGGATTTTGTTTCATTTGCATCATGGCATCCTCTTCCATGTCTGAAAAGGAGTTTTTCAGCATTAAAAAGTTTGATGGGACAAACTTTTCTTCATGGAAAGAATAGATAAGGGATGTGCTTATTCAAAAGAAGCAGATTAAACCCTTGGCAGGGATTGAGAAGCTAAGCTTGTAGATATGTCTAAGGATGATTGGAATGAGTTGGATGCATTAGCAAAGTCTACCATTAGACTTCATCTTGTAGAGTCAGTTTATTTCATAGTAGTAAATGAGCAGACTACGGAAGATTTGTGGAAGAAATTATGTGCCACTTATGAGAAGGAAACTACCTCTAATAAAGTTTACCTCATGAAGAGGTTGTTTGAGCTACAGATGAAGGAAGGGGTCTCCATTGCTTCTCACTTGAATGAAGTCAATATTATTTTTAGCCAGCTTCAGGCTCAAAAGATGAATTTTGATGCGGAGACTATGGCTATATTTCTCTTATGTCATTGCCATCCTCATGGGATACCTTCCGTACAGCTGTCAGTAACTCTGCACCTGGTGGAGTACTGAAGTTTGATGATGTTGTGGGTAGCTTGTTGGCCGAGGACGTTAGACGGAAGTCTATGGATGGCAACAAGCAAGATGTAGCCTTAAATGTGTATAGGGGCAGATCACATTTCAGGGAAATTTCCCAAGAAAGAGGGAAGTCTCGTAGCAAATCCAAGGCATAGAACATTGAGTGTTACCACTGTGGCAAGAAGGGCCACATGAAAAAGGATTGCTACAAGCTAAAAAGAGAGCAAAAGGATAAGAAAAAGAATGCAAATTGGGGTGCAAATAAGAAGGAAGAGAGTCCAAGGGAGGACAAAGGAAAGATGAAGATTGAGGAGATTAATGCAGTCACTTATGATAGTGACAATGACATTCTCTTCATGTATAGTCTACCTACAGACTTGCTTACCACTTCAGATGATGCATATTCCCAGGATTGGATTTTGGATTCTGTTGCTTCATTCCATGTTACTTCCCATAGGGAATGGTTCTCCACTTATGACAATGGAAAGACAGGTTGTGTGCATCTTGGAAATAACTATGCATATGACATAGTGGAAGTGGGTGACATAAAGTTTTATTTTGCAAATGGGTCTACATTTGTTTTGAAAAATGTGAGACGTGTGAAGAGTCTTATTTCAGTGGGTTAGCAAGATGATGCTAGTTTTGAAACCACATTTGGATTTTAGAGTTGAAAATTTTAGAAGGACTCTATGGTTTTGGCTAGGGGTGCTAAGTGTAGGACATTGTCTCCCTCACATGTATCAGGGGTGTCTGATCATGTTGTTGCAACAACTGAGCAGCCAAGTACTTCTTTGTGGCATTGCCGGTTGGGGCACATGAGCCAGAATGGAATGAAACTCTTATGCTGTTTGGGTTATGTACCGCATTTGAGTTTTTCTGACTTTGAATTTTGTGAGCATTGTCTCTATGGGAAGCAGAATAAATCATCCCATAAAATAAGGGGAAAGAAAGAGCTTGAAAAGCTTGATCTGGTGCATTCAGACGTATGTGGTCCCTTGCCTACATGGTCATTAGGTGGGGCTGAATACTATGTGACATTCATCAATAATGCAACTAGGAAAGTGTGGGCTTATGCTATAGCTCGGAAAAGCGATGTGTTCCAGGTATTTCAAAAATGGTTGGCTTTGGCAGAAAATCAGTCAGGTAGAACGCTTAAATGCCTACGAACTGATAATGGAGGAGAGTATATCTCTCATGACTTTCAGCATTTATGTGATACACATGGAATCAAGAGGGAGTTCACGTCCCCTCGTACTCTAGAGCAGAATCTTGTTGCTGAGCAGATGAACCGCACCATTTAGGAAAGGTTGCAATGTATGCTTTCCAATGCAAGTCTTTCTGGTGGTTTTTGGGCTGAGGCAATGAAGACTGTAGTGCATGTGATCAATAGATCACCTAGCAAGAGTTTGGATGGTGGTATGCCTGAAGAGGCATGGAGTGGCAAGAAGCCCTCTTACTCTCATTTGCATATATTTGGATGTGAGGCATATGCACATGTGCCAAAAGAGCTTCGAAAGAAGCTAGATCCTAAGTCTAGGAAATGCATCTTTTTGGATTATGATGAAAAAGGAGAGGGGCTATTGTCATGACAACAGATTAGACCACCAAATGGATAAAAAGTTCCTTCCACTATGGACCGGTCCATATAAAGTCATCAAGGAACGTAGCAATGGTTCTGTACAAGTTCAGGAGCTGCATAACCATATGGCAAGAAGGTGATTAACAAGTGTTATCTCAAGCCCTTCTTTGTGTGTGATGGTCCCAGGCATGGAAATGTTGTGCATTCTGTGCCGGGGGGGGGGGGGGAGCTGGGAACTGTTATGGATAAATTTGACCAAGGTAAAAGGCATAAATATGTGTGTGTGCTTGTATGTGTGGCAATAGTATAATAAAATATGGTGTGCGTAGGGCCTAGGGTTGAGGTGGCAGGGCATGACCATGTGCCACCCTTCCACGTAAGAGGACCCTGATGTAGTGCAAGGCATCGAGTTTCATCTAACTTCTCAAGTTGTACCAACCTGGCCTCTATATGTTCATCTTCTATCATTCTCTGTTCTTGTGCCAATCTCAAGGCCGAAATCTCTATCTCTAGTGGTAAAACTACCTCAGTACCGTACACCAACTCAAAAGGAGTGTGACTTGTAGAAATTTTATGCGTGATGTTATAAGCCCACACGGCTTCAGTGACCTTCTGATCCCACTGGCTCCTATATCCTGTGGCCATTTTTCCCATGGATTTACAAAGGAGGCCATTGGTTTGCTTCATTTGTCCCATGGATGCTGGATTATAGATGCTAGAAGTGCGATGATCATCAATACCCATGCGATCCATGAGCAACTTCATTGCTTCAATTAAGGATGGACTCCCATGGTCAGATACTATTTCCATGGGTGTCCCAAACCTTGTGCAGATACGTTCAAATAGGAAATTTGAACTGCCTTACCATTTGTAGCAGGGAGGCCATTAGCTTCAGCCCACTTAGTGACATATTGAGTGGCTACCAAAAGATACTTCTTTTTGTGAGCAGTCATGGGCACGGGCCTGACAAAATCTATTCCCCACTTCTGAAATGGATGGATGGACATCATTGGATGATGTTTCCTAGGACGCAAATCCTTCCTACCAAAGAATTGGCATGGTTCACAAGTTTTGCAATACATAGTGACATCCTTGAACAAGGCCGGCCAATAGTACCCAACATGTAAAATCTTCTTAGCTGTATAGTCATCGGCATAGTGGCCTCCACAAAATCCATCATGATAATGCTTCAATACCTTAGGTACATCTACATCAATGGCCCATCTCACTATCCCATCCATGCCTTGATGGTACAACACCCCATCAAAGAGAGTGTAGCACCTACTATCTCTACGGATCTTCTTTCTCTCATAGCTAGTACTTTCTAAAGGAAAGGAGAAAGCGGCCAGAAACCTATGGATACCACCATACCATGAATCCCCAACTTCTATGGCCGCTACAAGGGTTACATTGAGGCACTCCTCTAAATCAATCAAAGCATTCTTCAAGTTGGAACAACCCCCTTTTACAATTTTGAAAGAAAAATCATATTCTTGTAGAACTGCCAACCATTTGGCCAACTGGCCCATGGGATTTGGTGATTGAAGAGCCTGCATTGCAAGACCATTACTAGAGATTATAATGAAGGACTTCCCAGCCACATAATGCTTAAATTTCTCAATGCAAAACACCAAAGAGAAGGCATGCTTGTCAGCCTCAGAGTAGCATCGTTCATTTTCGAGCAATTGACGAGAAGCAAATTGAATAGGATACATGAACTGATCCTCCCCTTGCTGGAGAAGACTACCCGCCAGGTGTGCTCACCAAACTCAGGATTGATATAGAAAGTCTTTGACCAATTAGGATTGCATAGAATTGGTTCTGAAGCCAGAGCACTCTTGATTTGTACAAACCCATGATCACAATCCTCATCCCAAGAGAAATCAACCTCATCTTTTAATAGCGTAGTCATGGGTTGCCTCAAAGCAGCATATTGATCAATGAAGCGGCAATAGTATCCTACTAGATCGACAAATGAGCGTACCTGATGTTTGGTTGTTGGCGAGGAGAGCTTGAGGATAGCTTCTACCTTCTCGGGGTCAGGCTTGACTCCCTCAGATGAGATAATATGTCCCAGTAACTTCCCTTGAGTGGCTCCAATGGTGCATTTATCAAGGTTGAGGCTGCCATTCACATCATTGACCCTTTGGAAGGCCAACCTAACCTTCATGACGTGCTCCTTATGTGCCAAGAATATACAGAAATCATCTAAAAACACGTCCAAGAAAACCCCCAAATAAGGAGCAAAGACCATCTGCATAAATCTTTGAAAGGTAGCTAGAGCATTGGTGAGGCCAAATGGCATTACTTTGAATGCAAACATCCCCCAGGGTGTGCCAAATGTGGTTTTAAGCACATCCTCCTTGGCAATTCTAATTTGATAAAACCCGGAGTAACCATCACAGAAAGTATACATCTCATGGCCACTTACCTTCTCAAGAATGAGGTCTTGAAAGGGCAGAGGATTATGGTCCCTCTTGGTGGCTGCATTGAGTTTCTTATAATCGATGCAGACCCACCACTTGTTGTTTTTCTTTGGGGCGACTACCACTAGTGAAACCCATTCAATATTGTGAATCAGAACAATAAACCCAGCTTCTACAAGCTTTTATAACTCTAAGCGCAAAGCATCGGTCTGTAGGGACCCTAATCCCCAATACTTCTGAGCCATTGGCGTAGCATCAAGCTTCAACTCTATCTTGTGTTCTATGGCAGTCACATGGCGAAGGTGGTGATAGCTAGTTGGCAAAGAGGTCAGGGAAACCTTTGAACATTTCTAGGAACTCATCTTTCTCACTCGGAGTGAGGTCTAGGGAAAGCATAGATTCAAGCTGTTGAGGACTAGCTGTTACCTTTTTCGTGGGTGGTGGGGTCGAAGACACCCCCATCATGTAAACTTCTTCCTCTGAGAACTCCCCCGTTTGAATCTTCCATTGACTCAGACACCGGGGATGAGAGAGTATCACTGTCTTGCTCCTCTTCTTCTTTTGGTTCAGTGGCACTTGGTTGCACCGGGATTTTCTCCTTTGAAGCACCAAAAGACATGTGTCCTGTCTTCCAATAGCTAACTGCATCACTCTTTCTCAACCACGGTCTCCCAAGTATGGCTAGGTAACTCTTGCCTATATCTTTAATGTCCACTACATAGAAATTGACGGTGGTGGTCAACCCATTGATAGTGATGGACAAATCCTCCATGACTCCCAAGGTGGCAAGTCGTTGACCATCTACTACCGTGATTCGAGTGGAGGGATGCCTTGTGCATTTCAAATTTAACTTCTTCATGATACGGGACACCATGATATTACATGCAGCTCCCCCATCAACACACACACTTTTGATATAGCAATTATCTATGATGACATAAACTGTATGCGGGTGCCAATCAATATCTTCAGAGATAGAAGAAATCTCTCGTACCTTTTCCTTTTTCTTGCTCCTCCTTGTTGAGAGCCCTTGCTGTAGCTCACGTCTCACCTTAGGGCTTAATGCTATTAGTTGAGGAAGCATGATGCTCAAAGACCGATGAGCAAGGGGGCTGAATGTCCAAATAGTCTTCTTGCCCTGAGCTGATAGGAAAATCCGAGGGTGACCACTTACTCTTACAAGATCTTTTAGTCTTCTCTATTGGTGGGTCTGCCATCTCAGCATCTGAGGGCTCTGAGAAGGGCACCTTCTTCCTGGGGTGGCCCGGTCCATGGTTTGGAGAGGGGTTCGAGGTGGTACGACTTCTCTTCTCGGGGTTAAGGACCTCTACGTCAGAATCCTCAGTGCTTGATTCACCTAGAAGATTCACCCTTGGAATATTGGGACATTCAGTGCAATAATGACCCTTCTAGTGGCACTCGTAGCACACAATATTGGCATGTTCTCTTGGAGGGCGATTGGCTTGATTTCTGATGCCCACCATCTCAAGCCGAAGATCATTCAGGGCCTTGGCAAGGTCATTGACTCCGGGTTCTTTAGCAAGAGGAGTCAGGGGAGTAGGAAGGAGGGGGGCTAGTGGGTGAGGCTGGGGAAATCTTCCATGCGGAGGGTGAGGATATACACCATGTTGAGGGTAAGCATCTAAGGGAGGACAATACATTTCAGGTGGAGGCAATGGATACATCCTTGATGGGGGGTGGGAGTATGCCCCTGAGTTGGACCCCCTAAGTTGTTGTTGCAAGAATTGAGGGGGTTGCAGAGGGATGACTGTTTTCTTTGAAGCGGGGTCAGACTAAACTTTGTCAAACTTTTGAGCAATCTCTTGTGCTCGCACCATGGTCTCTGGATTCTCCCATCTAAGCTTGAGGTGGAATTCATCACTTGCTTCTCCTATAAGGTAGCCCAGCACATGCTGAGTCATTCTACCTCAAAATCCGGCATTGTCCTCCTGCATGGCAATTAAACGATCTAGGAGCATGGTCGCTTGATCCACATGTCGACGCGTTGTCTCACCTTTTGACTACTTGAGGTTTGCTACCTACAAGTACACATTCTCCAGCTCCTCTTCTTTGTTGAAATACTCAATCATAGCTGTTGTCAACCTCGGCCAACTTTGGCGAACGTCCTCGGCTTGCTTCTTGTACCACACTTGAGCTAAACCCTATAGAAATGTGGGAAGAACCAACAACCATCTATCTTCAGTAACAAAGTTGAGAGAAACACAACGGCGCTTAAAGGCCACAAGATACTCATTTGGATTTTCTTCAACTCGACCACAGAACACAGGGATGTTAGCCATGCTTGGAAAATGGAAAAGAGAGAGGCAAAATGAGGCTTACCTATTGGCAAACAATGGAAAGAGGTAGCTTGAACTAAAAATCAGGTGAAGATACATCCACAAAGCACACATAGGCAGGGTAGGGTGTGACTGGTGTATTATGAAACGCTATACGAGAAGAATCTTCAACAGAGAATAGCTCATAGACAATCTTAAAAGGACCAAACATTATTGGTCGAGGCATGATATTGCATCCATCTTTACAGGAGAGGGTTAGAGACACGGCATTGCATGAGGTTGTTCATCAAGGCAAACAAGAATGCCATGACAAATGTCAACAGTTGGATCCTTCTTTTGAGCAATGTCCTTAAGGACCTTTCTAATGATGTTCTGAAGTCGGTAAACTTGTATTAAATATGCACAACACTTAGTTTCACGATGACCACAACCTTTGCATTCCTTACAAATGATCACCCTTTCGTGGCTTGCAGCTTTGTTGAGGTGGTGCTACCACTCGTTTCATGCGTGATTGAAGTACAAGCTTCACGTGCCAAGAAATCAGCAACTAAATTTTGAGCTCAAGGGATATGCTGAATTTTTACCTCTTCAAATTGTTTGCAAAGTTCCAATGCTTGTTGATGTCATGGAACCAAGCCTTCGCTCTGTACCTTCCACCTTCCACTAGCTTGTTCACACATAAGTTGAGAATCTCCTCGCACCTCAAGTTGCTTGATGTGATGTTCTTGCACCTTTTGCAGCCCAAAAATGAGTGTCGAGTATTCAACTTCGTTGCAAAAGTACTTGCAGGTGCAGACTTGCTATAACAATACACCTCACCTCTTGCTGAAGTGAGCTTCACACCCACACTAGCAGCCTTGGTCAAAGGTTTGTATGCTCCGTCAAATTGAAGGATCCAAGATGTCATTACACCAAGACTAAAATTCGAACATCCTAGGTTTCTCAGTAGTCCAAGATAGGTAGAAGGAGAGGGTGGGGAGAATTCAATACTTGAGCAAGATGTTCAGCACTAAACAAGCTTACAATTCTTTGTTAGTTTATCTTTCGACCAAAAAGAATTACAACATGAAGCTCAAAATGTGGCTCAAAGGGTTGATTAGGTACAAAGGGATTCCTTGGTCGAAACATTACCAACCATAGCCGAGCCCTAGAAACCGTTGTAGTGAGGTCAAGAAGAAATCATTCAAGACAAGCTTATCCATAGGAATTAATAAGCAGATGCACCAAATCTCCCCCCAAGCTTGTGGATCATCCCACCCTTGGAAGAATGTCACTTTTTTAATTACCTCCAATGAAGCAAGTAGCTCGATCACTGCACAATGAGTAGAGTTGGAATCAAAGTCCTCCCAGTGTATCACTAGTTCTTCACCTCGAACCATCCAAGATGTATCATCCCATCCATCGTCTCCTCGAGCAATGCATTGTAAAATCAGTTGTTGAAGATTGACATGAAGATCAAGAAAAAGATCTCGCTAATTGGTAGCCGTAATGAGTGGAGGACCAAGCACCAAGTCCTTGAACTCATCGAGAAGTGACATAAATGTCCACCCTCCTCGTGTGGCATGTGTTCAAGGAGTGAACTCGAAACAGTTTAGAATCTACAATCTAGTATGAGATATAAATAGAGCACATGAAGTGAAGTACTTTTGCTTTTTACAGCAAGAGGAAACTCCCCACGGTTAGAGAGTTACAGTTCATGAGATTTCAACGTATAAGCAATATCATTACATTTTCATCACTTCCTATTTGCTAGCCCATTGGTAAGTCTTCCTTTTTCGAATCTTACATTTTCATCACTTCCTATTTGCTAGCCCATTGGTAAGTCTTCCTTTTTCGAATGGGGAGATCTTGGGTTCAATTCCCACTCCTTAATATAAGGAGAAGAGAAGAGAAAGAGGAGTAGAAGAAGATAGGGGGTGCGATGTATGTTGCAGAAGTTTTGCAGCCGTAGGAACGTAGAACCGCAAGCAGAAGACACACAGAGAAGAAGTAGAAGAAGATAGGGGGTGCGAAGTATGTTGCAGAAGTTTTGCAGCTGTAGAAATGGAGAACCGCGAGCAAAAGACACACAAATGTGCAAAAACAAAGAACCGCATGCAGAAGATGCACAAATGTCACAGATTAGAGACATAAAAACAAAGAACCGCACACAAAAGATGCATTGGTGCTGCAGAACCACACACAGTCATAGGAGTAACAGAGAAGTAGAAGTAGAAGAAGATAGGGGGCGTGAAGTATGTTGTCGAAAATTTACAGCCGTAGAAAGAGAAGGAGAAGGAGAAGTAGAAGAAGATAGGGGGGTGCGAAGTATGTTGCAAAAGTTTTGCACCCGTAGAAATGGAGAACCACGAGCATAAGACACATAGATGTCGCAGAACCACACATAGTCGTAGAGGTAATGGATGTCAATGGATTTTATGCCACTAGCTATGGAGACTTCGCATCCCAGCAGCCACACCAATTCTATTAACTAGAAAAGAAATCAAGGCATGAGGCTAGATGTTAGGCATGGTGACGCTCGAGGGCCATGGGGGAAAGGGAACGTGAGGGGAGAATCATTAACATGGCTGGGGAAAAGGGATTAAGAGGGGTGGGTATGAAGAGGGAGACTATGGCACAAGGGGGAAGGGAGAGGGGGAAGAGAAGCATGTACATGATGGCAGGTGGAATGTAGAGATGGAGACATCAAGGGAAAAAAGTCATGCTTTATTTGAAAGAAAAGATGGGGGAAATCAAAGTACTAGCATGGTGGCTTTACAAGAATGAGCGTGTCACATCAAGGAATAGCCCCCTCCTTTTATAGAGCCAAAAGAGGGGGTCTCTTCTAATAAATGCATCCTCCCACATGCATGGTGTTTGTGGAGGAATCTCCCATGTGGTCTAGGTGGGTACGCACTCTCAATTGTGTGTGATAACCCTTTGCCTCATTTTTCCACATAAATCAAGCCCCATATCCCAAGTCTAAGATACTCCCTTGGTCTCTTCTCAATTTTATAATACGTTCAAACATTTAGGAGGACAAGTGGAGGGTTGGCACAAGGAATCTTGTCACCTCATCCTACTTTCCCCATTATTTAACTTGCATTCTTGGACTATCTACACCCCCCCCCCCACATGGGCCTATCCTACATGGAGAGAATAATCCAATATAATATCCATCTCCACCTATTTTATATTACTTCTCCCATGGTCCTTGGGCCATGTCTCACTAAATGCAGACATGGGACCACCTAGGTGGAGGGGTACCATGCCACCTTAACATTTCATAATATTACTACCATGGATTATATACAACACACCTTATCGGTCCTCTTACGTGGAAGCGTGGCACATGGTCATGCCCTGCCACCTCAACCCTGGGGCCCTATGCACACCATATTTTCTTATACTATTGCCACACATACAAGCGCACACACAAATTTATGCCTTTTATCTTGGTCAAATTTATCCATAACAATACCAAAGAGGTATGTATCTGCTTTGGTAGAGGAGAGATGCGAGTATTTGGGTACACAGATTTAGACTATGCGGGGCATGTGGATAGTAGGAGATCCACTTCTAGTTATGTGTTCACCTTTGCAGGTGGTGCAGTGTCGTGGATGTGTCACACACAGAAGTGCATTGCTTTGTCTACCATAGAGGCTGAGTATGTTGCAGCCATAGAGGGTTGCAAGGAAGCTCTATGGCTTGATCGGTTAGTGGGAGATTTGGGGATTCATACAGGTGTACTAACATTGCATAGTGATTCCATGAGTGCTATTCAACTAGCACGGAATCCGATCTTTCATGCAAAGACCAAGCACATTGAGGTTAGGTACCATTTTATCAGGGAGGTACTTGAGGACAAGTGCATAGAGCTTGTCAAGGTTCATATAGATGATAACCCTACAGATATGTTGACAAAGAGTCTACCTAGTCAATGGTTTGAGTATTGTCATGTTTTGAAGGGCATTGGATACTATGCTCATTGGTTGTTCTCCGTTAAAGGCACATTAGCCTTTAAGTAAGAGGTTGTGGGGGTTAAAGGCCACTGTACCTTAACCCCAGTTATGTACAATACTCAAACACATATATATATGGATGGCATAGAAGATTAGGGTGTTCTGCACCCACCAAAACTTATGTGACTCTCTCTTTTGGTTCTCCCTCTCTCTCTCACCTTCTTCCATTCCGCTTCCATTATTGAGATCTCTCACCTAGGTGTTATTTTTGAGTTTCGCTCAAGTCATGTACTTGTCGACGTTGTATCTCTGGTGTTGTAACTTTTCAATCTTTGTGGATGAAGCTCAAATTCAAATTTCTTTTTCCTAAGATTTATGACAGGGTGTGATGCATTGTTATCAGACATTTTTTTGTACTTACAATTCACTGCGATGTTCAACTTCTAGTCGGTTCCTGCACTAGTGGCTCCAAAAGGATTAAATCATTGTACTCCCAAGACTAACTTTCTATGCTTTCCCCCACACGCAGGTGGAGATGATATTATTTGAGATTTTGCACTTGTATGCTCCAGCAAACTCTATTGTTCAGCATGAGTCTATAGCCAACCCTCTATCACTGCCAATTTTGTTGCTAGCTCTCCACTAGTTCTAGATCTTTCGTCATCCCATCATGTTTGGTAATTCTTCTAGGCTCCTCACCCAATCGACCCTTCGTAGGAAGCCCTTAAAGACATGGATCTACAAGAATTACATCTCTTGATTTGCTTCCTTGCTTTGGCTTCTAGTATGGAATCCTAACGTACCAAATGGGATCATGGAAATATATATACTCATAGATAATATAGTGTCTTCTTTGACAATCGGTATGTTCCTCTGATGCATGATTTGTATGAGGCAGTGTTCTTGTTGCCAACAAGGGGTCTAATAGCAGCAGCTACAGTGCCCAACAATGCCCACCGCAATGCCTTTTTTAGCGATGGGAGCTATAACTCATCTCAGGGATGTACAATTAGCAAGTCCAAAGACTTCAGGTTTGACCATTTTGTTGCTTTGTTTTTGAGTTTACTAGGCTTAAGAAAAGTGTGGGCCATATTTCACATGCATACGTTTAGCTGGCCATAGCAGGATGGTCAACAAGCCTACCAATCGAGTGGCTTACAATCTTCCTAAAGACTTTTGACCACCAAATCAAGAAAGTGGTTGTCGGAAAAGCGCATGTAATCTTGACCCTCATCTTTGCATGATCGAGTATTGCCACCACTGCCCATTCGATGGGTTGCTCGGAACCCCATTCCTTATGTTCTACCTCCTATGCCTATTCTTGGTAATACCCAGGTGTCTACATCAACCCTTGCTTCCACTACCTCGGTTCCTTCCTCTGTGCCTACCAATGTGAATGCTTTTGTACCTTTGGGTCTACTACTCATGGATTTTCTTCAATATCTGCCCATATGACTGCCAGCATGCCTGCTCCTCTTGTTTCATCGCTTCCTATCCCACCTCCTCCCATGACATAGACATTTGGTCTTGGACCTCATCCCTTGGGGCCATTTTGCTTTTTAGTGTGGATACCATGAGTTATCAAGAGGTTGAGTCTCAGCAACAATAGATGTCAAGACTTGCTTCTATTGGCTTTGCGGCAACATCAATTTCCACAGAGCCAATCATTCATATGGCAACATCCAGTCCCACACCTCATCGTCGATAGTTTGCATGGACCCGGTGGACCAAGTAAGTTCAACAATGAGCGCAATTGGTGCGATGCCTTGATCTTTTTTCTGCTACTCGGCCCACTACCTTTCACTCCTTTGGCTCCTAGCCCTATTCCTCCCCTTTCAACCATCTAATTAAGTGGTCAAGAGAACTCTGCCACTCATCTTTGCCAAGGGGAGTCCTCTTTGAATGTGTATGTACAACAATCCCCTCTAGGTGACTGACAACCACTCGATGGATTATGAGGGACCAATATACTTTTCCACCCCCAGGTGCCCCGGAACATCAGGACGTTAATGAGATTTTCTTTTTTTATGAAACAAACATAGCCACAGATCAGCACACGGAGATCTGGAGACAATTAGCAACAGAGGGGGGCAACGCCATAAGGACCTTATACCAGATGGTTAAATATTGGGTGCCCCCCCAATTTGTTCGGATGGTCAAACGAGAATTTGTAGCCTGGAAGGACCAAGCCCAGCAAGTTGAGAGCAAGCTACTCTGACATAGCTACACCTACAACATGATGCTCTAAAAGTGGACTTTGCCTCATTGTTAGAGTCATGAGAAGCTATAGGCCAAGCATGCTGCATTTACCTTGTAGCTAGAGGGGAACAGGGACATATAATGTGACATCGGTCAATAGATTAAGTAGCTCAAGGAGAAGAACATAGAGCACCGGTAGAGAGTCAAAAAATTGGAAGCTGCCCTATATTTTTCCGCAGAGGTCACTCGGCTACTAGGTGAAGTTACTAGACTTCAAGAAGAGAACGGTGACTACGATGACTAACTCGTGACTCTTAGGTAGATCGAAAAGTTGATACGGATACCTCGGATGAACACCCATCCAAGCACCCGAGAAGAAGAGACTCGGATGAAGAAGGCCCAACAGGCCAAGGAGGCTTGCCTGTAGGTGCCCCCTCAAACAAGTGGTGTTGAGGATTCATCTCAACATCATGTTTGATATGTGCATAGCACTAACACAAAAGAGTGATAAAAGGAAAGCGTTTGAAACCCTTATCCTAACCCTAACCCTAACCCTAAAGGGGGGTTTGTATATATTCATCATTTTCAACTAATACTAGTATACAATTAGTCGTTTGTGGTGTGCTCTCTAGCTGTGCCCTCTCCTCATCTCCACTTTTCTCCTCTCCTCTCTCCATATTTGCTTATGGTATCAGAGCATCCTTGCATTTTACTGAGGCATTGATATCCTTGTGAGAGAGGTTGAATGTGATTGAGAGCTTCTCAAGTGTTCTTGTGAGAGTTCATTTTTGTAGAGAAAGATTTCCATCCATTGTCATTTCTTTGAGAGAATTTGGAGAGACGGAGAGAGAGAGAGAGAGAGAGAGAGAGAGAGAGAGAGAGAGAGTTCTCTCCTTGAGAGATTTGAGTTGCTTCTAGAGTTCACTTCCGTCTATAGATATTTCCATCCATTCCAAGAGAGATATGTGTCTTCTTGTGAGAGTTCTTTTGTGACAGTATACTATTGTTTATGAGAGAGATAAGAAGAGAATCATACTCTTTGAGAGCCTACATTAGTTCTCTTGAAGGTCTCCATTGAAAGAGAGAAGCTCATCAACAAGCTCTCCTTGAGCCCCTTAGGGTGACTCAACAAAGCACAAGGTGGCAGCAACACCTGCCTCCTACAAAGCTAGCCAACTCCTATGACTCCTAGCTACATAGCGCTCCAAAGACTAACTCTAACGATGGGCTACTAGTAGCAAACAAAGCACCACTACCTACGGCCTTGACTCATCAATCGGTAGCCTTAACACTTCCAATGACCACCTCCTTTTATGAGGTGACATCCCCAACGCACTCAAACTCCATGCCTACAGCTAGCCCTACAACAAGCTCCAAGCAATGACCTAGCTCCAATAGTGCAACAACACAAACAAGGAGGTAGTGGCAAAACTATAGTGGCTCCATAGATCAATGACAACCGACTACACAACAGCTATAGCTGTCATACAAACAAAGCACCAACAACCTAAGCTCACCACATGATCCACAGTAAACAACTAGTTCAACTCCCTATGAAACGCCACGCTCTACGACTCATGCAATGGAAAACACAACACACGGCTCACTCTAGACAAACGGCAGCACCAAGGATGATAATTCCAAAATGACTGATCGACAGACGACCTCCATCTATAGTCCAGTGACTAAGGCAAGCAACGAGCTGCGCTTCCGGCCATTTTGGAATTGTTGATCGGCTTAGCTCCCTACGAAACTCCATGCTCAATGACTCATGCAATGAAAAACACAACACACAGCTCACTATAGATGATGCCACGAATGGCAACCTCTATAATGATAAAACGACTTCACCGGCCTCTAACAATGATTCAAACAGCCACTCCACACCAATTGTAGATGATGCCCAGCGCTATCGACAATGACCCACAAGATTTGACTCTTCAATGGCATCAACCCGACACTATAGCAACTCTTGCATGCTCAATGACCCTGCAACGAAGCAAGTGGCTCCTCCAGCGTGTAGCAACGGCTCCAGAGACCCCAACAAAAAGTCAATATCTAGAAGGAATCTTTCAGATTATGTTAGCATCCGTAGGATTCTATCAGTTACCCTTACCCTAAGGTCACCACACAAGAGCGGGTGGTGAAAGAGTTGCCACGTGTGACAACTATATCCAATTTGCCACATTACCCATGTTATCTACCTTACCCATAATTGGCATCTAGTCAACAAGCTACCACATGTCACACCTCATCATCATCCATGTGGAGATTTTCCACATCATCTGAAACCTTACGTGAGTAGGAAGCCTTATCTACCACATCAGCCCTCAGAGCCACATCACTGTGGCCTAGTCAGCAGGACACGTCAGCACTGATTGCCACATTAAAAGTCCACCATTCCCATGTGCACCCAGCTTCCACATCATCCAGTGCTCCACTGGCACACCTCTCCACAGGCATAGTTCTGCATGTGACCCCACCCACAACATCATCGTTTTCTCAGTTTTGCCCCTCCACATAGATCAAGCTGTATCTCTTAATCCAAGAAAAATTTGAGGGTGCTCCAAAAAGGAAAAATGCTTGGTTTTTCATGCTCTATGCACTTGTCACATTATGCACACATTTTGGTGCATGTACCATATACTTTTTAGCATCAGCATCAAATCCACTTCTTGCATGCACATAAGCCTCTACATCGATGCATCTGATCCAGTACCTAAGAGAAACCAAAGAAAAGGAATTATTTGTTGCTTTTTCATCGCTTGATGGTTGGTCTAGATCTAGATCAGACTAGATTAGATCATTCTTAGAGGAGAGAACCAAAGCAGCCAATCAAAGCCATGCCCAAAAATTCCCAAATAGTTCCTACTCGAAGTCAGAGTCCCTACGCTCACATGCAGTTTCACATCACATGTCTTGAAACCTGACCTTCTATGCATCAGTGAGCAGACTTCAGAGTTGTTAGAGGCATTGGAAGATTGTTCAGAGGGCAGATTGCACATTATTTGACTTCATGCTCACATCCCACCATTATAAAGCCCATTTGCTATTTTTTTGGCATTGCACATGCTTTTTTGAGCCCTGTAACATCGCTTGCTATTCCCAGCATCATTTGCCACACAAGCCTTGTAACAGATTGGATATATATTGCAGTTCTTCATTACCCCAGTAGTTCAAATTGCACTTGGTACAGACACTGTTTTGCAATTGATTCAATCAATGATTTTAATAACACTTTGAGTACATTTCTTGCACCATGTCGACCACTAGCAACCTCAATTTGGAGGCCTTTGCTAAGTCAGACAATTCAAATTATGGCTTATGGAAATACCGAATGGAGACCATTCTTGTACTTCAAGGCAAATGGGAGTATGTCGATGGGTCTATACCTAGACTGTCTAACGGTTCAACAGCAACTCCCACCACTGCCACAGCATAAGCAGAAGGGTCTACACCTGCACCAACAGTGTCCACATCTACATCCTACCATTGCCCGTGCACAGGCAAAATGGGACAAGAAAGACAAATATGCATATCATTTGATCAAAGCAGAACATGCAAGATGGCATGCTTGCATAGCTCAACATCCAAAGGAGCATGCAATATGTTCGTAGCTCTTTACAAGTCTAAGAACACATCCAAGATTCTCACAATCAGAAACCAGATCAACCAAAGTTTTCGCAATAACAATGAAACCGGTCATGCTTATGTACTCAAAATCAGGGATTACAACAATCAACTTGCAATAATAGGAGAGACTATAAATCATTTTGAATAGGCTCATAGCTATAAGAGAGACTATGAAACATGCTTATGTACTCAGAATCAAGGATTACAACAATCAACTCGCAATAACAAGAGAGGCTATGTATCCCACAGAGATGGTTCAAGTCATTTTCAATGGACTAGGAATGGGATATGTGAATCTAGTTCAGAGTATTGCCATTCAACAACAAATTCCAACACTAGAAGAGTTACATGCAGTGTTACATAGTGAAGAACTCAGGACTCAAGCCATTTAAGCATGCAAAGGTCACTCTAATGATCAAGCATTCACAGCTTCAGACAGAGGTAGATGTAGAGGCAGAGGTAGAGGTAGAGCATCTCAGAGAACTGGTCATCATCATCAAAGTCAGTATCCGCATTGCATCAGCATCTAAGAGGAAATCATTCCAATAGAGGAAGATTTCAAGGACGAGGGAATGCATCCACCAACGTGTTAAACATTCAATGCAACTACTATCATAAGTTTGGACACTATGAAAGGGATTACTGAAACAAGAACGAGTATGACCAAGGAGGTCAATCTAGTAGCAATCGAGGAATTTCCATGGAAGAGGAAATCACCGTGGTGGACATTCAAGTCGCAGTCATTATACCAATGAACCTCAGAAATGTATCTTGCAAGTGAGGATATGCAAAAGACTAATACAATGTACATTGACATAGATTGTAATTCCAAAGGGGAATGCAATTATCAAGTTGATCAAGTAGATCAAGAATCCTGGTACATTGACATCGATGCATCATCGCACATGACAAAGCATCAGGAATGGTTCGCAGTAGAGATGAAACCATTAGAAGGATAGAAGAATGTTATCTGCACTACAGATAACACACCGAATCCAGTTCAAGGGGAAGGCATTGTCCCTATGAACAATTTCACTAGTACGAAAGGATTGGGATGAATGCACGATATAGACAAAAATCGAGAGGATATTACCTAGTAGGAAGAGCAATCAAGGAAGGATGTTTGTTCAGAATACTAACTTCAGCTCCAGATTTGCATGCCATGTACAGATATATGGGGTATTGCATAGACCGTAGCATCAACAGTTCACTATACTACGTGACATTCATTGACGACTATAACAGATACTGTTGGGTCTACTTTTTGAAAGAGAAATCTGAGGTCTTTTTTAGATAAGAATTTAAAGCAGACCAGACATGCAAAAAGGTCAAAGTCATGAGATTAGACAAAGGAGGTGAATACATATTCACATGTGCAGATACCCTCAGTAGAATACAATGGTTAGAATTGGCTGAGACACCTCGAGAAGAATAACAACTCAACCAGTCTACTAGAGAAAGTAGACCACTAGCAAGATTGAAGTATGCTTAGAAAGCCAAAGCAGTTCAGATTGAAACCACCAATATGCTCTTATGACTACCATCATGACTACAGAAGAGCCAATGTATTTTGAAGATGCAATTGACAAGCCAGAATGGCAAACTTCTACTATGAATGAAGAAATGGAAGCTTTGTACAAAAAAAATACTTGGGAATTATGCTACCTTCCATCAGGAAAGAAGTCCATAGCAAATAAATGGGTTTATGAAGTGAAGTACAACCCAGATGGAAGCATTGAAAGATACAAAGCTAGACTAGTTGCAAAAGGTTTTGCACAGTAATATGGTCAAGACTATGATGAGACTTATGCTCTAGTAGCAAAGATGGACTCCATAAGATTTTTGACATCGCTAGTGACACTCAGCAGATGGAATATGTATCAACTAGATGTCAAGAATGCTTTTCTCAATGGTTATCTAGAGGAGAAAGTCTACATGCAACAACCAACAGGTTATGTTGAACCAAGGAAAGAGCATCACATTTGCCATCTCAAGAAAAGTCTCTATAGCACAAAGCAAGCACCCAAAAGTTGGTATAGTAGAATCGACACGTATTTTGCTAATCTGGGATACATGAAGCCCAATGCAGATCATACTCTCTACTAAAAAGTTCAATGGGAAGACATCAATATTGCACTTTTATATGTAGATGATCTAATTGTGACAGGAAGCAATGATAGCTTCATTAGCAAGATGAAACAAGACTTATCTGTAGAGTTCGACATGAAATATCTTGGATGTATGCATTATCGTCTTGGTATTGAGTTCTAGAGAGACGCGGACATCACCTTCATGAGCCAGCAAAAATATGTCGATAGTCTTTTAAAGAAGTTTCATATGGCAGATTGCAAGATTGCAGCCACTCCCATGGAATAGAGTTTGAAACTTACCAAAGATCTAGAAAAGCCTATAGTCAATGACAACAAGTAATATCGAAAGCTCATCGGATGTCTTTTATATCCGACTATCACGAGGGTAGATATTTGTTATCCAGTAAGTTCACTTGCATAGTTTATGGCAAGTCCAAAACAATCTCATTGGAATGCATCCAAGAGAGTCTTGAGATATATGAGAGATACAAGACAGCTTGGAATAAAATATAAAGGAAGTCATCCAAGGTTGCATGGATATTGAGATAGTGACTATGAAAGAGATCATGAGACCAGGCGATCCACACAAGGATATGCATCTTTCCTTAGTCAAGGTGCTATATCATGGTTGTCAAACAAGTAGCCAACTGTTCTTTGTATTCAACAAAAGTAGAATATAGGGCACTCACAACAGGTTCATGTGAATCTATATGGCTTAAAAGACTATTGTTAGAAACAGATTACTTTAATGAAGCAAAGTCAACAACAATATACTATGATAATCAATCGGCTTAAGCATTAGCCAAGAATCTAGTATATCACTCCAAGACAAAGCACATTGATGTCAGACATCAGTTCATAAAAGAAAGAGTATTACTTAGTGACATCACATTGCAACATTATGACAGCAAGGAAAATGTTGCAGGCATGTTTACTAAACCACTCAGCAAAGAGCTTTTCGAGAAACACCGACAAGCTCTTGGTTTGACGGAGAGGAAGGACATTCCCATTAAAGGGGTGTGATAGAATGTTATGCTCACTCCTATTTCCATTTCCCATAATCATCATCTTGAGGGAAGGCCTACTTCATGATGTTGATCTTGAGGAAAGGTGTTGAGAATTCATCTCAACATCATGTTCAATATGTGCATAGCACTAACACAAAAGAGTGCTAAAAAGGAAAGGGTTGGAAACCCATAATCATCATTTTGAGGGAAGGCTTACTTCATGAGGTTGATCTTGAGGAAAGGTATTGAGGATTCTTCTCAACATCATGTTCGATATGTGCATAGCACTAACACAAAAGAGTGCTAAAAAGGAAAGGGTTGGAAACCCTAATCCTAAAGGGGTTTGCATATAGTCATCATTTTCAACTAATACTAGTAAATAGTTAGTCATTTGTGGTGTGCTCTCTAGATATGCTCTCTCTCCTCATCTCCAATCTTCTCCTCTCCTCTCTCCATATTTGTTCAAATGGTTCCAAGAAGAGGGTCTCTAAAGGCACTATTGTGCCCGATGCAACTTGGCTAGGTACCCAATAGGTGGCACATTTTTTTTTAATATCTACTACCTATGCCTTGTTATTGTTAGATGAGTCACAGTCGATTGAGCAAGTGACCAACCCCGGGTCATCATTGACATCGGCGGGGTCCTCATTCAACACACATACCTGACCCCTTCCTTTTGCCAAGCCTCAATCTCCACCATAGGAATTGTTTGTAGAAGCCAATGAAACCCACAAAAGATCTCTACTGTGTTAAACTCATAGGCTCTGGCATCTTTTCAATGGTCTTTATTTTTCCTGGCTCAATTTGAACGCCCTCTTTCGAGATGACATGACTGAGTAGTAGACTAACTTGTACCTAGAAAACAATTTTAGATAGAGCTAGAGAAAACCTATCTCCCACCTCCTGCATCTTCAAATACTTTGTTGAGGTAGGTAGGATGCACGGTAATGGCCGAGTATGCACATAAATCATCGAAATAGATGGCAATGAACTTGATCAAATAATTAGGGAAAGAATAAACCATAAATCGTTGAATGGTTGATGGTGCATTTGTCAATCCAAAGGGCATGACTTTGGTTGCATAAACACCCCATTTGGTAACAAATACAGTTTTAGATTGATCCTTGGGGGCAATAAATATCTAGTTATAACCATAGTAACCATCCATGAACAAGTATGTCTTGTGGCTTGCAACCCCAAAGGAGTCACTATTACGGAAATACCTATATCACATGCTTTCCAAGTCCCTATATCTAAATTCCTTGTATACATTTTTGAAGTGATTTTAATACCCCCTGATTTAGGAATTACCCTTAGTTGAAGGGTCTCTATGTGCATACTTTTCGCTCTTAGAATTGAATCACCCCTTTGATAGAAGAATGTTTATAAATGCATCCCCTATGGATCTATAGTCATGATCATTTAAAATTTGTCATATGTTAATTCACATGATAGCATACATCCATGAAAAGTGACTGCCTCAGGCCTGCAACCTAATCAAGAATACCATCTGTGAATGATTTGGCATAGTGTAGGCATTCAACTTCCAGTAACCTACACAAACTCATAGTTTGCCAGTTTTCTTGGGTACCACCACAATAGGAAATAACCAATCACTTCTATCAATGGCATACATGAATGTTGCCTGAATAAGATCATCTAACTCAGCTTTTACCTTCTTGGCATGCTTTGGATTCAAGTTACCTCTGTTGTCCTATGGGTTTAGCATCAAGAATTAGTGGGATTCTTTACTAACATATATGAGGACGTACTCCTTTGAGATTAGTATAATAATAAAAAAACACATCCTTATACTGCATAAACAAATCTTTGACTGCTTGAAGTTGATCATCAACCATATATGCACTAACCACTACATTGTGTAGGTCATCTTCAATTTCCAAGTTGAGTTCTTATGTTGGTTTTGGAAGAAACACCTTAGAACCAAGCGAGTAACTATCACCTCGGCCAGTTCTTTTTCACCCATGACATCCATGGTGAAATTGCTAGGATGGAGATCTCTCTATTCTTCTAGCTTTTCATGCTTCAATATCTATTTGATCTCAGTGCCCACCTGAAAGAGATCAAGCCTGCCAACTAGCAAGATCTAAAGTTCCATCAGTTGAGTTTCCACATATGGTGGAAATGGACCTTTAGCCTCTAGTTCCTTTGGTCTGCAACTTTGTGGAATTTTTCCAGGGTTGGTTTGGGATCTGTACATCAAATTCCCTAGCAACAATGTCCGGCGGCAGCCTTGAAATTTGAAGCCTTCAACGGGCCCTTTAGACATTTTAGGGAAGGCCAATGAAAAACTCATGGTGCAACAAGGTTTCAAATTTTTACATATAAATATATGTATTTATCCCTATTTCCTTACTTTTGAAGGCCATTGTCAGATTTTTTCCTTCAATATGAGGTTAGGACAGGCTTCAAATTTTAGGGTCGATTGGCAGGATTCAGGGGACTCGATTGTCTAATAGGCATCGAATAGTGAAATGACCTTAAGGTGAGCACAAGCACTAGGTGCATGCACATGAAACCCACCTTAGGACCAGTGCACACCGGTTGCATTTCAAGCCTAGTGTACACTTGCCCTTAAAGAAGCGATCACACTCTCGAATGGTTGAGTCAAGACCAATATAGCTTTAAAACAAGGTGGGGATCCCACTAAGGCCCTCCCTTTTGGAGTGTCATTATAAGTCTAAGTGTAAAGTAGCTCGATAAATATTTCCAATAATAACTTGTAAAAGGGGAATGATAGGTGTAAATTGGAAGGAAAGGAAAAGAGAAAAAGCAAGTGAAGATGAAGGAATATGGGGAAAGGTAAATGAGTGAAAGAGAGGAGAGAAAAGAGGTGAAAGAGTTGTGTGTGGAGGGGGAGAGGGCGGGATAGTGTGTAACACCATGAGGGGGACATGCCTATTTTGGCAAGAGTAATATAAAAGTGGTTCATATAAGAGACAAAGATAACCTCCATCTTTTTTTTCCTTAAAAAGTAGAATATGTCCGATTATATTGTAGGGGTTGATGCACGGCTAGTTGCCTGCAAGTGTGGATGGGAGCGGGGTGGTGTCGCCTAGTAGGGGGATCTTCCATTGCAAGCCGAGGTGGAAACAATACATGAGAGACCCACCTTGCGGATTGCGGTCTCAATCTTGAGCCAGGCACCTCTGATTACCAAACAGTTCCAAAATAGGTGGCGAACCACTTCAAGGAACTTGCACAGTTGGTGTAACTTGGATTCTTTTGGCCAATTTGCCTCTCATTGGGAGCCACTGATTCATGATTTTCCACATGAGGAAACGTGCTTTGCCTACCTTGTAGCCTTTCCAAATATCCTTCAGTCTGAGCTTCCACCATGCATCTCTTGTTCAGGTCCGGAACCTGAGTCCGAGGTTGAATCAACTCGTGATAGACCAATCTCGAAGAAATTTTACTCGGCTGGTATGCCCAATTCTCCTCTGGCTAGCCTGGTTTGACAGGGAAGAGATAGTGTTTGTCGACCAGTTCTCAGGGATCCGATCAAGGACAGCTTGGATTAGGTCGGATTCCGTCTCACCATCGTTCAGCTCAAACTTCATTCGGATTGCTTCTAGGGGGAGCCAGTGCACAATAGCCACGTCCCAAATTTTGATCCACCTACGGATACCTTTCCCACTACAATTTTTGGCCCTCCTCTTGAGGACCCGCTCCACCGAATTCCTTCCAACAAGCTTGCATTGCCTCTCAAGCCTTGTCTTCCAATCCATCTCAGCACCTCGGTACAATTCTTCCACGCAAAAACTATACCGGCCATCAGCTTGGAGCTAAAAATCTTCAAAGGAAAGAATAAGAAAATTCTATCATGCCAGTCGAGGGCCGGCCATACACCCGCCTCCTTACCCTTACCTTTGATTGCAAAGTTTTTCACGATGTCTACCCATGGTACCCATGGGATATTATCTTCAAACAGTTTCGGTAGGCACTTACAGATGAGGCCAGTATTCTACAACCCGATATCTGGAAGCCCTAACCCACCCTGTAGCTTCAGTGTCTTTAGGGGGTCCCAAGGTACATGGTGCATTCAATGGCGTCCTCCTTCCTCTGCCCAGATAAAGGCTCTGAAGAGCCGCTCGATCTCATCCCATTGGCTTTTTTTGAAGCACCAAATAGAGACTAGGTAGGTTGTCGTTACTGAGAGGGTGTGTTGGGGGCTACCAGAATTCAAGCGTTCCATCCGATGGAGATTTTGTTCTAGCTTCTCAGCTTGCTTTTAATTTAGTCTTTGAACCACTTGAAGCGCTGCCTGATGGTCAGCCCGATTCCCAAAGGTGCACCAAGGTACCATGGAGAGAGCCAATCTCGAAATCAACAAAAAGAGGGAATACAAAACAATCATCATGCCAAATCGTAATGAGCATGAGGTACTATTCAACTTGCCAACAACCAGAAACTTGTCAACTGGAAAGTATCCATGAGATAGCTAGATCACAGGCTAAGGGGGCTTCCCTATGCAGGCTAGCAATGCCAGCCCCAGTAGCAGCAAAATTCCATGTCCCCATGGCTAGTCTAGCAATGTTGGAAATCAGTTTTTGTGGCATGGGACTACTAGCCTAGCAAGGGTGTTTGCAGGGATGCTAGTTCAGCATTCCAATGCCCAAAGACTCTGATTGGCCCATCTCCTTCCATCCTCCATTGCTTTTGCTGAAACAGTCTGCAGGGATGTAACAATCACTGCACATGCAGATTTAGCCTCCTACAGCAGGCACACAAGGACGAGGCTCCTAGTATGCTGAACCAGCAGCCTCCCCAGCCTCAGCTGTGACGCGGGGAGGCCCTCTAACATGTGAAGAAGAGAACCACATTTGAGACTTACTAGTGATACTAAAGAAGAACAAATTGTTAAGAGAAGCTTCCACATCGCTCAAAGAGAATAGAAACACAGATCAAATGAACCTTTTGCAATCCCACCACTCACACTACCAAATCATAACATTAAAAACCATGAAGCACTGATGCAACACTTTTTAGGAGCAGAGGGATCCACATAATAGGAGGACAAGTGCACGAGCCACTAAGGCAAGCTAAGATTGACAAGTCATCTTTTACACAAACAATTTCCCGCTCTGCCATCCACCAAAACTTAGTGGTCCTTTCATGATCTCCAGGAAAGGAGAGAGCACTCAATTGCCATCAGATGACAGAGATAATAAAGACTTTGAAGATCTCGTGTGGAGGAAAGGGAGTGGAAGAACTCTCTGGAACCATGCACTTTGAGAGACATTCCTCCAATGGCAATACAAATAGAGAATGGCATAGAAGGAGCACTTAGGTTGAGCAGTAGAGAAGCCACGGTCACAGCTGGAGTTTTGTCATAGAAGCCAGAGTCATAGTCACAACCAAGCTAGCCAAGGCACGTATCATAGTGCACTAGAAGGCCAAAGGATTTTTAATCCAGTTGTTAATTCTATTGCTCCACCACTGACACCACAGGCACCAACTCATGTGTTTGCACCGCCATACTCATCCACTTAGGTCAAATCTAGTGCCACAGCCGTGGGTACCTGTGCATGGAAGGTGAGTAAGACCAACCAACTTATTTTCGCCAAGGCCACCACCTACTAGAAGATGCCATCATAGACATGTTCACATAGATAGATGTTGTCATGGAGGTGGTCACTACAAGGGAGATGAAGATGCTATTCAAAAGCCTCTAAAGGATCCTGAGCCGACACTTGTTAAGACTAAGGCTACTATGCCTATTAAGTTCAAGTTCTTGGATTTCAAAGGAATTGAAAATGAGGACCCATATAGCCAATTGCATATTTTTTTTAGGGTCTGTCACATTAATGGCACCATGAGAAAGGAAGAATATATGAATTATTTTCCTTGCAATCTCACAAAGATCGTGTAGCACTAGTTTCATCAAATTCTGATTGGTTACTTCAGAGACTAGCAACAGATGTTCGAGGCATTTTTCAAGAGCTTCAGACAAGAGATCAATGAAGAAGATGTTTGAACTAAGCTCAACACTTGAAAGTTGAAACAAAAGGAGAACGAGTCCATTCAAGATTTTGTGCTAAGAATGTGAGCTTTGATCAATCAACCTAGTACAATGCCAGATGATGAGTCCCGACGAGCTTGGTTAATCATAGGATGCACTCAAACTGATTTGAGATCTATAAAAATAGTCAATGGTTGAAACGAGCAGTGGTGCTAGAGAAAAGTGGGCCTCCCAAGAACAAGACTAAGAAAAAGGCTGAAGGAAGTGATGATGAAGAAGGATAGTACAAGCAAGACAAATTGAATTCTACACTAAAAAAGGCTCTAAAGGAGATGGATTTTCAATTGAGTTCAAATGAAAAATGGTATGATAATGTTCTGAGAAAGAATACACCAAAGATGAACGCAGAACAAAATATTGTGATGCTTGTACCTAGTTTGGTCGTGATAAGTCCAAGTGCTAGTTTGTACAAAGAGAACTGCAAATGTGAGCCAAGTCACCACCACTCATAACAAATCAAAGGATGGACACCCACCAAGACCCGAGTCAGGTAAAGCTAAAGGCGAAATGGACAAGGGGAAGAATTCAAGGCCACTATGGTGTTATTTGTGTGATGGAGATCATACCAAGGCTAAGTGTCCGGTTTGGTAGGAGCACCTAAAAATGCTCAAGACCAATGCAAAATGAAGGGAAGTGGATCCACACTGTCGAGTGGTACTTATAGAAGTTACAGACTTGGTAGATGCCAATGTAGTAACTCGATCTCAAAGCTTGATTGACACCAAGGAACCAGATCCGACACCAATGACAAAAGATGTGAACTGGAAAGGCCAAAAGCACTTGGCTTGCATGAAATTTGAAAAGCAAGACTCCAATTATTGAAGCTTCCATGAGTAAGTCCCCAACTACAGAGAATTTTGATAAAGGTCCAAGTTCGGATACGCTAAAAGTTTGGGACATTTTCATAGACATGAAAATTAGTCTAAGAATAGATCAACTTTTGAAGATAGCACCAAATTGCTAAGATTTCCTTTCACAGAACCTCTCAGCTAAAGAGAAACCAACCCGAGATGTGGACTCCCTTGTGGCCATGCGAATTATTGACACAACCACACTGGATAATGAAGTGCCAATAATTATTATGAAAGTCTATAAATAGAATGTATAAGGTGTGATAATCGATGGTGGAAGATGTAGTCAAGCACCTCAAGCTGAAGAATTTGAAGCTGTCGCCATTCCGAGTTCGTATGGCAGATCAACATCCCATGGAACCATTAGGTATGATCTCAGATATTGTAATTTCAATTGGTGGATTATATTATATTGTTAGTCTACTCATCATTCCCGTGGAAGAAAATGGTTGTCCAATGTTACTAGGATGATCATGGCCAAAAAGAACCAAGGTATTGCATGATTGGGGATCCAAGGCCTGTTTCCACGCTCTCATGGTGTGAAACCAGGGTTGGGAGATGATCAGCACTGAGCACCACTTCGGTTTGCACGTTGTTCTGTGGGCCTTTTGTAGCAGAGGTACCACTGCTACAGGAGACCTACATCTTGCCAAAAAAAAGTCTAGGCGCGCCCCCCAGAGCAAGCAAACGCACCGATGGCTCATAGAGTCGATCCTCCCCTCCATGGGCTGGGTGTGCCACTAGTGCCAAGATCTCGCACCACACACCCTGAAACGATGGTGCGTAGGAACCCTTCAAGGCGCCGCCAGCATGCCACCAATGCGGCGTCATACGAGGCGGCGTGAAAAGAGGCTCTTAATCTACCATGCTGAGAGGCTGTCAATTCAACCAGTAGACTAAACCACATTAATATATTTGCGGCATTCAATAAATAGTGTTGTTTTGTCCGCCAAGGACAGACACGACCGCTTGGCTTCGCCAGTGCGCCAATTCTTGTGTATTCTGGAACGCAACGTAGGGCGTCGATCCAAAGAGAGTAGGAAAGTCATCCTCCACTAGCTAGTCCTGCTAGCATCACCTAAAAAAGCCGACCGGGGGGGGGAACACGGAGGAGGAACAACTCAAATGGAGGGGGAGGAGGAAGGAGTAGCTGGAGGGTCGACATGGAAGAAGTTGTGCTCTTGCCTTGCATATTTCCTTGGTTTTTTGCCACCCCCTCCAGCTCCAGCTTCTTCTGTCTTCCCCATCCGGGTCATCGACATCCCTGCTACCCTCCTTGCAGCCTCCCGCCATGGCTCCATTCACTTCGCCTCCCCCACAGATTGGAGCTTCCATGTCATTTCTCATACTTGGACCGATTCCATCCGCCAATTCTCCGCCCACATCTCCCACCTCCTCCTCCTCCAGGACTCGCCTGCTCAGTGCCCGACTTCGCCCCCAGGCCTCCTCTATGAGCGCTGCCTTCGGCGGGCCGATCTCAGATGCGCGCCTGCCTACCACCACCTCATCGAGTTTATGCAGCTGCTGGCCGAAGACGGCGTCTCCCGTATCTGGTTTGATACGCTTTGCATCAACCAGACGGACGACTCCGAGAAGAGCAAAGAGATCGGGCATATGGGCGCTTATTACAGTCGCAGCAAGGGCTGCTACTCTCTAGTCCATGGTGTCGGGCAAGGATATGAACTCTGCCCGGAAAGTAATCCTGAAATGTTACCCAAGTGGTTCCACAGAGTCTGGACGATTCAGGAATTTTTGCTTCCGAAGAGCTTGATGTTCGTGACGGAGTTGCCGGGAAACGTGCAGGAGATTGCCAATGCATTGATGAGCAAGGCGAACGCTTCCGCTGGTTTCTGCAGATGCTGCATTTTTAAGGATGTTCTGGAAATCACGCGTGGTGCGAGATCGCCCGCGGAGCTTCTTCCGTCGTCCTTTATAGACGACGATAGTCCTAGGACTTTTGACAACAGCATTAATTTCTGTGGGCAATCTGCTTCCGTCTGTTCAGAATGCCGCACACCCTGTTTAGTGAAGAGAGCTCATCAGCACACCAAATCGGGTCATAACATTTACATGGTTGAGAGAGAAGCCTACCTCTTCTTACTCTTTCTTTATACCTTCGTGATGCAGAGCTTCACATCGGTCAGAGTCTCGGAGGTGATGAAGTGTTTAGAAGGACCTTGGGATCCATGGATGGTTGTAGCTGAAGTTGCCAGGCGTCAATGTACATATGACGAGGATCGAGTGCTGGGCATACTGGGATTATTGGGAGTAGGATCAGGTGAACTGCAACTCAGAAGCGGACAGACGTTGGAACAGCAACTTGTTGAAGTGGCCAAGTATTGCGATCCAGATCTGCTCCTGAAGATTTGTGCGGTGGAACCAGGAGGCGGGGTGACACCAGGTATGTCGTGGGCTCCTAACTTTCGAGAGCTAGTTGTGTATGGAGGAGATGTGTATGGAGGAGTCATAGGATGCGGCATTCATGTTCGTACTCTATATAAGAAATTCGGGCACCATGAAGAAATGCGATGTTGCGCCCACCTTGAGCCTGGACGAGATATACTGCCGCAGCCTTTGGACATTGCGCAGCTTGAAAGATCTGCTATGGCCAACCCAGATGCTGAGGCAAGGATCAGCAGGTTCAGTGATTTCAAGCGACAGATCAAGGTTGTCAACGTGACTGACCGTGGGATCATGCTAGAAGGCAAAGCTGTTGTGGGTCGAGTGATGCCGCTTGACAGGCTAGGCCCAAAGGATCGAGAGGCGGTAAAAGCCATCATGGCGGCTCTGTCGCCTCCTAGAAGCTGCGAGCAGGCCGTATCGCCTGCACAAGTCCAAGAATATAAGGAATTCCAGCTGTGGCGAGAGGCCGGGGGTGAGATCGGATCACCCAGAGATCACACCCCTACACATTGCATCCAGTTTCAAGACGACGCCGGCACCATTCTTCCCCTGCTCGTGAACTTGAGTTGGAGCGAGGACCCATTTGCCTCGGATGTCCGTACTCCACCCTTCCCGCAACTGGTGATGGCCTACGTAGGGCGTCCTCAGAATCCCATCTTCCTGCCACTTCCCAAGAACCACGGCGCGTTGAAAGCCCTGCAGTCGACCTGGCGGCGGCTGGAGGACACGAATATAAGGATCGACATGGAGCTGTGGGCGGTGCTCCTAGGCACTGTACTTGGGGGAGACGGGAGGAGCTGCTACGATGTGGCGATGGTGTGCGTGGGGGAGACAGGAGAGGAGGTATTGGAGCTTCACAAAATAGGCATATTTCTGTTGCCCAGCCAAATTGGCGATGGAATGTTTGGGAGGAGCAGTTTGCCCAAGCTTTTTAGGGTGGGAGGCTTCGGAACCGACTTGAGTGCGTTTGTGACTGTTGGTGGTGCTGCAACGGAGAAAGAGCTCGATCACACGCGCCCAATTACGATGTACGTCAAGGGGCGAAAGCTCGTACCACAATTCCCCCCGCCCCCCCATGAGCTGGTTTCCCCCCCTTGCAGGCACAGCACCCTGCAACCGGCCGGCCACCTTTAGCACCAGGTATGCTAATGTGCAGTAGTGTTAGGGTCTTGGTTGGCGCCTCTCCATTCACTTCAAGGCTGCTTATGAACTGAGACTCTCACAAAGAACAATTGTGGTTGAATTCGAATACATGAACTGATGATATAGTAGTAGCCTTTAGGGCCTTTGTAATACTTTTGAAGTCTTCCCAAATTTTCTAGGATCTTTGTAAACCTGGTGTTAAGGTAAAAAGTGTCCCACACACTTTGTTGCCAAGTGGCCCCTTCTATTTTGGTTCTTTCCCTCTCACACACACACTCACACACACTTTCTTTTTAAGAACTCTCTCACTCTCTCTCTCTCTCTCTCTCACACACACACACACACACACACACATCGTGAGAAGAATATTTTATTACTGTGAAATAATTACATTCATAGGTACTCCAAAAGCAGAGTAACTACTACTCAATCGAAAATCTCAGTATAAGCCATATATACATCATGGTCAATCAAATGAGTCTGAAAGCAATCATAAAATGATTGCCGCAGAGATCGCTTGAAAAAAACAAAAGATGGAAAAGTAGGATTACCAAAAACACTATGATTTGTGTCCATCCATAGAGTCCAAAGTGTGAAGATAGTGGAAGAGAGGGAAGGAGTCTCACTTACGGCTTTCTCACATGCACAATGGGAGAATACACACAAAGGTGGAGACTGAAAACAGTTTTCCTCTTCTTAATTGTGAAAGCCAAAAGAACTGAAGTACAAAGAAATAGAAGAACCCTATATGTGGGTCTCAAACCAAACTCAACTAACTCAGGTGGCATACTAACTGAGCCACAAACTAGAGTAGATAAGGATAGCTGTCATCCAGCTATTATTCGTGGGCAGTGTATCAACCGCATCTGCAGCTAACAAGTCGGTGACATAAATGCACAACGGTCACCCTGGCATATCGCGAGTGGAGCTCGATATCTCAACACTCCCCCTCGAGCTCAATCCCAATTCCTGCACACCAAGCAGGTCTCTGAACTTGCGCAGCTTCTCTGCGTCCAATGCTTTCGTGAATATGTCAGCTACCTAATCCTTTGTGCTGACATAAACTAGATCAATAAGACCTAGTATAACCTTCTCCCGCACATAGTGATAATGCACCTCAGTGTGCTTTGTTCTAGCATGAAAGACTGGGTTATTTGCCAAGCGTATACTACTCATGTTGTCACAATAAATGACAACTGGCCCATCTGTAGACTGATGCATATCATAAAGTAGCTTATGCAACCAAGCTACCTCACATGCAGCCATTGCTGCACCCCTGTACTCAGCCTCTGTGCTCGACAAGGCAACTGTAGGCTGTTTCTTGCTGCTCCAAGTGACTGCAGCACTCCCAAAAGAGAACACATATCCACTGGTAGATCGTCTATCAGAAATACTACCAGCCCAATCAGCATCAGTGTATCCATGCAACTGTATCTGAACCCCAACCTCATAAAATAGTCCATACTGCAATGTGGACTTCACATACCTGAGTATGCGTCTAGCCGCATCCAAATGCGGTTTCCTTGGAGCCTGCATAAACTGACTTACCAATCCAACAACATAGCTTAGATCTGGCATGGTAATAGTCATATAAATCAAACTTTCTACTATGCGTCTGTACATAGTAGGGTCTTCCAGAAGCTCACCTGCATTTGTGCTCAGCTTCACATTCTGCTCCAAAGGAACTGAAATAGGCTTACAGCCTGTCATCCCATATTTAGACAGCATGTCCAATCCATACTGCTGCCTCTACAAGAGCTGTATCCCACTTGGTAATCTAATCACCTCAATGCCCAAGAAATAACGCAGCTCTCCCAAATCCTTCATCTCAAACTTCTGCCTCAATAGCATTTTCACATGAAGGATATCTTCATCACTATCACCCGTGATGATCAAATCATCAACATAAATGACAAGCAGCATAATACCTTTCTCTGTTTTTCTCACATAGAGTGAGAAATCTGCCTTGCAAATCTGAAAGCCAATAGTGACAAGATACTGTCCTATCTTGTCAGACCATGCTCTAGGTGCTTGCTTCAAGCCATACAAGGCTTTTTTCAACCTGCAAACAAACTCAGGATGAAGAGCATGAACATAACCTGGTGGCTGCTCCATAAAGACCTCTTCTTGCAAATCACCATGCAAGAAGGTATTCTTTACATCCATCTGATGTAAAGACCATCCCTTTGATGCAGCCATAGCAATGGCTGCTCTTACGGTTGCCATCCTTGCAACCGGACTGAAAATTTCTTCATAATCAATGCCATATGTCTGTGCATACCCCTTGACAACTAATCTTGCCTTGTATCTATTCACAGAACCATCTGCATTGTGCTTGATCTTATAAACCCACTTACAGCCAATTGCATTCTTGTCTTTAGGCAAAGGCACCAATTCCCATGTAGCATTTGCTTCCAAAGCATCCATTTCTTCATCCATGGCTTTCTCCCATTTTTCATTTCCCATGGCTTGCTCAAAAGAAGTGGGTTCTGGTTCCTGTATCACTTTGACCATATAAGCATAGTAAATGGCTGTAAATCCATCATATTTCAGCCTATCCATAGGATACCTAACCCTGGTAGACCTGCGCAAAATAGGCTCACTTCCAGGTGCTCTCAAAACATCCCTGGTCTTCCTTACTCCAGGTATAACAACAGAAGGAATACCCAACTCATCATCAATGCTCTGTTCTGAGCCACTGGATTCACCATCCACATAAGAGTGACCTGCATTCACATTAAACATGGGCTGATCTACCTTCTCTTTTCCTTTTCGGGATACCTGCGTACCACTATCTACATTGCTTTGAGGAGATTCTCCTGATCTCAATCTGCCTATCCATGGCGAAGTATGTGAACCATTGCTAGAGGATCCAACTTGGACCTCAACTCATCTGGCACATGGACATAGGCAATGCAACAAAAAATTTTCAAATGAGAAATGTCTGGTTTCCTACCAGTATACATCTCCTCTGGCGTCATGCCATGTATTGCTACAGTGGGAGTCCTATTCATTATATAAATTGCTGTAGCAACTGCTTCAGCCCAATAATAATCTGGTAGATCTTTTTCATTTAGCATAGCCCGAGATACCTCTCTAATATGCCTGTTTTTTCTTTCTGCAAGTCCATTTTGCTGTGGGGTATGACTGCATGAATATTGCTGCTTTATGCCATGCTCCTGCAGGAACCTTGCAAACTCATTTGAGAGGTACTCTCCCCCTCCATTTGACCTTAGGCATTTTATTTGCAAGCCTGTTTCTTTTTCAACCATAGCTTTAAAAGCTCTGAAGTGCCCAAACACTTCACTTTTCTTTTTCATAAAATACACCCAAACTTTTCTGCTGAAGTCATCAATAAAAGTGACAAAATAGTGACAGCCTCCAATAGATGCAGCTTTAGTAGTCCACACATCAGAGTGGATTAATTCCAATGGCTTTTTACTCTCTTGAACATGCCTAGGAAAAGGTTTCCTTGCCTGTTTCCCAAATTGGCAGGCTTCACAAACCTTGTGCATTTCTGCAACCTTGAATTTAGGCAATCCTGCAACAATATTTTGGGCTTGCATTGATTTAAGTCGCTGTATATTAACATGACCAATGCATTTGTGCCAGATATCAATATATGCAACTATACCGATCCCATGTGCAAACATTGCTGCACTCAATTCAGGCATGTCTGCATCCAACGTAAACATCCTGCCCTTCTTCTTTCCTTTTGCTATCAAGCGACCGTTATTTTTCATATCCTCAACAAAGCATCCATGAGGATTAAATCTGACCTGCAAGCCCTGCTCAACCATTTGACCAATAGAAACCAGGTTCTTGGTGATGTTCGGGACATGAAATACATCAGACAAGTATTTCTTTTTCCCATCCTGCATAGACAAAGGAATTTTACCAATCTGCACAATAAGATGTGCAGTATCATCACCAGTCTCCACAAATCCTGGTTTTTTCATTTTCCTTGCATCCTACATCCATTCTGCATGACCTGTCATGTGGTTTGACGCACCTGAGTCAACATACCACACATCATTTCGTTCTTCTGCACTTGTCACAGAATTGGTCATATGCTGCACCATAAATAGATGCTCATTTCTGTCATCACCCTGTCTACTGGAAGATGCATAATTGCCTTGCTGCAACTTTCCATTCATAATGTCATTCTACTTTTTGTAGCAGTCCTTAGCCATATGACCCATTTTACCACAGTAGTAGCATTCAACATTGCTGTTTGCATTTTGGCCTCTCTGCCATCCACCACGGCCTCTTTGGCTCCCCCTGCCTCTAGAGTTACCACATCCTTCTGCATAGGACTGGTTTTCTTGAGTTTGCTGCATATTCTGATTTCTACCACGGCCTGCAGATCGGCCTCCTCTACCTCTGTCTCTACCTCTTCTAGCATTTGAGTAGAAGACAGTTTCTTTTGAAGTTCCTCCTGAAGAAGATGCACCCCCATTTCTCTGCTCTTCAGAAATTAGAAGAGCAAACAACTCTTCAAAATCAGGAAATTTTTCACGGACGGCAATGGATGTCCGAAACTGTGCATAATCCTTTCCTAGACCATTCAAGGTCACAGAAACTAGATCATTATCTTCCACTGGTGACCCAATGGAAGCAAGTGCATCTGCAATTTTCTTCACCTTCATGTGATAGTCATTGATGCTCAAATTTTCTCTCTGCACATTATGCCATTCCTGTTTGAGCTGCATTTTCCTGGCTTGCGTATTTGTGCTGTACATTTTTGCTAAAGTATCCCATGCCTCCTTTGGCATACTTGCATCCTGAATATGCACAATCATAGAATCTGAAATGCTGATAGACAACCAGTACATAACTTTTCTGGCTCTCTCATGCCATCCTTTAAATGCCTGCATTTCTTGTTAATTGGGAACATTAGGAAGAACTGGTTCTTCTTCATTTCCTGTAATGAACTCCCAATAGCCTTTTCCCATAAGGAAATTCATCATTCTAAACTTCCATGCCTGGAAGTTGTTCTTGTCAAGCTTTTCAGTGACAATCTATGAAAGAGAATCAGACGCCATTACAGAACACCGCAAAATATTCTATCACTGCAAAAAACACAACTTTTGCCTCACACGGGCAAATTTGCAAAACTGACGAAAGTGGTATTTGACCACACAGTCACTTCCTAGTGACGATTTTGCATCAACAGGCAATAAGGATGATTCTGCAACTCCCAATATCTCTGCACACAGACATACGATGCAATTTCTGCAGCAACTTTTCACCGACCAGCCGAGCAGTGGTCGCACATCAAAAACAGGGCCTTTTTCTGAGTGCCTGCAAAGAACTTCCACCTTCAAAATGGGCCCCGAAACGGCCTCGAATCAGAAAAATAAAGTCACTAAGGGCTTCGCCGTTGCCCGCAGCATATACTGCCCTCTCACCACACCGTGAAGAGCATCTCAATCTGAGACAGTGCACTCTTGCACTTCTGGCTGTGCTACCTGTAGAGATTTGCTCCCAAACTTGAAATAGGAAAGCAACACTGGTCCTCTTACCAGGACACCACGAACTTGGTTTGCTTTCTTGAGCTCCTTACCATGAACAAGGCTCTGATACCATGTGAAGATAGTGGGAGAGAGGGAAGGAGTCTCACTTGCGGCTTTCTCACATGCACAATGGGGGAATACACACAAAGGTGGAGGCTGAAAACAGTTTTCCTCTTCTTAGTTGTAAAAGCCAAAAGAACTCAAGTACAAAGAAATAGAAGAACCGTATATGTGGGTCTCAAACCAAACTCAACTAACTAAGGTGGCGTACTAACTGAGCCACAAACTAGAGTAGATAAGGATAGCTGTCATCCAGCTATTATTCGTGGGCGGTGTACCAACCGCATCTGCAGCTAACAAGTCGGTGACATAAATGCACAACAATCACCCTAGCATATCGCGAGTGGGAGCTCGATATCTCAACACAAAGTGCCCACTAGCACACCCAAACAAAAAATAAATCAAAACCCTGTCTAGCTGGATGAAAACCAAATAACTAGAAGAACCTGTCAAAAGTAATAGTAGGAAATCACAAGTATGTGGACAGTGCTAGAAAATGTGAGGCACAGATCCAACAGAATGTAGCATCGGTGGCAAACAGCTGAGGCAATATGTCTATGCACGAGTAACTACCCAGATGGAAAAATACCAAGTAGGACTCGCCAGAGGAAAACCTTTTGCTGAAGAGAGACTTTATAATGCCAAAGGAGACACAGTCGCTTTCTCTACCACTTCGATGGGCGATCCATATGCCAAACAGAATTGGCTCTATCAGAAACCCAAGACGAAGGTACCAACACTTTATACAAAGAAGGCACTGTGATATGTGACAGCTTCAAAGGATGGGCTGAAGAAGAGGAAGAATGAAGAGTCCAATCCTCATGCCTATCCTAAAGTTCCAAACGAGGTACTGGCAAGAAAGGTTGAAGCATTTCTGAAATTTTGTGTCATAAAGGACGATAATGAGCTCCCAAACCATACTTGCTAGTAGCCGCAGAAAAAGATAAAAGAGTGCAATCATCCTGAAGTACATCCGCCACAGAACCAATACCTTTGAAAGATATAAAATAAGAGCGCTTGGGTTCTTGTATAGCCAAAGGAGGGTGGAATACTTTAGACCAATAAATATTCTTAGCCCTCAAGGAATTTCCCAACAAAGTATCCCTGCCATTCCCTTCCAAGTGGGATAAAATATGCTTTCAATCAAGAAGCAAACGAGAGACAAAAGGGCAGCCTCTGATCTTGCCTTGAATAGAGCCAAGTAGAAAATCCCACTGTGTAGGCTGCCAATGCCCAAAAGCAGAAGTATCAATATGCAACAAAAGAGAGCGGAGCATGAAAGCCCAAGGTTGATCCCCTTGCATAAACTGCAACATCATTTTCCCCCTGTGAGCAAGTATATGCACTTGAATATTGAGTATATTCAAACCCCCATGCATCTTTGGAGAACATAGACGATCCATAGAGAGTAATCTGAGACTTTTCTTGCCATTTTTTGAATGCCAAAAAATCCCCATGATAGCAGACATAAAGGAAGCCAGATCTGCCTTAGTGAACATAATGAGGGGCATATAGAATTGTATGTATGCTATCAAAATGAATTGCATTATTCGCAAACAAACATGTAATGGCTAAGTTGCAAGCTTCCAATAATCAAGTTTTTTCCTAAGCTTTGTGAGCACCCAATCAGTTTGTTGAGAACGAGTGAGCCCCCAACCTAGAGGATAGCCAAGATGTCGAATTAATTGAGAAGGTGGAATAATTTCCCCAAGCTACAAAAGACTATGCCAGTCTTTAGCATGCAACGGTGGATGGACAAAAGCAGTAGAGCCTAGTCCCTCTTCACAGCCACCCTCATCCACATTTAAAGCAAATGAACAACACCATCAGAAGGTAAAAAGCTTTCATTGAAAATCCTTGTCTCTACACACCTCTATATACAACTCATACTCTGGCCACATTTCCTCTGAAAACCAAACAACCTCAAAAAACCCAATGGATTATATAGCTCAAGACAAGCTCTCCTACTCACTGAGTTCAAGTTCAGGAACATACAAAAGAGCCACAATTTAGGATGCACAGAAGATTGATGATTTTTAGATCTGTTCAACTGTCATTTGAAGTCCCCTCTTCATTGACCAGCAATCATCCAGACAACCATGTATTGTCACAAAACACACAGCCCACAATGATAGCTTCATATCATGCCTGCTCAGAATAGACAATCACAGCAGCTTCAGAACTATCTTCTCATCAGGAAACAGGCTGGTCATGATGAGACATCTCCATTCATGTAGAACTCAATCTTCGTACGTGTCAAGCCAGGAAATCCCACATCATGATTGCCTCTGATTTGCCCGCCATGTTCATCAAGCATGTTAATAAGTAATACTCTTCTCCTATGTGCATTTAGTGGCCTTTTGAGCCATGTATTGTCACAAAACGCACAGCCCACAATGATAGCTTCATATCATGCCTGCTCAGAACAGACAATCACAGTAGCTTCAGAACTGTCTTCTCATCAGGAAACAGGCTACTCAAGACAAGACATCTCCATTCATGTAGAACTCAATCTTCCTTCGTGTCAAGCCAGGAAATCCCACATCATGATTGCCTCTGATTTGCCCGCCATGTTCATCAAGCATGTCAACAAGTAATACTCTTCTCCTACATGCATTTAGTGGCCTTTTGAGAATGCTTGGTCCTTTGATAATCTCAAACTTTGGAGATCTTCTACAAATAGTACTCCTTTCAGTAGTGCATGGGTTCTCAAGCGCATCAGACTATTCATGTCTCACTTGGATTGATGGCACTTGTCTATCCTTCAAACAGTGATCATAACCTTGTGGCTTCTCCCATGCTCGTGGAGCACACATTTTCTTTGTCTCAGGAACTTTGGACTCGCATAGTAGAGACCTGCAGCCATTAGAGATGCCACAGCCAAGACCCAAATCTCTCTCAAAAGAGATTCCCATAGTCCAACTCAAACTCCCATCGACAACAACAGCCGATGCCTTCATGCAAGCTCACGTACCTCCTTCCCCGAAGGACCTCTAGCAGCACAAAAGACATGCCTAGCCCAAACTCCTTATAACTATAACAATCACTAAACTTTTAAGCAGGACACCCACCGTGCGTCACCTTCAAGGGATCAAAGCACTGCAGCTACTCTCTTCTCATAGAGTACAAACCACTCACGGACTCCAGGCCTGCATAGGAGTGACGCACCCAGCCAAGTCCCTAAGCTCTCCATAGTCCAGGAGTTTCCAAAGCAAAAGCTGACCCCGATCAAGAAAGTCCTAGCAAAAGAATTCGAGTCACACCAGCAGGATCCCTGCTCGCCACAACCGCCAACTTGCTCATAGAGCTCACCCTCTCTGTCACCCATGAGCCTTTAGACCCGCACAGTAGAGTTGCCAAGACCATAGAGATCCCATCGCCTTAGTGCAATAGCCCTTCCTTCTAGCAGAGCTTATGTAATTTCTCCCGTCTCCTTCATGTGAAGATAACTAGTAGCATGGCTTCACTTGTCATCATGGAGCTCATGGATGTCTGAGATCCTCCCAGCCCGCATAGTTGTCTTGCTCAAATCCAGTAGCTCCCAGTAAGAGCAACAGCCCGCACTCTCCATGCCAGTTTGCTACAACCCGTCGCTCATCTCCACCTTCACGACTTCTCTCATGCTCACAAAGCTCATGGAGCTCACGCCTCTTTCAATGTCCTCCAGCTTGTGTAGTGGTGATGCCCCAATCGTCCAAAAGCCCCTAGCCTCAGAGCAACTACCCGTCCTTCAAACAACACCCCCGACTTGCTCCCATGGACAAATTCTGAAGCTCCTGCCAAAACAGCCCTTCTCCCCCTGTAGAGATGCAACCACCTAGATCAACAAGCTTCCGTGAGGCAATGACCGACCCTTCCAGCCCCTGTCTAACATTGCCACATATGCCATCTCTATGTACCTCCCAGCTTCCATCCAGAAGTTCCCCTTCTTTGTCACATAGCCACATTTGCATGCATGGCTTGCCTTCTCTCAAAAATAGCCATGTTATTTTGAGTTGCCACCTCATGCTTTCCTTTTTACCACTCCCAAGCTTTCCCACAAAACTTAGACCAAGGCCATTAATGCACACATTCCCAACCTTAGGCTCACCTTTTCCCTTGCACATGCACTTCCATCAAAGCCTTTAAAGCTTGATTGCCACATATATCCACACATCCATGATGCCTACATTGAGTACATGAGTGCTCCCATGACTTCACCACAATACGGAACTCCACTCATGACACTATGAACACTTGGTAAAGGACTACTATGATGAACATATGTCATCCACGATCAACACCGTCACTCTGGATACCATGTTGTACTCGAAAGAAGCTGCTTACACAACATTTGATTGAACGCCAACAAGCACACACACAAGTTGAACATCACACATGTACACATGTACAAGATGAGTTTGGGGTTTTCAAAAATCTTCACACAACGGCAAGAGCTTGGACTTCTGAAAATTCACATGAAAACCAGCAGCCAAGCCATATGTGGAAAGAGCTTGCATAATCAAGGAGAGATCGCTTTGAGTATTTTTTGGGGTAAAGAAAGAATCATCAGCATATGCTTGAGTGATCATGCTGCGGCTGCCAAGAATTTCCAATCCATGCAACATGCCAGTGTCCAAAAGGTGGTCCATATATTAAAGCATTGGCTATGGCAAATAGTAAAGCACTAAGGGGACAGCCTTGCCAAACAGAACAACCAAGAGTCCAGGTTGTAGAAATATCCCCTGAAAGTATGCAGGCAGCTTTACTATCTTGATATAGCCAATTGATAACTTGTTGCATTTTTTAACCAAATCCCAAGGCCTGCATTGTTTGTGAAATAAAGTCCCACTGAATAGTGGGAAAAGCTTTGGCAATATCAACTTGCAATAGCAAAACATCCTGCTGCATATATTTGGCATGTTCTATTCCAACATAGGCATGTTGTCTGTGATATGCCTATGAGGAACAAAACCATATTGTGTAGGATGCAACCCATCATGCAAATAGCCTTTTATCCGATCAACAATCATTTTGGTAGTAAATTTGTAAATAACTAGCATAAGCGTGATAGGTCTCCAATCAACCAAAGATTCACAGATTTGCTTCTTTGGAAGGAGTTTAACAAGACCTCTCTTCCATGTGTCTGGCATTTTTTGATTTTGCCAAGCAGAATTCACCATATGCAGCAAAGTATGCTTCAAAAGAGGCCAATATTCTAAGAAAAACTCAATCGTAAGACCATCCCATCCTGGAGATTTCCATCTACCATAGGATTTGATTGCATCTGATAATTCCCTTTCAATAAAAGGGTCCTCCAATTCCAAAGCCTGAGTAGTGGAGACAATAGGAGAAACATGTTGTAAAAGCAAATTTCTTTCAGACAAAACCTGCTGTGAAGGAGGATTTGCATAACCAAACTGCTGAGAGAAATGATGTACACAAACAGAAGCAAGCTCTGTGACTATGATGTAGTCCATGAACCATCAGGCATAAGCACCCTGCAAATGTTTGTGTTTAATCTCTTCTGATGCAAGCTTTTAAAAAATTGTTCGGAAAAACAGCCTTTATCTATGAAAGCTCTTTGTCTTGCTTTGGTCTCCCATTTGGCAACTTTCTTGTGATCATTGATTTGGAGACAATGTTTAGCTTGACATAGTGTTGTTTGCTCATGCAAGAACAAAGGACAAAATTGACTAAGTTCAGTGCTTGAGCAGCAGTTTCCCTCGTAGTCTTCATGTAAGACTTGCCATAACCTCTAATTACAACTTGCATTTTGGAAACAAAAGAATCCCATGCATTATCAATATCAAATTGGCTTTGAGAAGATAGAGATTGATAGACATTAGTAATTATTGCCTTGAAAGTAACATGCTGCAAATAGCTATTGTTCACAATCAGATGTCGCCTTTGAGGAAGTCTATCATCTGACATGTCATGAAAAGATAGCCTCAAACATAACGGTGCATGATCTGAATGCACAAAGGCATAGTCAACCCACATTCACATGATGGTGGCCAAGAGTATACTAGAGATTAGATGCAGTTGTTGGATCCCAAGAAGTCGTCATCGATGCAGGACCACATTAACAAGTTACAGGAATTTCAGCAAGAGATCCTCCACACAGGGAAGCAAATATCATTCAAGGGCATGGCCATATCTCTATTGTCCTAGTTATCCTCTTAGTATGGGGCCTTCTATTCGTCCTTGATCACCAGTGGTAGGATGAATGAGTTGACCTGGGAGGAATTGGTCTCCATGGTGCTTGACTAGGACGAGCACTTTGTAGATCGTACCTATGAGAGTTGTCCTGAGGCTTTGGTAGCTGAGTAGAAAGGAACAAGAAGCTCTCAGGGCATCTCGTACGTGTAACCAATGTGGCCAAAAAGGTCATTATTGGCGGCAATGTCCCCAAAGAAGCTTTGAGGGGCCCAGCAACCAGTTGGCTAATAGTGTTACTATTGCAATGACGTATACTCCCGTCTTCTAATAGCATGGGGCAAGTGCTACCACTAGGCTTTCCAGATCTAGATGGAGGATTGCTTGCTTGTTTGTGGCATCCGGACATGCCAATCAGGTGTAAGGGGAAGGGATTCATGTATCGAGGTAGGCTTTCAGGTAGGACCTCACGCCATGAGGAGTTGTTCCCACTGACTCAGGTGGTTGTATGTTATGAGTATGTCTTATGTTTGGACATTTTGACTTGGTAGATCTAGAGGGGTTCTCCTAGTGTTCTGCTGCAGCTATTGTCTGATACTGCTAGAGATCCGGATGGGTTGGCCAATTGCTAGTGCGGGAATCTAGACATAGTTGATTGATCCTTGTGAGCTGTTTATGCCCATTGTCATTCGAGCACTGAAGTTCATCGATCTGGCAATAGTGTACCAGTTTGGACTTGAAAAGGGGGGTTCAGAGAGGGCTATCTAGCACTGTGATACAAGTGCTTATACTGGGAAGTAGACCCTGTACCCATGGCAGTACCAGTTGGATTATTGTTCGAGTACCTTCTATTGGAGTGATCTACCAGTACCAGTAGTTAGATTGTTGTACCAGGTGACCCAGTGTACCGATACTAGACTAGAGGAGTGTCCGCACCTATGGCCTAGGACCAACAGTTCTAGGTTTCTAGTGATTGTTGTGTTGAGGTTGTTCACGCCAAGAGGGGGCTTCTTAGATAGTTCCTATGGCGGTCTTCGGCGGTGGAGTATCACCCAATGGATTCATCCAGTTGTTCTGGACAGCGGCACACCCAACTCCCTGATGTCTCAATTCCATCGAGGAGCTAAGAGGGCGGATTAGAAGTCAACATCTCCTGATGTCATCTAGAGAGAGAGGGCCTTGCTTGTGGGTGTGCTTGTAGAGGGGCCCCATGGGCTACTCATAAGCTCTATACAGGGATGTGTTGAGGCGCCCTATAGTCAGCTCTGTTTGGAGGAGCAGTAGGGCTAGTATTAGCCCCTTTTATAGGGCTATGGGAGCCCTAGAGGTGGGTCCTACCCTGGTCAGCGCCTAGACAGCAATGGGGTCGGCCCATTTGATAGCTGGTCGGTGCCCTAGCAAGCTGGCCGACTAGAGGGGCTTGGGCTATATATGTCCTCCCCCTCCCCTCATTTTCCCTCTCATTTTGGAGCCTTGTGGAACAGTCTTGTGAGCCCCATGGCAATCCATTCTAGTAGAGGTTTTGTGCAGCTGGCTGTGGGGTTTTGGCCTGAGATCACTTGCAGTTCTCTCATCTCTCTGTCTCTTCTTTCTTGTTTTGTGTTTGTAAGGTTCTCTCTCTCTCTCTCTCTCTCTCTCTCTCTCTCTCTCTCTCTCTCTCTCTCTTCCATTCATTTTCGTTGTACTTCTCACAGGTTTGTGAGGCCAAACAGTGGGCCGATTTCCTCCAAGATGCTCACATTTCTGCACTAAAATGCTACCAAGCACTTACTCCATCACTACAATCGTTGTCATTGTTTTGCTACAAACTCTTCAAGTGACCTAGTGATGCTTAACTATCCCACCCACAAAAAAGGGTTGGCTGAAAAAGTCTTGGCAAAATGGGTGGGACCATATCAAATTCTAAAGCCGGTTGGCAAAACTATGTATGCCCTCGATGGATGTTCCCCATTGCACCCTTGCACCAAGACTACCACACATATTTCTCGGATTTAGCCCTATCGTGTGCGTACATGTGCTCCTTCTTCTATAGGGGAGCGTGAGCGATGAGGTTCGTTGTTAGATTCCTTCCACATGAATTGAAGTTCGGAGGAAAGCCAGGTGGAAGAACCGTTAATGGTATAGCCGTTGTAATAGAAGGATAAAAAGATGAATAATAATGAAGCATATTTTGGAGGCTCCTGAACTGTTCGTCCCCGTCCTTCGTCGTTCTACTACTTTCGCCACTTTTGTTCCTTTTCCCGGATGTCAATGGCTGTAACTTGGAACAAGTTTCTTGAGCATGAGGTCCAATGTGGATGCAACTGGTCCTAGTAGAGGAGTAGGGCCAAGGTCGTTTGCAACATCCTCACAGGGTGGCAACTGTGATGAACTAGAGGTCTAGAGTTACACTTTTTGTCTTGTCTATCCTTTTTTGTTATCTTATAGGCCAAGGGATGTGTTTTTCTTAAATTTCTTTCAAAATCCTTTTCCCTTCTTTGTTGTGTGAGGTTTGAATGTTCCCCAATTTCATTGTCGTGTTCTTGTTTGGAAACGACAGTGCATACTATCAGGAATTTTTTGCAGATGCATGCAACGAAGACAAAATTGGTGGGAGCCTTAATTGCCATGAAAATGGAATTCCTCGAGGTTATGGTATCGCCTACATTGTATAATTTTGCAATCATGCCTTTGCATGGAAGCCTTAATTATTTACAGGGGGTTGGGAATAGCTTCTAGGTGATCATCTTGAGTATGCACATCTTTTTTTTGCAAAAAGAGACTTCTATTAACTATTAAAGAAAACCGTTAGAGTAAGCTCCATACGGGATACACCATGCAATGCATGAAAAGCTCAAGAGCCAAAAAGAAAGGATTGGGGCTGATAGTGCCATCTCAATCCGGTAGAAACCTCCGAGAAAAAGAGAGAACCCCTCCAAACTCGAAGAAATACAATCCTCCTAGAAGAGGCTGCCCGTGAAGGGCCCTGCATGCTAGCCCATATGGCTATCAAAGTGTGAACTATGCCACTCCAAATACCCGTGAACACCTGTGATGGGTGTGTCTAGGTGCCATCCAAGGCCTCTATGCATCTGGCTCTCCAAATATGCAAAGAGGAAATGCTAGCCAAAATCTTCCAAGAGGTGTCCACTGAAGCATGTGAAGCTTTGAAGGGAGTAAGTGGTACATCCTAAAGAGAGCAGGGCTCTATCACCTGCCGGTGGATCGAGAGTGCCCAAGAAGAAGGCTCACCCTCATAAAACATCTGGGGCCCAGTAAGGGATAACCATGTGACCAAGCCCTAAGTTGGGGTTTGTCTTCATCTAACTAGGTTTGTCTCTAGAACATCTCAGGGTTTTTTCCATGGGCAAGGATTTAGTAGACATTCCCCTAGGATGAGTGTTGTCTTTCAGCCAAGAGCATGTTTTGAATGATGGTATCTTTAGTGTTTTCCTAGGACGTTTAGTGTTGTATTATGAGCTGTATTATGTTTCTTCTTTTTTCAGGTCAAGGGGGGCAAGGGGGTGGGGCGGGGCGGGGTGCTTAAGGCTTTGAGAGTTCATGGTTGAGCTCTCGTCAAATTGTACAATGGTTGTATCACTATATTTGTAATATATACGTCACTTTTGGAAAGTTTGCTATATTTGCAGCCCTTACGAGCTAGCGTCTCTTGGTTTGGATGTCTTTGCTGAAGGGTATTCAAGAGGGGATTTTGAGAGTTTTTTCATATCCAAAGAAGCAATGCCCCTTGAAAACAAAAATGCCTGATCATGTTTGATTTGCTTCTCTCTCTCTCTCTCTCTCTCTCTCTCTCTCTCTCTCCCTCATACGCGCATGCACTTGAGTGCACACGTTGTACAATGGTTGCATCACTAGTGTTATTTGGGCTATCGTCAAATTGTAAAATGGTTATATCATGATATTTGTATAATATATGTCACTTCCAGAAATTCTACTATATTTTATAGCCCTTTCGTGCAAGCTTTGTGGTTTGAATGCCATTGGTAAAGGATGTCCAAGAGGATTTTGAGAGTTTTTCCATATTATAGGATAAGGCAAGGATACGCCCCTTGAAAATGAAAATGCTTGATCATGTTTGATTTGTTTATATCTCTGACGTACATTGCTTAAGGAATGACGTAAAGGGTACTGCCATGTCAATTTGCTTTTATACACATTCTTGTTCTCGTATATCTATGTTTGTTCATTTCATTTCATCTCTCTCTCTCTCTCTCTCTCTCTCTCTCCGCTACCTGCTACCTACTAGCCGCTGCCTGCTAGCCTCCCCACCCACTAGCCTCTCCATCCACTAGCCCCCTCCACCTACTAGTGCCTCCACTATCGCCTGCTAGCCATACCTCTTGCTGTATAGCTCGTTGTAAAGGGGGGGTTTCGTAAAAGCTAATCAAGCCTTAGGCTGAGTTGAGCCCTTGGCTCAGTCTGCAAGCCATTTTCAATATGGAGTTTCCGAAAAAGAAGCTTTTTCCATCAACTCCAGCTACCAAGAAGCCATTCTACACCCCGCCATGGCATCGATGCCTTCCCCCTATGCTCTGACTTATCACAGATTTCAAAGTAAGCTTGATCCACACAAACGGATTTACTTCCTACAGCAAGAACTCAGAGATGCAAAGCTCCACATTGCTACTGTAGAGAAGGTAGTTTCAGAAATGGAGAATGAAGGCAGACAAGAGGTAATACAAGAAGTCCTACAGCAATGCAACACCGCGGCTCCAACACCATAGCTTGTAGGCAAGATCCAAGAAATGGTCAACACTCAACTCAAATCCATGGGACAAGAAATTACAGCAGCAATACACAACAAGATCGACAAATGTGATCTCTATACTGAGGTAAGAGAGCAGCAAACCACAATAAGTAACAAGAAGATTTTACGCATTGGAGAATTGCAAGAAAGCTGCCTTAGTTGTTTTGGAATGGAAGAGGAAGAGGAACACATTGACGAGAGCAAGATCATTCGACTCAAGAAGGCAGTATCACAAGTTTATTGGGATGAGAATGACATAAGCTTCATCACTCGAAAGGATAACCAGGCACAAATTTACTTCAAAGGAAAAAGCTCAAGGGTCAAGATCCTTAGACAAACCAACAAGTTGAAAGGTACTAGGATTTGGATATCTGAAGAGCTCACTATGACCCAACTCAAACAACAGGAAAATGAACTCATCAAAGTGAAGGAAGCAAGGAAGGAAGGTAAATGGGCAGTCTACCGAGATGGGCAAGCATTGATAAGAGATTTCAAACCTAAACCCAAAGACTCTCAGTCTTAAACTGATGTTATTTAGATCACTCTTACATAATACCTGAATGTAGTTATGTTATGCTATTATAATAATCTGGGGCTGAGTTGTTGTAATCCCCCATAGACTCTCAGTCTCTAACTGATGCTGTAGTTTTTTGGTTTGTGTATTTTATCCCATAGACCTGCGAGGTCTTTCGAGGATGTTAATCTCTCTCTCTCTTACATACACACACACACACACTTTTTTTTTGGGGGGGGTAATATCCAGTGCAGTATATTTATATGCTTAGAAATTTACATGATGGGAGGTCTCCGAAATGGAGAGTATCCCAAAGATTAGAAACATAAAAAGAAAAGCTCTATGCAAGAAGCATCCATATCACCCTCATGGCAGGCATCATATAAGGATTGCCGCAATGAGGCTCAGAAAGATTCATATGACTTGTGAATCTGCCAACCCAAGTATGCCAAATTATGCTCACTCCAGATTGTCCAAGGAGCCCAATATCTCACCCAAGAGAGAAATAGTGAGTATTGAGACAAAGTCCTCATAAATCTGCCAAAGAGCCAGAAATGTTTCCCAAATCTATGACTCAGGAAACAGAGCTGAAGATGATTTGAAATTCTCCCGAGGAGGATCCTAGAACACGAGCAGTGCCAAAGCAAATGAAGAACAATCTCTAACGGAGCCTGACATCTTAAACATGTGGATGGTGCAATGTGACGTTTAGCAAGTGTGACCCCCACTGACAATGTGCTTGTCATATATCTCCAAAGAAAAAGTATTTGTTTCAATGGCATTTTACACTTCCATAACATCCCAAGATTCTTCCGCCACCATGAGAGGGGCTTCCTTATCTGCCACAGAGAATTAGCATATTGCTAAATCCATGGAGTAGGCTGAAGAAGCCTGTAGGCTTTGATGGAGGTTAAGGCAGGAAGAGGAACAGGATGAGTGCATGTAGCAGAGGGTTGCAATTGCCAATCCATAAGCCTGTTTGTGTCAGCCACAGGAGGAACAGGTAGAAAAGGATGTAATAAATCAGCAATTTTCTTCCATATAGACCTATGATGCATTCCCAATGCATAGGAAGCAGTGGCCTAAGGAAAAGATAAGACATAGCCCTGATCATCTACCACATCATGTATGTATCTAATTCCCAACTTCATGAGATTGTATCTCGAACAGGTTCCTGTAAAGCGAGTGGAATGTCAAAGATGGAACTCCAATGAATACTTTCTTTCCTCATTGAGTTTGTCCCCCGAGCAATTATCAGGAGCCCATTTGACCTTAGAAAGTACTTGTTTCCAGTCAGGTATCAGAGCAGTAGAGAAAGGACAGCCAGGTATCTTTCCTACAAATCTCCCAATGAGAACCTCCCAATGATCAGTAATCCAATGACCATAAGCACAAGTCCTCATGTTGACACACATGGACGCTAGCATACAAGTCCATGGCTGTTGTTGGCGAAAAAAAGTATGCAGCATAGTCGCCTTCCTTGCAAGTACATGATATCTTATATTGAGGACATTAAGTCCACCATGCATCCTAGGAGAGCACACCATTTCCATCTTCATCAGTCTCAATGCTTTCACAGCAGTTTTTGTCCTCCATAACATCTCCATAGCTTGAGAAATAAAGGCTAAAATATCACTGGAGGACCAATGCAGCAAAGGCAAATAGAACTAGACATAGGACATTACAATGGATTGTACTATTCTGAGCGTGACATGAAGAGGCCAAGTAGAAGTCTTCTAGTATTCCAGTTTATGTTGAAGTCTTTGGAAGATCCATTTTAGCTACTGCTTCTTGGTGATATGCCATCTTATGGGATATCCTGAATGCTTGACTACATCTTTGGAATGCATCACCTGACCTGGCCAAAGAATAGAATGCCAGTCACATTGTTTTAGGGGAAGTAATTTAGATTTGTCAAAATTGACATGCAATCCCGTTGCCAAACCATACAATGAAAGAGTGGTCATAAGCATGTGAACTTCTGGAGGAGAATACTGTGGCATAAAGAAGGAATCATCAACATATGCTTGTGCCAAAAAAGATGTAGCACCAGGGATTTTAAGACTAGTCATCTGTCCTATGTTTGTAAGATGATCAAGATACATTAAAAGGGGATGGGTCGCAATGGCATAGAAAAGAACACTAAGAGGGCAGCCCTGTCTAACTGATCGACCCAATGTCCATGACCGAGACAGATGACCCCCAAGAATGCACTGAGAAGTAGAGCCAGATTAAAGCTAGTAAACTGCATTTGCTATCTTGAGACCAAAGCCCGACTTTGTCATGATTTGAGAGATAAAATCCCATTGAACAGTGTCAAATGCCTTAGCAATAGCCACCTGCAATATAAGCACATCTTGATGCGAATACTTAGCATATTCAATTACAATCAAGGCATTGGATATATTGTCATGGATTTGTCTTCGCGGCACAAACCCATACTAATGAGGATGAAGTCCCGCATCCAGTATCGTGTGAAGCCTATGCACAATCATTTTGGGAATGAGTTTGTAAACTACAGGCATCAAAGTAATAGGCCTCCAATCTGACATATGGTCACACAGATGTTTTTTGGGCACAAGTTTGACTATGCCATGCTTCCAAGAGTGCGGCAACTGATTTTCTTGCCAGGCAACATTGATCATTTGCAAGAGGACTTCTTTCAAATCATCCCAAAAAGAAATATAAAATTCCACCATAAGGCCATCCCAGCTAGGGGACTTGTATTTCCTGAGGTGGAACAATGCATTATCAAGTTCTGTGTTAGTGAAAGGTCTCTCCGAGGTAAGAGCATCATCCATTTCCACTATTCCAGAAACATATTGGAGAAATTCAGTCCTAGAATTAGTCATTTGATTTGATGGGGAACCAGGAGCGGAGAACAATTTTTGGAAATAATTTTGGCATTCATCTTGGAGATCAGAGAAAGAGTGCGTCCAAGAGCCATCTAGCTTCCTTACCCTTAGACATGAGTTTTTCTTTCAAGTAGCATGCAAGCCCTGGAAAAAGGCTTTTGATGAGCAGCCCTTATCCATGAGGGGCTTCATTCTTGCCCTAATCTGCCATTTGTGCAATTTCCTCTGATCATTAACGGTCAATTTAATCTGAGCATGTGAAAGGGAATCGTTTTCTAAATCAGAGAGAGGCCTTAATTGAGAAAATTCAGTCAATTGTTGTACTGTCCTTTTTGCCCATTTAACCTCATTCCTCCATTTAGTCATATGCCAGTTGCCATACTCCCTAATGACATTCTACATACGAGAGACAAAACTATCCCAAGCATAATTCATGTCCTCCTGGGCATGCAAAGGCAAGGGATGAATTGCAAGTCTGATCATTTGCTGGAAATAGTGATGTCGGAAATAAGCCTAATTAACATGCAATAATCTGCTGGAAAGAGGTGGCAAATCATCCAAAGGCATGCCAAGCTGCAAATTCATCCACAATGACAAGCCCAATGAGAAATCTATAAGGAGATGAGGGCTAAAATCTACAAATTGTTGTGGGTAAAACAAATACCATCTGTCAAGCCTTGCCTAGTATGTAGTAAGTGCATTATGATGAAAAGTATATCCAGGCACTGACCCTTGGAGAAGCAGCCATAAATCTTCAGCCTACACAGAAAGAAGCATGCTATCCCATTTCTGCCTTTCCAATGATAGCATATGAGATCTTGAAGTGGTGTTATCTGTTTGCAGAGAGGGGAATTATTAAAATCTCCACAAATGAATGCATTGGATCTCCATGGATATCTGCATAAAGAATCCCATAATGAAGCCCTCATGGCAGAGGTCTGGGAAGCATAGATTGATGCAAACTCAAGAATATCACCATTGACATTACATCGTATGACCATCCATCTGCCACTTCTGTCATTGAAGGCTAGCTGAGGCTCCAGCTCATGTCTAACCAGTATGCATACACTTGAGTAGGTAGTGGTACCAGCATAATATATATCATAACCGCCAAAGTAACCATGATGACCAACCATGGAGTGTTGATTATGCTCTTGCAAACAAATAATATCTAGCTGCATTTTATGTACATAATTCCATAAAAGCCTCCACTTTGAGACATTGCAGAGGCTCTATACATTGTATGTAAAGCACTTAAGTGTTTGAGGCATGAAAGAGAGTGTTTGAGGCATGAAAGAGGTATATACAGCAAAGTATCAGAATAAAACAAGACATCAGAGAGGCAAAGCCTCTGCCTGCATGGGCTGCATTCCTTCATGATCCATGAAAGACATAGCATTCTCCCCTTCTTCTGAATCACATATGGGGATGCCCTTCTTCAATACCCCCCCCCCCCCCCACACACACACACACACACATGCATGTACGCATGAATCTTGAAGTCGGATCCCACTCATCCACTTTCCTCGGCATGTCCTCTAGCATGAGTGGTGTGGTTCCGTGTTGCATTTTTCTAGCATAACTGATTCTGGTGGCAGCTTTTTGTTATTCTTGATTCATTCCTTGGCCTACTGCATGCACACAATACTCTACAATCTGATTTTGGTGTTGCATTTTTCTAGCATAATTGATTTTGGTGGCAGCTTGTACTCTCTACAACCTTGCAGCCTCTTACTGACACACACAGCCTGTACTCTCTACAATCTGGCAGCCTCTTATTCTCTATAATCTTTTTGAATTGTCTCGCAAGTTGAGAGCTCTAGGAGATTTGGAAGAAGAGAGACGAATCTTTGAAAACTCTTGGAGTTTGAAAACAAGTAGTGGGATTGCCTCAACGCTTTCACATTCCGGAATGACTATGTAGAGCCACAACAATGCATAGCTTTAAATTGTCTTGCAAGAAGGAAGCTATATCATGGAAGATTTGGAAGACAAACAAATCGTTAAAAAGTTTAGGAGCAATTAGTTGGATTGTTTTAGTGATTTCACAATTTGGTTGTGATAGCTGCAACAATGCCTAGCTTCATTTCGTTTGATTATAGTCTTCATAGAACGTACAATTTCTCTCTCTCTCTCTCTCTCTCTCTCTCTCTCTCTCTCTCTCAACGTTCGTTTTGGAACCTTGTTGAATATAGATTAAAACATTGTTCTCTTTTCATTGAGCGATTACTTCGATAAATTGGTAGTTTTTTGTTCTCTCTCTCTCTCTCTCTCTCTCTCTCTCTCTCTTGTGCACGCATGTCCGTCCGCCCACCCACACACACATTGTTCACATATCGTATGAGAGGTATTGGGTGACTTTTAATTGTTGCTTCTTTGAGGTAGGTAGGTAAATTTTATGTGTGTGTGGTTTCAACACATGGACCATGAAGCCCATACTGATTCTAACGAAGTTCATGTCATCTGCGTTCCTTATTGTTGTTGCTCTTCTCTTGCTCCTTTGGTCTCCCCTCTTGCCGCTTCTTGCTCCTCCTCACTCATTTTTCCCTTTATTTCTTCTTGCTTGTGTGATCTCCCTTTGGTGCCTGTGAAGTGATAAGAAAAGAGGCTTTGTTGTCCCATGAGAATCAAATGTTAGAGATGATTATATCAATTACAAATGTCATCATGAGCATTAGTGTTGAGTAATTGGCATGAACCTCTACTCTAAATTGCCCTATAGCTTTGAATTGATAGTAGCACCTCAACTTGCTACATGAATTTTGGGATTTTTAGGAAATGAAGTGCAATAGATTGGTCCTATTGCAAGAGAAGGTTTAGTATACATGGGATGGAGCAGGATAGTTTTCTTATTGCAAGATTTTTCCATATTGGATACACGTTGGTGGAGCTATCAACTAGAGTCAGATGTAAAAATTATGGCTTCATGGCACAAAATTCTTCAACTCTTCTATGAGTATCCCTTAGAATTTTTGACAATAGTGCATGCAAGACATACAATCTGTTTTTCCAAAATCTTAGTTCAAGGCCTGGTGAAAACATTATCAACATGACAATTTGAAGAGACATGTGACGTATCCATACCACATCTCCAAGCCTTGGCAATGAAAGTTTTTTTTTAACTTTCATTAAAAAAAACAAGGTTTTTTAAGAACTAGCCCGCAACTCTTCATCTCTTCATGGCACGTCATAAAGTAATCTTGAGCCAAAATTTGCCATGGTCCTTGTCACTTAATTGTTGAGGTAGTAGTTAAAATCTTGGATTCGTATGTGATATTCATGATTGATTGCTAGGGTCTATCACTTGATACATTATATTATTGCAAATTCATAGTATAGCCATGATATTGGCTACATAGTAGAACTATTTCATACTATAGTCATTCATACACCCTTCAAGCAAAAAGGTCAACTAAGTTGAGCCACGAGTTAGGATCAACTTGCCTTTAAAGACCTACATTCTTCCAAAGAAGGGGTGATTTGTGGGGATGTAAGTTTTTTTATCAAGATATTGGAGCAATCAAGCGATATTATATGAACATATTAAAATTGCAAAAAATATCTTACAACTCCCTCTATTCAATAAAAGGATGTGCACAATTTACAATAAGCTAAAAGTGTAATAATTATATACTTGTAACTCAAAGAAATGGTGTATGGACTCAAAACAAAGGAAATAATTTTGACATGACACATATGAGATTCTATGTGAAGGATAAAAGTAGTTTACTTAGAGTATTTAATGTAATACGTAAACTGTTTTACTACGCATAAAGGGGGGTGATTGCTTATAAAATCTAAGCCGCATTACCAAGGCTTATCAATGACATAAGATAGTAGCGGTAAGTGATAGAATAATGCTATGTCATGGTCTAATCCAATAACACTCGATAGAACTATTAACTACTACATAATAATGTTAACTGCTAGAGAGCAATATGGTTTTAGAGTAGTAGCACAACAACATTTCCTGTGTAGATTTTGAATTCCTTCATGGTATTCACCATTACATGCACTAATTAGTGTTCTCATCTTATTGCATTTTAAGTGTAGGGACACTATAGTCCTAAAACCATCAATAATTAAGAATGCAATGAAACCTCATATAGCCACATAATACAATGTAGGTCATAAACATAATAGATTGTAGACCATAAACATGCATGTTTACAATTTCTCGGTAACAATATACAACCTATTCTTATGTAGATTAGCTATGCTTATTACCTTGAAAAAATAATTGTGTATCAAATCTATTGTAGTTTCTGACAATGGTTCAAAAGGGAATCAACCACAAGATTTTAAGCACCTTATGTGTAGAGTCCTCGTGGCATATTTTTCCTAGCATCATATTTGTTCGTTTTACAGCTTCCTCCTTGTATTTTAACTGAGCATACACTATTTTTCAGTAGGGTATTAAAGTGGTCCAATGAGTTGATATCCATATTAGGGTTAGAAAAAGTTGTTGGAACTTTAAAGACTTTAAACCACATAATTTTTTCTTTAATAGTTTTCAACAACAATGCTTAGAGTTACAATATTCCTCTACAATGCCATTTTACTCTTTCTAAAATTTTATCAATTGCATGTAGTAATCTCTCAAACTCTCATATCTTGATGTGGCTATTACAGATGATATTGAGCATCCATCAATGGATGGATCAACAAGACTAGTGCAAAGTGCTTTGAGTATAGAATTGCAATTGAAGAACACATACATGAGGATGCCAAAAGCACATTGGAGTGTGGCGACATGTAGCTTAAGCAAAACATGCTCAAAAGAAGTTGGAGATCAATCCCTTGCTTTAAAGTGAGAGTGTGAGGGCTAAATTTCACCTTAGAATGGTTGAATGATCTCATCTTTGATGCTCTTTGGTTGTTTTCTTATTGGGGAACAATACAGGTGGCAAGAATCATGACAAGAAAGCTTTTGCAAAAAAAGACAAGGGCAAGTTTGCTTGGAAGAAGGGATAGCAACAATTTTTAAAATGTCAAAGTTTAGCCAAGTTTAGGGTAACTACCTTATTGAAAAATGAAACAGGGTAATTGTTTTATTGTGGGTAAGTCAAACATTGAGACAACAAAAAATTGATCAAAATAGTAAATAAAGGGAAAATTTTTTAACCATTTAAATTCTCTCTATCAAAATAATAGTGCAAAAACCTACTTAAATTAACTTGATGCTTTCAATGGACAATATCGATGAATCTCACATGTCAAACCATTTAGATTGCAAATGAATTGTTGCCTATAGTGCGTAAAGACATCTCTTTAGATACAAAAGTTGGTTCTCATCTTTTCAAAAAGTCTACAAATGTTACTTTTGAGAACAAATCCTAATAACCAATAGTTAGTTAAGGAACATGGATTATGTAAAACCAAAAAAATTAGTAATCTTTATATGGATGGCATAAAAAAAGACTACTTTCTGCAAGCATCATCACTCAAAAATGAAAGACGATGACATTTAACTCCTCATGCAAATGTGGTACATGACATAGTGATTAAAATCATGAAGACAATGGTAATTTCACCCCTCATGGAAATGTGGTACATGATATAGTGTTTCTTGATGTGGATGTATCTAATATGTCTTGTCTTTGTCCTTTAAAAAGATGAGGAACATGGTTCTTGGTTCCCCTAATTCAACCACTGTCTTCCCTTTTCCAATGGCAAATCGCAAGCAAGGAAGGTTGTGGAATTGGTTCGTGTAGATGTATGCAAACAATGAAATCTCAACCACTCTACAATGCCAAGGTTGAGGCTTTACAAGTAAGAGCACATATAACTAGCTATTCCTTTTATTTAAATATGTACATCATTAACTCTTCTTGTCAACCAAAAGACCTGTAGCTTTTCAGAGTTGCCTTCTTTTCAGTTTGTTATATTTTGTATTTTAAAAGAAACTTTTGTAATATTTTGTATTTTAAAAGAAACTTTTGAGTTATAATTGTACACATTAAATTTCACGTGCATAAAATGCTATAATTTCAATTTACCTTGAAAATTCATTCCTCTTTAAACCTCCATCACTCAACACATCTATCATAATCATTGATGCTATTCATCATAGTTCCTTTCTCTTTCTCCAGCGGACCTTCCAAAGGAAGCAAGGCCTTAGATATGTTATAGCCTTGTACTAAATTCAATTGTTATTGGAAGTCTAGGTGCCAACATGTGTTGTCCTGCTTCATAGTTTGCCATGGGCCGCATGCACTCGAGCATATCCATAGGTTGGCATACAATGCCAACCAAGTGGCCTCTATCTATGGTCCTTTTGCATGCACATGTAAGCAAGAGCAACCATAAACAAGCATCCCACTTTCCTGGTACGTCCTTCACCAAAGAAGTCAACAAAGAAGTCAACACTGTTAATACATAGTTAATATCTTCATAAATATAATAGCAAAAAATTAATAACATTAAGCACATAAGAAACTAATTGTTATGAATCGAATAAATGCTACTTAATTTTTTATACATAGACAATAAGGTTGCTTAGATCCAACTATGACACCAACATTCTACTTTAAATTACAACATGATTATTAGCTTTCTTGCCGATGAATTGAATTCACTACCAACTCTTTGATTCCATCAAGCACTTGCTGCCATCTTCAAATTTGCTTTTACTTGCATGCTCTCTCTCTCTCTCTCTCTCTCTCTCTCTCTCTCCCCCCTTCCCACGCACCTGGACTCTCAACACCATCACACCCATTCATAAGGTAGGGGACCCCATGAGCCTGGACAACTACACGACCATCATGATCGGACATGTCATGTCTAAGATATATGTATCAGTACTTGACACAATGGTCAATTGTTTCGCAGAGATGCAAGGACTCAATACAGAGGGGCTAGCTGGATTCTAACATGATCACGGGTCTATGGATCACATACTCACACTCAAGAGTGTCATAGAGGAGACTAGGGCCCGGAGGCAAAGAGTATTGTTGCTTTGTGATTCTCCGCAAAGCCTTTGATACACTATCAAGAACTTGCCTTATACAAGAGCTAGGTTAATGACCAGAACATCATATGGGCTGTTATGGCACTTTATGAGAGGGTCTCAAGTAGAGGCCGAACCGAGGCCGGATGGACAAAGGAGGTCATGAGTACTATCGGCTCAAACAAGGTTGCCCGCTATCACCAACCTTGTTTGGCCTCTACATAGATGAGGTCAAGACTTTTATGGAGATGCTGAGGACGGCTAGGTGTTCTCTCGTCGATTCTTTGCTTCAAATCCTATCATACACAGATGACGTGGTTCTACTATCTTCTGTGGCAGAGAGTCTCTAGAGACACCTAGATGGGCTCCAGGTGAATCACACGATTTTAGGTTATGATCTTCAACACATTCCGAGAAGCCATGCATAGAGAGGGATTCACATTTGATCGATCATCCGTTGAGATTCTCTCATCATACACAAACTTGAGAGACCCACTCTATTTTCATGATGAGACCGGTGATGCAACTTGTTTGAGTAGAGGATATGTTTCATTCGCCTAGCTAGAGAGACAATGCTTCCACTCACACTTTGAGGACACCTAAACCAAGGCTCTCCTCTTGGACTCCTTGGTTCGGGCCAGCAGGCGATCTATGGCAGCCCTTGTTGGGAGCCGGATATCTCAGATGCAGACAGGGCCAGGGTAGAACAACTTCAAGTTCTCTTGCTATCATGGATGATCCACAACAAGCTGTTAGTTTCCCACCACCAGATCATTCAGGCTGAGTTTGGGCCACCTCCGTTGCAACTTGATGCGGCAATCAAGGTCGTCACATATTTGTACCCAGTCAGGGAGTACAACTTTTGTATAGAGGATGACGTAGACTATCATGGCTAGCACTATCCTCCTCTATGGCCCTAGGAACCAAGGGTGATCAAAGGTGCTAGTATGCGCACACATGTATGTGGTTTGAGACCTTCATCCATGAGGCAGTTAGGCCTAGAGAGCATCTACTCACATTGCAGAGATAGGGACATGGCACACAGTTAGACTCATCTCAGAGTAAGACTACGGAGTTATTCCAACCAAATCACATAGACCATTAGACCTTGGGTGGTCAGCAAGGTAGAGATCCAAAGCCAGCGACACGACATACATGACGGAGGACAGACGCACAAACATGCTTGTTGAAATCCCATCCGTGTTCAAGATTAGGGCACGACACAACCAACAGAGGTTACCGTGGCCCTTGTCAGATGCAGAGCCATTGCCAAGATCTGGTAGCCACTAGCTTCATGCCAATACAGCCCCGCCCATCGTTGGGCGCACCATGATATCTCACACCTTTTCAGGATCAACATTCATGTATCTGATGTATTTGACCAGACTTGATATTAGATTTGATATGACGATTGATGATGATGCTATGACTATGTCGTACTTGGCAATTAGCATGAATGATGATGCACATTTAGTAGCTTCATCCTTTTTTAACTTAATGTATCAAGTTTCTCGCAATCTCATAGACCCATCGGTCTTTCGAATATTATAATAAACTTTCTTTCTTTCTGTCCCCCCCCCCCCTTCCCCGAATTCTCTAAAATCGTAGTGCGTGTCCCTGGAGGCCTGTCAGGTTGGATCGAGAGCATGGATCGAGAGCATGATAGGGGTGAAGCAAGGATGTCCTCTCTCATTGACACTATTTGGGTTATACATTGATGAGATCACAACTTTCACTAACTGCCTAGGAGGGGAGGGATCGATGTTCGGCGATTTGATGATACAAATACTGTTGTGTGCAGATGGCATAGTCCTTCTATCCTCCTTAGCGACAGGCTTACAGATGTGAAGGGGGAAGAGCAGTGGAAGAGAGCAAGAGAGTGAGAGTGAGAGAGAGTGACACTCTAGTGCGGGTGTGAAGGAAGTGTGAGCCACACCACAAACTCACTTATGTTTTATTAGGATTAGGTTTACCCTATGACTGTCTTAAGACAGTCATAGGTGTCCTATCTTTAATTCTTTAATTAAGGGTTGGCAATGTGCCTTTACCCCCAACAACCTCCCACCTAAAGGCCAATGTGCCTAAAGGGGAGAAAAGAATAAAATTACAGCAATATACAGTTACTGTATACAAGACCATAAAGTAAGAATGGTCTCATCCTAATCCCATGATGTGGTGGCAATGTGCAAACCGCTCTGTAGGCAAGCTCTTAGTGAGCAAATCTGCAGGATTATCATCAGTATGTACTTTCACAAGCTCAAGTCGCTTGTCTTCCAGTACCTCCCTGATGAAATGATATTTCACTTCTATGTGCTTGGTCTTCTGATGAAAGACCGGATTCTTTGCCAACATGATAGCACTCTGACTATCACAATGCAAAACTGGCATATCTCCTGTAATGCCCAAATCTCCCACCAGCCGAGTAAGCCATATTGCTTCCTTGCAAGCCTCAGTGGCTGCAACATATTCAGCTTCTGTGGTTGACAGTGCAACGCATTTCTGCAACTGAGACACCCATGATATAGCACCTCCTGCAAATGTGAAAATATAACCGGTAGTAGACTTTCGGTTATCCGCATTCCCTGCATAGTCTGAATCTGTAAAACCATGCACCAATGCATCTTGCCTACCATAGCATATGCACAAGTCCTTGGTACCCTTGAGATACCTCAAGACACCTTTCACTGCTTCCCAATGCCGCTTGCCTGGATTTGCCATATACCTGCTGATGACTCCCACCGCAAAAGCAATATCCGAACGAGTGGCAACCATGGCATACATCAAAGATCCAACTGCAGATGCATACGGAACCTTGGCCATTTCAGCCTTATCATCATCTGATCTGGGGCTGTTCTTACTGCTGAGTTTTAAATGTGGAGGCAACGGGGTACTAATGGACTTCCCCCCCTCCATTTTAAACCTCTGCAGTACTTTGTCAATGTACTCTTTCTGTGACAGAAACAAAAGTCCCTTGGACCTATCACGAGTAATACGCATGCCAAGAATATGATTTGCATCACCCAAGTCTTTCATGTCAAAAGACTTATGCAGTTGTTTCTTCAAAACACTAATCTCATGCTGAGATTTACTGGCAATAAGCATGTCATCCACATATAGAATGAGTAGCATCAAACTGCCATCCTTTGCCCGTTTGGTGTACAAGCAATGATCGGTCTCACACCGATGATACCCTTGGGACTGCATGAAGGCATCAAACTTCTTGTACCATTCCCTTGGTGCCTGCTTGAGTCCATACAAGCTCCTCTTGAGCTTACACACAAGCTGTTCTTTCCCTTTAACAGCATATCCCTCTGGCTGACTCATATAGATCTCATCATGAAGATCTCCGTGAAGAAAAGCTGTCTTCACATCCATCTGACATAAATCCATGTCATCATGAGCAACAAGAGCTAACACTGCTCTCAAAGTAGTCATTTTGACTACAGGGGAAAAAATCTCATCAAAGTCAATGCCTTTCTCCTGCTTAAATCCCTTGGCAACCAATCTGGCCTTATACCTCGGTAAAGCATTTGAATCCACTTTGACTTTGTAAACCCACTTGCATGGCAAAACTTTTCTGCCTGCAGGTAACTGCACCAAGTCCCATGTATCATTCTGAAGTAGGGAGTCCATTTCTGACTGCATGGCTTTCTCCCACTTCTTTTTCTCTGTTCTTCCCATAGCTTCCTTGAAGCTGGAAGGCTCACCACAATCAGTCAGCATGATAAAATCAGCCACATTATTGGCTCCTAGAACAAACCTGGCAGGAGGCCGTTGTGCACGGGTGCTCCTCCTCACAAAATGTTCCGGATTAGGGGCTGCTGTTCAGCCTGTTCTTCATGCATGACGGGTGGCTGTACCACCATATCTGGCTGTTCTACAGCCCCATCTGTTGGCACATCCAGTGGTGCATCATTGGCAAAATTATCTGGCTGATTTTCAGCCTGTATACCCTCTTGAACAGGGTGATCTGCAGCAGGCTGCTGCTGCATATAAATGGGCATTCTTTGCTGTCCAACATCATCATAAATAACCCTCCTGTATTCCACAGGTTGCACGGGTTCCTTGTGTACACTATCTTCTTTAAAGATGACATCATTGCTGCGTATGATCTTCCGTTTAACGGGATCCCATAACCTGTACCCCATTTCACCTTCGTCACCATAACCCATAAAGATGCATCTGATAGACTTTGGATCCAGTTTGGTGCGTAGATCTTTGCGTACATGAGCAAAACACTCGCAGCCAAATACACGTAAGTGCTTATATGAGGGAGGCTTGCCAGACCACACCTCCTCTGGCACTTTCAACTCCAAAGCCTTTTGGTGACCTGTTAATAATGTGAACTGCTGTTTGCACGGCTTCTGCCCAAAAGCCATGGGGTAATGCAGCATAAGACAACATACATCGAACCTTCTCCTGAATAGTTCGATTCCCGCTCACTTGCACCATTTTGAGATGCATTATGAGGGGCTGTGAGTTCCTGTTTGATGCCCTTAGCTTGGCAAAACTGCACAAAAGCATGTGACACATACTCACCCCCATTATCGGATCCGAGGCATTTCAGCCTACGACCTGTCCGATTCTCAACCTGAGCGACAAACCTCTTGAAAGCATCTAAGGCATCTCCCTTATGCTTCAAGAAATAGACCCACACCTTACGTGTGGCATCATCAATGAAAGTAATAAAATATTTTGCACCCCCTAGTGATGACTGTGGCATCTCACACAAATCAGTGTGCACTAGATCAAGTGGTGCTCTGTTCTGGGGAGATCTCCTCTTATGAGGAGTCACAGAATGCTTGCCAAAAATACAATGATCACAAGTAGGCAAATCTGAAAAAGAAAGAGGCGGCAGGTAACCCAAACGTGACAGTTCTTGCATTCCTTTAACAGACATGTGTCCCAACCGGCTATGCCACAATGAAACCTTTGGCAGCTCGGTTATGGCAACAACATGATTACCCACACTGGAAACATAAAGAGGATACAAGGTATCACTCTTAAAACCCTCAGCCACTACAGTCTGGCCATCAGTAATCACCCATTTGGAATCCCCAAATGTGGTGTGGTAACCACTGTCATCTAATAAGCCAGTGCTAATCAGATTTTTCTTGATTTGCGGCACATGGCGAACGCCATCAAGCATAAATGACTGTCCATCAGGAAGTACTATCTGTATACTGCCAATCCATGCAATTAGACATGCATAGTTGTTCCCAAGATGAACAACTCCATGAGTACCTATGTAGGAAGTAAACCACTCCCTATGAGGAGTAACATGAAAAGAGGCACCTGAATCCAAGAGCCAGGTGTGCATGTCATGGCCATCAATAACCAAAGCATGTGCTATTACAGCAGAAGAGCATAAAACATCATGTATGTCACTGTCACTGTCCTCTGCTGCAACATTCACTGCATCCAAGTCATCTGCCTTGGCCTTGGCTTTGCCTTTGCTTGCATTTCCTGCATCCTTTGTTTCAGCCTTCTTGGCTTTCTGATCCCGTATGAACTTGAAGCACTTCGACTTCACATGTCCCTTCTTGCCACAATAAAAGCATTCAATGTCCTTTTTGCCACGGGACTGACTGCGGGATTTGGACTTACTAGCAGATCTCCCCTTCTGCTGAGTCCTGCCTCTGTCCTGTACCTGCAAAGCATTTGAAGACTTGCTGCCCGCATTATTCTTCCTGCTCATCTCCTCCATAAGGAGAGAGCTCTCTACATCAGCATAAATAAGAGTGGCATTCGAGTTTGACAGGGTGGTCTTGAAAGTGTCCCAACTCTCAGGGAGGGTACACAGCAAGAAAGTAGCCTTGAACTCCTCATCAAGGTTCAACCCCTGTGCAATCAGCTGTGTAAAGATAGCATTGAACTCACTCAAGTGTGAGGTCATAGCTGTACCTTCCTTCATGCGAAGATCAACCAGCTTCTTCAGCCAATAAACCTTACTGGCTGAGCTCTTTTGGGCATATAATTCTTCTAGTCTTTGCCATAGACCATAAGAGGTCTTTTCAGCCTGTACATTGAACACAAGAGTGTCTGAAATAGTGAGCATGATAGCTGCCCTCGCGGACAAATCAAGCTCTTCCCAGTCATCAGCTGCCATATCAGATGGCTTGACACCCTTCACCCTTATGGGCTTAGCAATCTTCTTTAGCAGAAGTACATTCAAGCACTATTCTGCCCATAATGCATAGTTATGTGCTCCTTCCAGTTTCTTTATGTTCAGAATTGAAGAATCACCTCCTCCTAATGCCATATCAGATGAGGAAAGTACCTGACTCCCTGGAAGTAAAAGAGGCTGAATAAAGGTTCTGATTTCTCAGAAAGGCCTGCTCTATTCTAGAGCCAGAAGCACTCTCAATGGTGCTGTTTTTTTACTGTCAGTAAAATCTGCAGCAAAACAGTAAATGTTCCTGCAACTACGGTACCTTCTGACAAACTGTTCTGAGCTCAGAGAGGCATAAAAAACAGTAATTTCAGACTGCTGCTGCTGCTCAACAAGTGCTTAACAGTGCATAATCATCTGACAAAACCACCAACACTGCTGTAAACACTGCTGTACTGACTGTACTGATCACTTCTCCCACCTCAGATGAGGTATTGCACTGAGTTAAATTGCAGAAACCACTTGACTAACACCCAAAAAAAAAAAAACAGTAAATGATCCTTCAGCCTGTTACAAAACCTGCAACAGTAAATGGGATAAATCCCAAGCAATCACCCTTATACCAAGGGGAGAAAATGCATCTGAAGATCTCTGTCGGTAACCCAAGTGCTATCAAACAAAGTCTGGGCAAAAGCCCCTTGATCTGACAATTGAATCAAGTGGAGGACACCTCAACACTGAGGTAGCATGCAAAATGAAAACTCTCTGACACTTGTACCTGACAATGTGCAATGCATAGACTGCCCCTGTGTACTCAGTAACAACACAAATCACAAAGTACAGACACCAAGAAGAAAATCTTTTGAGCACTGTCAACGATGGGCAGTTAGGGACCGAGTAAACTCGATGCGCCCTGACCAAGCGTGGCTCAACTGAGATTTTCAAAGTGTGTACAAAGAATGTGACCTGCAACAAATGTCACCAAATGCACTGCGGAAATAAAGCAAATGTGTGCTCCCTGGCTACACACTGCCTCAAGGCATATACTGCAAACACATCCAGGCAAAAGCCCTTTGAAATAGTCACCCAAAACTGAGAATTGCACTCAGTAAATGCATAGAAGCTTCTGCAAAACAAGCATCTGACCTTCCTGAATGACAAGTAACTGCACAAACACCACCACTGTGGCACAAGTCACCTCAAGCGTGAGTGACACGAGAGTACCTGATGTACCTCAACAAATGCACAGTATACTGCTAGAATGCTTCAGGAATATTCCTCTTCCAATCAGAAAATCTGCTGTACTTTTAAGTACCTGCAAAGTACCTGCTGTACTTTTGTCCCTGCAGAGTACCTGTGTACTATCGGTGCCTGTAGCAGGCACGCTTCCCCCAAAAAAAATCGAATCTTGCAGCCAAACAATTGTACCTACAGGTGAGATACCAGAAGAAGATGCCCGTACACAGTTGTACGGCAGTCCGTACGGCTGTACGGACAGTCCGTACAACTGATGTATGAATAGCTGCACACAGCAGCTATGCTGCTGTACTGCTGCAGCTTGACGACGCCTGCGCCCGCAACAAAGGCCTGCAGCCCTACGAAATGCGCCGCCTTAGATCTGCCGTACGAAAATACGCTGCCCTTGGAGGTGACCTACGAAATGCGCCCAGCTGCCGTACGAAATGCGCCCAGCTGTGCCGTACGAAATGCGCCCAACTACCGTACGAAATGCGCCGCGCAAAAGTCCTGCAGCCCGCGACCACGCCTTCACTCTGATGCCCTCGAAAAACGCGCCGCCTGCAAACTGACGATGCCCGCACCCGCGACCACGCTGTCGCTGCGATGTCGAGCCCGTCCGTACGGTCGTACGGACGACGTACGGACGTCCGTACGTCCGTATGGTACGGATGAGGTAGGCAGTTGAGAGGGGGAGAGAAGGCTTGATAGGCTCTGATACCAGTTGTGAAGGGGGAAGAGCAGTGGAAGAGAGCAAGAGAGTGAGAGTGAGAGAGAGTGACACTCTAGTGCGGGTGTGAAGTAAGTGTGAGCCACACCACAAACTCACTTATGTTTTATTAGGATTAGGTTTACCCTATGACTGTCTTAAGACAGTCATAGGTGTCCTATCTTTAATTCTTTAATTAAGGGTTGGCAATGTGCCTTTACCCCCAACAACAGAGACATCTAGATACACGACAGAAGGACTTGTTTCCTGTTCGAAACATACCTTCACCAAACGCAGGTGTATCGGAATTTGAATCCCCCAATTAATTAGGTGCCTTGGAGGTGTTTTGTGGAGAATTAATCTTGGCATAACCAACCTGGAGGTATTTTGTAGAGAGAGACAATCAACCTTTGCAAAACCAACCTGGAGGTATTTTGTAGAGAGAGACAATCAACCTTGGAGATTATGATCTTCAACACATCACAAGCAGTACTTCACCGACATAGCTTTACTTACCGAGGGGAGGCAGTGGATATCGTAGAGTCTTACACATACCTAGGTGTTGTCTTTGTAGGGCCGGTCTTCATGATGTTCCACGCTACCAGGGCACAAACTGCATGACAGGGAGCTCTATCTCAACTAGAGGGGCAGTGTTTTTAGGCACACTTCCATGCCCCCCGATGAAGGGATGGCTATTTGAGACACTGGTGAGGCCGACAGCCATGTGGGTAGCACCCTTTCGGAGGGGTGACTCGTCAGTGACCGAGTGGCAACATTTCAAGAGGCTACAAGTGACTATGGTATCCAGGATGATTCGGAGTATGTCCTCAGTCCCCCACCATATCATACGGGCAAAGTTTTTTATGACACCGCTCGAGATTGATGCCATCTTCCAATGGTCACTTATCTCCACGGAGTTTGGGCCTTACCTAGAGGGAGACCACCAAGGGTGGCACTGAAGTCATCTATACAGCTAGCTGATATTGGAATTCACGTGGCCTAGTACGCACACATTTCCAAATGGTTCGACAACCAAGGTATTCACATGCATTGTCTCCCTCCTTTGAATGGAGTGATTATTAGATCCTAGTACTTGGAGGAGAGGAGAGTCTCACACGCCCTCAGGATTTCCATTTGAAATGGAAAGATGCGAGATGGAGACAAAGGAGCATTTCCTGTGTACTTGCCCAGTCTACTATCAGATCCGAGGATGGTATCATTATCTCTTTCAGGAGGGACACGTTTTTGGGCCTCTCTTCTAGCTGATTCACTTCTAGGACCAGGTTTGCATTGGCCTCTATTTGATGTAGATGCGACGACATAGAGATACCTTATTGCTTCAGATCAGAGAGCAAGAGGAGACAATACCATGGGAGATAGGGATGGACTCAGCTGAGCAACACATCACAAATTTCTACACATTTGAGTCTATCTTGGGCATGGCGGGATAGAGGAGGAGGAGATAGATGACGGAGGGCGGCATGGGTTAGTGAGATGAGACGATGATGAGGATGGATGCAACCAAAGACATAGGATCCACGCACGATGCAACGACGGACTAGAGCATGCACGATGGAGGTCTAGCCAGCTGTACTCGAAGGATGCCGTTCGACTAGAGGTGCCACTCTCAATATGACCCACCGAATACAAAGATCACAGAGACCACGCCCCCTGAAAGCAAGAGACGACCTGGCAGACATAGATACAAGATATTTCCGTAGCTCACAGGAGAGTCACCATGGCACCTAGCTATGTGTTTTGGTTCTGAGATGGAGTATTAGCTATTAGCTTCTAGCTTTGAACTTTGAGTTTTGAGCTTTGTTTAGTACTATGTGCAAAGGGTCTTAGTGAGCCATTTACCTCGGCCCACAGTGGTTTCTATGAGTTACTCTCATATTGTACTTTGTCTCATAGGCCCGCGAGGCCTCACGGAGATGGTAATACATCTTTCTATCTTTCTAGTTAGCCAGATGTAGTAAGTCACTTTCTGGTGTTTTGTACTTGGTCTCATAGACCCATGAGGTCTTCTGCAAGCGTTAATAGATCTTTCTATCTATCTCTCTCTCTCTTCCCTCGGCCCCCTCGCCAATCTGGCTCAGCCCTCAGCCCCTCGCCACCCAACCCCCTCACTGCTCAACCCTCTTCATGTAAATACGAGTGCAGCTACTAGATACCCGACAGATCTTCATTGCAGTATGCTATTTCCCTCCACACACGTCATCATATGCCCATGATGTCACTACACAGAGGCACAGTCCTTATGTGACGATACATGATGATATCATAGAGTTCTCCAGAGAGGGGGACACCCTCCTTCTGGGGGATTTCAATGCAAGGACGAGGGATAAGCAAGTGAGCTTACTTCACTTCACATATGAGAGAGACCCCCACATGATGCCAGAGTTAGATGCAACAGAACTTGGGATTTGGAGACTTTCAGCAGATACTTCACATGTGATAGCATACGGGCGACACCTGCTTGAGTTGGGAGATGTCCATGACCTCATCATCTACAATGGCCTTCAGAGATGGCCATCATCTATGGGGTTCACATGCTTTCCACATGGAGGTGGGACCAACATAGTGGACTACCTACTAGGCCCATTGGCTTTTGTCACATGGATATATGACCTCACCATACCCCCCCCCCCCCCCACTTGGAGCCGACCACTCATATCTGGCCTTCGATGTTCTTGCTACTACACCAGGTAGAGGGGGAGTTCCTACCGCTACCCGAACCCACAGACCCACTTTGATCGTGCCCTTGATCGAATGTATGTGTGTCACTTAGCCAGAGAGCTTCCGGCCGTAGTGGAGGCAGATTTAGACCTCCCACGCCTCAGCCACCCTTGTCACAAGATATAGAATGCTGCCACCAGATCCTTTCCTACGACCCGATCTTCACGGTTATAGGATGGGAAGATATCTCAAAACCCCTGGTTTGATTATGAATGTAGAGAGATACGAGCCCACCTCACATAGAAGCGAGCCTTGGGTCAGTTGACATCACATGAGGCACACAGGATCTTTCAGCAGTTGACACGCTGCAAGAGACGAGCCTTCCTCACACATAGGATGGATGAGATCATCAGATCATTTCGCGGAGGAGACCCAACCACAGGGTGGGGATTCCTCTCGGAGGGGAAGCCACCCATCCCCATCATGGATCTGGGCGTGTGGCACACTTATGCATGCTCCTTATATGATGTCTCGAGGCAAACACCGACTACATGTCCTCTATGCTCAAGCCCACTACCTGTCATCTATTCACTACGCAAAATGTGTGGGCTGCACTTTGCCGACTCCACATCCGGAAAGCACAGCATCACGAAAGCCTTCGGACATAGCACTTCACACATGGGCAGGAGGTCGTAGCACGGATCCTTCCACATATGTTTAACCTTGCAGTTTGTCACGGCTTCCCACCAGCATGGAGCACCACTACTATCGTACCGATACATAAAGCAAGAGAGCTCATGGACACCGGGAATTACCGCACCCTCATGATTGGCCACACACTGGCCAAGATCTATGGATCAGTACTAGAGAGAGAGATCAGCAGTCATACAGAGGCACCAGGGCAGTGAGCACTAGGGCAGGCATGATTCAGGAGGCAACACTCTACTCTTGACCACATCTTCTCTCTGAGGGCTATCATTGAGGAGGCGAGGTCCAGACATCAGAGAGTCTACACATGCTTTGCAGACTTTTGAAAGCCTTCGACACTGTTCCATGATCCCGCATGATCAAGAGACTAGAGGAGATGCTGATTTGAGGTGTGATGAGCTTATATGAGTCAGTCAGAGGCAGGGTCCAGGCGATCTATTGGATTGGGTTGAGAGCCCCTTTGGGAGGAAGCAGGGCTGCCCTCTCTCACCGACTCTCTTTGGACTCTACATTGATGAGATCGCATCTTTCATAGATCGCCTAGGTGGTGAGGGCTCATTATTAGGGGATCTCCTCATACAGACATTTTTATATGCCAATGATATAGTCCTTATATCCTCTTTAGCGGAGGAGCCGCAGAGAGATCTTGAGGCATTAGAGGTGTTTTGCAGAGAGAGATTGGATGGTCAACCTTGGAAAAACTAAGGTCATGATCTTCAACACCTCACGAACAGTTACTAACCGACTTACTTTCACCTATCGTGGTGAACCAATGGAGATAGTGCAGTCATACACACATTTGGGAGCAGTCTTCACAGGACCCATCTTCATGATGAAACATGCAGCCCAGTCACACGAGAGCATAGTGCTATGGCTAGACTAGAGCGGCACTGTTTCCAGGCGCATTTCCAAGATCCACCGACGAAGGACTAGCTTTTCAACACACTAATGCGGCCGACTATCATGTATGCAGCACCTTTAGGGGGGTGCGATCTTCTAGACTAGAGGAGCTTTGAGCAGCTACAGGTGACGATGAGATCTAGGATGATCCGATGTAAGCCCTTAGTTCCACATGAGATAATACAGGTAGAGTTTGCCATGACACCTCTCCAGGTTGATGCCATCTTTCAAACAATGACTTTCATCCACAGAGTCTGGGACTTACCCCATTGGAGACTTCCGAGGTTGGCCCTAGAGTCATCCAGACGACTCGCAAAGAGCGGGGCAGACACATGCTATGCACACATATCTACATGGCTTGCCAGGCATGGTATCTAGATGGACAGGCTTCCCCCCTTTCAGTACAACATGGATGCACCTCCTAAGTCAATCCCGCAAGATGAGATCAACCGTATCATACAGTTAGACCTCCTCCAGCTTCACACATCCCGCACTTGGGGGGGGACCAGGAGCTTCCCACCAAGACCCAGTTTTATCGCGACCACTACCTGTGAGTATTAGAGGAGGGATTCATTATCAAACCTCATTATCTCGAGGATAGAGGAGTATCTCATGCACTCAGGATTGCCATTGGTCAGATGCGGGTTTCATCCCATCAGCTGAGGATTGAGGAAGGGAGAGCAGCGGGTATACCTATAGAGCAGCGGGTCTGCACGCTATGTATGCTGAGGGCGGTTGAGACAAAGGAGCATTTTCTTTGTGTTTACCCAGCCTACTATGAGATTCGGGGACGCTACCACTGTCTCTACCTAGAGGGGAGTGGCTTCAGTCCTTTGTCACGACTGATCCATTTCCATGACCAGGTCTGTATCGGGCTTTATCTGATGGAGATGCGGTGACACAGGGAGGCACTTCTACGCCAGATCAGAGAGCAGCAGGGGATGGTCATACCACTAAAGGACAGAGGGTGACTAGACACAGCGGCACGTCACAGACTTCTATACATTTGAGTCAGCCCCCAGACACAGTGGAGTGGAGGAAGAGGAGCTAGCCGATATGAGAGTAGTCTAGATGAGCAGCTCGCACAGTACCACCGAGAGAGGGGCACAGAGGCCACATGTGCGACAGAGAGACCCCAAAGTACACTCTATTGAGGTCCGACCTATCACAGCTTTCCTCAGGGGAGACCAACAGAGACGAGGGGTCACTCTAGACATAGCCCAAAGAGTCCAGAGAGCGAGGAGACTGCCCCTCCCACTGCAGTAAAGTGCGAGACAGCTCGACAGACGTAGATACGAGACATTTTTGCAGCCCACCAGAGAGCCATCACTGTACCAGACTTCAGTTTCGTCCCAGCGCTTGGATAGATTGATTGATATGATTATGATTATGATTATGCTAGCATAGACGAGTACTCAGTAGTACTCAGCAAGGGTCCTAGCGTACCCTTTGCTTCAGCCCACTGAGGCTTGTGTGAGCTCACTTTTCAGTGCACTTTGTCCCATAGGCCTGCGAGGTCTCCCGTGGATGTTAATATTATATATATATATATATATATATATATATATATATATATATATCGCCTCTCAGCCCTCAGCCCCCTCACCGCCTCATCTCTCCTCTCCACTCCCTCAGCTCCGGTCGCCCTCAGCCAGCCCCCCTTGCCACTCTCAGCCTCCTCTCCACTCACTCGGCTCCTCTCTTAGCCCTACAGCCCCCCTTGCCACTCCCTCATCCCCCCCCTTTCTGCTCTCAGCCTGCAACCCACCTCAGCCTCTCCCCCTCCTCTTCGTCTCAGCCCCCGCTGTCTCTTGCTTCCAGGTTGATGCTGCCCATATGGGTTGGCGGGCCCTGATGAGGGATTGCAGCTTCACCCTAGATTGTATTGCTTCACTTACCTGCCAAAACAGAGTTAAAAATCAGCGTCAAAGCATGAGCAAAGGAGAAAGGGAGAACGACAAGAACAAGGGGAGAAACAAGAAAGAGGACAAGAACAAAGCAACCGAATCTAGAGGACATGAATACATGCGTCAACCAAAGCAGACTAAGAGTGGACAGCAAAGCAAAACGAAGAACTCTACATCATCCACCTCAGCTGCATCATCTTCATCAACATCCACCTAGAGGTCCTCAACTTCAACTTCGACATCCACATTGATTGCTACTATAGTTGTTACATTTGGTTCACTACTTACTTCGCACTCTACCGGAGTCACTTCATCACTGTCTTAGATATCCCCTCTCTTTGCTTAGCTCACTCGATTGCCCACCTACCATCCAGCCCCACCCCTCCCTTTGTACCAGTTCCCTTCCGGTTCAAGATCCCAAGAGAACCGCGCTTCCCACTAGCTGATCCACTAGATGCCTGGGAGTCTCTTCTCATAGAGATACACATCATTCGTGGGTGTGAGGTGGATCTGACCCGATACTATACAGCTGCAGGCCAATCTCATTCAGGAGCTCAGGCAGGACATTGTAGAGCTCAAGAAAGAGATGTCTTCTTTGAGCATTGCCTTAGGAGGCACACTAGCAGCAACAGTGGAGGGCTAGATAGCCACCATGCATTAGGCCATTGTAGAGACATTCAAATGGGTAGGTGTGGTGAAGTGGAGCCTGCGAAAGCAACTGTTTCGGCTACCCTTTTGGAGCAGCAGTAGAGGACCACTAAGGCTCTCAACATCGGAGTCCGTGGGATCCCACGGATAGTGCTCACACCAATAGGCGGCACGACCACCTTTGTTGTGACCACTTTAGGAATTCCTGATCATGCTATTGTTGGAGCATGGCGAGTGGGGAGAGATCCCAATAGAGAGAAGCCTCTCATTATCTGGTTCAAAGACACTCAAGCACGCTTGGTAGCTTTTTGTCACAAATCGTCCTTACGAGATCACCCCTCGATATCCATGGATGAGGACCTCACAACTCTACAAATAGAGGAGAGAGATGCCCTCTTGTAGTAGCGGGATACGGCCCGTAAGGAGGGGAAGTGGGCAATATTATTGGATTGACGTCTCATCACCATCCCCCGCCAGACATCTGACCACCCTTCCACATAGGGAGGTGGGGTCTATGAGACGCATGATACCGAGACCCTCACTTGCACCAATTGAAATTGTAATGGTACGTTATGGTTAGAGCCTTGCACTCAGCTCAAAACCAACAAGTGGTATCAGAGATTTGTGAGGTCATATATTTGAGGAAGAGTCTGTCACTCATGGTTCGATGGGAAATCTCATCGTCAGCAGCTCAGGCGTTTTGGGACTGACAAAAGAAGATAGTGAAGTTGTTAGTCGACCTTGATGCTTCGATTTTTGGGCCAGTCTTTCCCTCTCATGGGATTTTATTGATGCATGCAATTGTGTTTGATTGGTCTCTCCTTGTTTGAAGGGCATAAAGATAGTTTTGGCATACTGTAGGTGCCTAGACCGTGTTTTCATTCCAGTTTGGAGGTGACAATTTTTCGAGCTCAATTGATACGTTGGCATCATTTTTGTGGAGTCCACTTTGTTCGAGGGATATAGAGTAGTATTGGCATTTTCAACCATGTATCAACTACGTAAGGATCTTTGGGAGGTTGCTAGGAAGCTAAAATCATTTGGTTTTTCAAGGGTCCATGAGGGTTAGTTGAGCTATTGACCCATAAGGACTTTACAAAGAATTGCCACAAAAGAAGAGGCGCAAAATCTTATTCGATTCTACACTTGCTTAAATGCGGTTGTCCAAGGGCAAAGCAAGAATGAGTTGAGATGTTGACTAGTTTCAAGGTGGTAAGATATAGCTATTAGGATTACATAAGTCTCTTGATGAAGTATTTGAACGAATCATCGATGTATGCACTGCATGTGAGAGGGGAGAGATCACATATGAAGCCCCTTCGTTCATTATAGAAAAGGTCAAGAAGGCTTAGGCCACTACCTAGAAAATGGGTTACCCTTGCACAAAGCCCTCAAGAGAGACACAGCCCACAAATTCATTAAAGACACAATGCCATACCAGCTAATTGCAGGCCAACTCTACCGCATGGGCAAGGATGGCATCATGCGCAGGTGCGTGTGCGAACACGAGTGTTTAAAAAAGCCCATTCAGGGATAGCAGGCGGTCACTTTGTCACTGACATTATGGCACGTAAGGTGTTACAGGTAGGCCTCTCATGGCCAACTCTCTTCGGAGATGCAGCCGAGTTTATCAAGCAATGCGATCCCTACTAAAGAGTGAAAATCCCACATAAAGCGAATATGATGTCCCTAACGGGAATGTTAACTGATCGGCCTTTTGAGAAATGGGGCATATATTTTATTGGTCCTATAAGCCCAGCAGCTAAAGGAACAAGGACCAGATACATTATCCTATTTCACCAAATGGGTGGAGGGACGAGAGCCACAAGGAAAGTGGACAGAGGAATGTAGCTCAAACCAATTTCTTCTCATGAAAGAAGAGACATATTTGAGAGAGGTGGATGGACTTGTGCCCTTCTGATGAGCTCAGGAAGTTTTTGGAGGGTGAGGGGTCAACCTTGCTCACTATCATGGGCTTTGGTGGATGCAATTCTCAGGTTTCTTTGCCTTTTTCATGAAAAGGTACTTGTCTTTTGATAGTGTATCGAGTAATGAGTGGGCAGACTTGAGGTGCAAAAAGTTTCTTGTGTGGGATTGAAACAATTAACTTAAAGCTTGGTCTGCTCTTGTTCAAGAAGGTGTTCTTTTTTTTCTTCGAGTTCCTCATCATGGATTTTTCTACTCTCCTCTACACATTTGAAAATTAATTCATTGCATGCATCTTACAAGTTTATGCACACCGTCACATAAGGGTGAGATGCAAATTTCTACAAGTGGATCACCAAAAAGAAGGGGAATTACTTTTAGTATTAAAAGCTACAAATGAGTAAGTTGTTTGCAAGATAATGTCGTACATACTTTATTTGGAAACTATGCCAAGGTTAGATGGTCCCACATAGAGCCAAACTTTTCACATGAGGTGTGTGTGGGAAAAAAAATCTGACTGATGGATGGCAAACTCCTCACAAAGTGATCTCCCCAAGGCGATCTTTGCCTTCTCGAACTTGGAGTGGTGCATCCTCTCATGGGAAAACACCTGCTAAAAACTCTAGTGTTAGCTTGACCTGGGCTGCTATGACTGCAAATTGGACCTTGTTTCCTGAAGAAGAAGTTGCTGCACTTTTGTCCTCTCCTCAAGCTAATGCTTCATCCATGAGCAGAGGCCCGGACATTGAGGTGGAAATGCAGACGTAGACAGCCTGTTAGTTGCTATACATACCTGTCCCATAACTATAAATATGCTTGATCATCTGAAGTGTGTGACTCTCAATGTACAGGGAAAGTGTGATGATCACAAATGGAAACTGGTCTGATGTATATCAGGCAATTGCAACCTGATATAGTTGCTTTGCAAGAGCATAATCAGCATATGTATGCTGGTCGAATAGGCCATTTTGCTAGTTATGATATCTTCTATGCTGGAGAGCAATCCTTTTCTTGGTGTGGCTTTTTGGTAAAGCACAACCTTGAACCTGTTGTGGCTCTCAATAATCGCCATGGTAGATGGATTATTGTTCAATGCCTTCTTCAAGGGGAAATTTTTGAATTTGCATCGGTTTATGCCCCCAATCTTCTCATGATAGAGCTTTGATCTGGGCACTGCCATGCATACTTATCCATGGCGACAACATGCCTTCATTTGTGGTGACTTTAATAATGCCCCTCAATCGGGTGACAACACCTCAGATCACACTCATATGTTGGCTTCTGAAACAAAGGAATGGTCTGATTTTTCACTTCAGTTGCGCCTGGTTGATCTCTAGAAGCAATTACAGCCCATGCTTCCGGGCTATACCTTTCAGCAAAATGCTCAATCTTCTTATCAGGCACGCTTGGACAGATGGTATTAGATTGATACACAGCATTGTGATGCCTTTACTCGTCAAATTTGGGTTGATCATGCTTTCACACATTCGGATCATGCCCCTCTTTGGTTGAGGATTTTCTTACATGAATTTCCCACTGATACATTGCCTTGCCGAAGGCTTTTGCTGATTAATAATAGTTATCTGGAGCATGCTGACTTTAAAGCCTTGGTCTTTGATGCTATTCAGCCTCTCTCTCGTCAGATACGCATTGGTTTGGATTATGCCTGTCAGGCTTTTGTTGCTCGGATGCAAGCAGTTATTCGAGATTATGGCAAATCCTATATGCAAGCCACAAGGGAGACTGTAGCACATGCCAAATTTACTTGTCAGAGTTTGATTGAGCTTGCTCATCTTCACCCTCTGTCTTCAGAGGAAAGCATGCTCTTATGTCAAGCTCAATTCTCTCTTCAATCCAATGATCACAGAAAGCTTGCTAAATGGGAAACTCGATCCAAACAACAGGCAAATTTGGATAAAGGCTGCTCTTCTAATCAATTTTTTAAGAGTTTACACTACAAAAGACAGGCTGCCAATATTTGTCGAATCCGGATGCCTGATGGTTCTTGGTCAACATCTCGTTCAGAGCTTGCTGATTTATGTGTGCAGCACTTCTCCACTCATTTTGGGCATCTGGATACTCTTTCTCCTCCGGTCGTGTCTGCATGTCAGCTTCTTTTGCAGCATATTCATCCAATTTTGTCTGATGCTCAGGCTTTGGAACTTGAACATCTGTTCAATGAAAGGGAATTGTCTGATGCACTGAGATCCTGTGGCAAATGGAAATCTCCAAGATGGGATGGTCTCCCTGCTGAATTTTTTCTTGTATTCTAGGATCTTCTTAAATTCACCTTGCTGCAAATGGTAAATACAGCATGGCAAAATCAGCAGATGCCTGTGTCATGGAAAAGTGGTCTTCTCAAGCTGATTCCAAAAAAGCAGCTATGTGATTCACTTGGTGATTGGAGGCCAATCACGCTTATGCCAGTCATTTACAAGATCATTGCAAAAATGGTGGTTGATCGGATTAAAGGTTATTTGCATGATGGGTTGCATCCCTCCCAATATGGCTTTGTTCCACGTCGCCATATCACATATAACATTGCCAATGCTTATATTGGGATTGAATATGCCAAATACACGCAGCAGGATGTTCTAGTCTTGAAAGTAGATATTGCAAAAGCCTTTGACACAGTTCAATGGGATTTCATCTCGCAAACTATGCGAGCTTTGGGGTTTGACAAAAAATGCAGCAAGTTATTTACTGGCTTTACAGAGCTAGCAATGCGGCTTGCATTCTTTCTGGGGATATCTCTGATAAGTGGACTCTTCGTTGTTCGGTCCGCCAGGAATGCCCTCTCAGTGCTTTACTATATGCCATTGCTACTCATCCTATGCTGCAATATATTGATCATCTTGTGGCTACAGGATCACTTCATGGCTTGGAATTGGATGCTAATCGCAGCATGGTTGCTCAAGCTTATGCTGATGATTCTTTCTTTATCCCAAAGAATATGCTCCAGGATCTTGTTGCCTTGATGCAGGCCCTCTCTGTTTATGGTTTGGCAACTGGTCTTCATGTTAATTTTCAGAAGTCTAAGCTGCTCCCTTTGCATTCCAAAGACAGGCATAGTCTATTATGGCCCGAGGATATCATTCCACCCACTTAGTTTGTTCATCATCTTGGTTATCCTTTGGGATGGAAACTCACTCGCCAACGACAAAATGATTGGGTTTTGGCTAAGCTTCAGAAAAAGCTCGAGTATTGGAAACTGGCAACCTGGCCTTTGCACGTTCGTCTTCGAATAGTGCAATCCATCCTTGTGGCATATATTCACATTTACTTGCCATTGATCATGTTCACTAAGGCAGATCTTACATCTTTCATGTCTGTCTTTATGGAAATCTTCTGGCGATCCAAACATGGCAAAAAAAGTCTCAAGCTACTTTCGATGCATCAGATTTGTTCTCCCGATATGCATGGTGGATTGAACAACACGAATATTCATGTGCATATTCTTGCCCACAGGGGGAAAATGTTACTGCAATTTTTGCAAGGTGATCAGCTTTGGGCTCTTATGATTAGGACTCTGGTCACTCATATCAGTATTTTTGTGTTTGGTCATTGGCAACTCGATCATTGGGATTTCTTTTTTGGTTGCACTGATAGCACTTTGCCTGTCTACCCTTTTGTCTCCCGCTTGCTTCTTGACTGGAAGCATGTTCTTTCGAAAGTCTTTCAGCCTCCCTTGGCTTTACGCAAACCTCGACATTCCTACTTTGTCTTGTTTAAAGGCATCAGATCGGTTGCAGATGTTATAGATGATGCTGGTACTGTGCTCCCCTTTTCCCTAGCAGCCACTACATATGGATTGGGCTCTCATTATCATCCTTTGTGGCGACAAATTACTTCTATGCTTTTGCCTTTTGTTCCAATTCCTCCTTTGGAACTCCAAGACCGGCTAGAAGATTAAACTTTGACTTCTCCAGGGTCCTCTTCTCATCCTGTGAGGCTATCTCAGATTACTGTACCTGCATTGTATAAAATCCTTTTGCCTCAACCTTGGGTTTCAGAGAGAGGTGATTCTGTTTGGCGGATGCATCGCACTGCCAAGTGGTGGAGCAAAACATTACAGCAACTTTGGGCCTATAAAGTACCGTTTCAGCAACAGGTTTTCTTTTGGCGAGTTCTTTTGGAAGTGTTTCCATCTGGACGGCTATTAGCTCATCAACACATTGCTCCTGCACTTTGCCACATATGTTATGCTTCTTCGGAGACTGTGCCTCACTTGATTTGGCACTATTGGTGCTCTCGTGAGTTTTTTTATCTGCTTTGACTGCGCCTACGAGCGAGATCCCCATCTGTTCCGTTTGGGAAGTTCTTTTCACTATTTGGGTTTCATCCATCTAGACTTGAGTTTCATCTTTTCTTCATTTGGGTTCGCTGCTGGGCACTATGGACTTTATGGACATATAGGAATTGTAAAGTCTTTGGTGATCCTGCTTTCTCTTTGTTTGGCTTTTTTAGGCGTTCTCTGCAACAATCTTTCTTTGATTGATTGCAAACACACTGCATAGATCATGAGGTCTAGTTGGCATATACTGAACTTTTCAGTTGATGTAATTGTAGCACCTTATTTTGAGGTTGCTACTCATATAACATAATGAATCAAAGATTTCACCCAAAAAAAAAAAAAAAGTGTGTGTGTGTGATGTTCAAGACAAAGGCAAAGCCCCAGCTGTCTCAAACGGTAATGCTTCTTTTCCTGTGCCTTTGTCCTCTTCACCTCAGGGGAATGGGAAAAAAAATTTGACTGATGGATGGCAAACTCCTCACAAAGTGATCTCCCCCAAGCGACCTTTGCCTTCTCGAACTTAGAGTCGTGCATCCTCTCATGGGAAAACACCTGCTGAAAACTCTGGTGTTGGCTTGACCAGGGCTGCTGTGACTGGAAATCGGACCTCGTTTCCTGAAGAAGAAGTTGCTGCACTGTTGTCCTCTCCTTAGTCTGATGCTTCATCCCAGGGCAGAGGCCCAGACATTGAGGTGGAAATGCAAACGTAGACAGCCCGTTAGTTGCTGTACATAACTGTCCCATAACAGTAAATATGCTTGATCATCTGAAGTGTGTTACTCTCAATGTATAGGGAATGTGTGATGGTCTATCAAGCAATTGCAGCCTCATATAGTTGCTTTGCAAGGGCATAATCAGCATATGTATGCTGATCAAATAGGCCATTTTGCTGGTTATGATATCTTCTATGCTGGAGAGCACTCCTTTTCTGGTGTGCCTTTTTGGTAAAGCACGACCTTCAACCTGTTGTGGCTCTCAATGATCGCCATGGTAGATGGATTATTGTTCAATGCCTTGTTGAGGGGAAAATTTTTTAATTTGCATCGGTTTATGACCCCCGATCTTCTCGTGATAGAGCTTTGATCTGGGCTGCCATGCATACTTATCCATGGTGACAACATGCCTTCATTTGTGGTGACTTTAATAATGCCCCTCAATCAGGTGACAACACCTCAAGCCACACTCATATGTTGGCTTCTGCAACATAGGCATGGTCTGATTTTTTGCTTCAGTTGCGCCTGGTTGATCTTTGGAAGGAATTATAGCCCATGCTTTCGGGCTATACCTTTCAGCATAATGCTAAATCTTCTTATCGGCGACGCTTGGACAGATGGTATCAGATTGATCCATAGCATTGTGATGCCTTTACTCGTCAAATTTGGGTTGATCATGCTTTCACACATTCGGATCATGCTCCTCTTTGTTGAGGATTTCCTTACATGAATTTCCCATTGATACATTGCCTTGCCGAAGGCTTTTGCTGATTAATAATAGTTATCTGGAGCATGCTGACTTTAAAGCCTTGGTCTCTGATGCTATTCAACCTCTCTCTCGTCAGATATGCATTGGTTTGGATAATGCCTGTCACGCTTTTGTTGCTCAAATGCAAGCAGTTACTCGAGATTATGGCAAATCCTATATGCAAGCCACAAGGGATACTGTAGCACATGCCAAATTTACTTGTTAGAGTTTGACTAAGCTTGCTCATGTTCGCCCTTTGTCTTCAGAGGAAAGCATGCTCTTATGTCAGGCTCAATTCTCTCTTCAATCCAATGATCGCAAAAAGCTTGCTAAATGGGAAACTCGATCCAAACAACGGATCTTTTTGGATAAAGGCTGCTCTTCCAATCCATTTTTTGAGAGTTTATACTACAAAAGACAGGCTGCCAATATCTGTCGGATCCGGCGGATGCCTGATGGTTCTTGGTCAACATCTCGTTCATAGCTTGCTGATTTATGTGTGAAGCACTTCTCCACTCATTTTGGGCATCTGGATACTCTTTCTCCTCCGGTCGTGTCTACATGTCAGCTTCTTTTGCAGCATATTCATCCAATTCTGTCTAATGCTCAGGCTTTGGAACTTGAACATCTGTTCACTGAAAGGGAATTGTCTTATGCACTGAGATCCTGTGGCAGATGGAAATCTCCAAGATGGGATGGTCTCACTTCTGAATTTTTTCTTGCATTCTGGGATCTTCTTAAATTCACCTTGCTGCAAATGTTAAATACAACATGGCAAAATCAGCAGATGCCTGTGTCATGGGAAAAGGGTCTTCTCAAGCTAATTCCAAAAAAGCAGCTATGTGATTCACTTGGTGATTGGAGGCCAGTCACGCTTATGCCAGTCATTTACAAGATCATTGCAAAAATGGTGGTTGATCGGATTAAAGGTTATTTGCATGATGGGTTGCGTCCCTCCCAATATGGCTTTGTTCCACGTTGCCATATCACAGATAACATTGCCAATGCTTATATTGGGATTGAATATGCCAAATACATGCAGCAGGATGCTCTAGTCTTGCAGGTAGATATTGCAAAAGCCTTTGACACTGTTCAATGGGATTTCATCTCGCAAACTATGCGAGCTTTGGGGTTTGGACCAAAAATGCAGCAGGTTATTTACTGGCTTTACAGAGCTAGCAATGCGGCTTGCATTCTTTCTGGGGATATCTCTGATAAGTGGACTCTTCGTTGTTCGGTCCGCCGGGAATGCCCTCTCAGTGCTTTATTGTATGCCATTGCTACTCATCCTATGCTGCAATATATTGATCATCTTGTGGCTACAGGATCACTTCATGGCTTGGAATTGGATGCTAATCGCAACATGGTTGCTCAAGCTTATGCTGATGATTCTTTCTTTACCCGAGGATCTTGGTGCCTTGATGCAGGCCCTCTCTGTTTATGGTTTGGCACCTGGTCTTCATGTTAATTTTCAGAAGTCTAAGATGCTCCCTTTGCATTCCAAAGAAAGGCATAGTCTATTATGGCCCGGGGATATCATTCCACCCACTCAATTTGTTCATCATCTTTATTACCCTTTGGGATGGGAACTCACTCGCCGACGACAAACTGATTGGGCAATCTTGAGTATTGGAAACTGGCAACGTGGCCTTTGCACGTTCGTCTTCGAATAGTGCAGTTCATCCTTGTGGCATATATTCAATTTTACTTGCCATTGATCATGTTCACTAAGGCAGATCTTACATCTTTCATGTCTGTCTTTATGGAAATCTTCTAGCGATCCAAACATGGTAGAAAAAGTCTCAGGCTGCTTTCGATGCATCAAATTTGTTCTCCCAAGATGCATGGTGGATTGAACATCACGGATATTCATGTGCGTATTCTTGCCCACAGGGGGAAAATGTTACTGCAATTTTTGCAAGGTGATCAGCCTTGGGCTCTTATGATTAGGACTCTGGTCACTCATATCAGTATTTTTGCGTTTGGTCATTGGCAACTCGATCACACGGATTTCTTTTTTTGCTGCACTGATGGCACTTTGCCTGGCTGCCCTTTTGTCTCTTGCTTGCTTGTTGACTAGAAGCATGTTCTTTCTCCTCTAGAATGGAAAGGATGGCAATCTTTGCTTGGGAATTCTTTGAGAGCTGAAAGCACTCACTGGTTGAAAGTCTTTCAGCCTCCCTTGGCTTTACAGGAACCTTGGCGTTCCTACTTTGTCTCGTTTAAAGCCTTGGTCTCTGATGCTATTCAGCCTCTCTCTCGTCAGATATGCATTGGTTTGGATTATGCCTGTCAGGCTTTTGTTGCTCGGATGTAAGCAATTATTCGAGATTATGGCAAATCCTATATGCAAGCCAAAAGGGAGACTATAGCACATGCCAAATTTACTTGTCAGAGTTTGACTGAGCTTGCTCATCTTCGCCCTTTGTCTTCAGAGGAAAGCATGCTCTTATGTTAGGCTCAATTCTCTCTTCAATCCAATGATCGTAGAAAGCTTGCTAAATGGGAAACCCAATCCAGACAACGGGCTTTTTTGGATAAAGGCTGCTCTTCCAAGCAATTTTTTAAGAGTTTACAATACAAAAGACAGGCTGCCAATATTTATCGGATCCGGATGCCTGATGGTTCTTGGTCAACATCTCCTTCAGAGCTTGCTGATTTATGTGTGCAGCACTTCTCCACTCATTTTGGGCATCTGGATACTCTTTCTCCTCGGGTCGTGTTTGCACGTCAGCTTCTTTTGCAGCATGTTCATCCAATTCTGTCTGATGCTAAGGCTTTGGAACTTGAACATCCCTTCACTGAAAGGGAATTGTCTGATGCACTGAGATCCTATGGTAGATGGAAATATCCAGGATGGGATGGTCTCACTGTTGAATTCTTTCTTGCATTCTGGGATCTTCTCCTTCCTCAAGTCTACCATCAACTCTTACGGTCCATAGAAGCTACTTTTGGGTTGGTCACAGAGATCCCCCCCCTCCCTGGCATGCCCTCTTCAGCGGCAGAGGCTGTCAGATCGGATGGGGTGCCACGAGTCAAGGTCATCATCTCTAACCCTGATATTACAGATGATCACATTATGCTTCAGCGACCAGATGGTTGCTTTTTTCGACAGAGAATCGAGCTTGCTGGGAGACAGGATCAGTGCACAATTTGTAGGACCCTTGGGCACTTCGCCAAGGTTTTCCTAAGGAAGAAGAAAAGACCCAAATGGTTTATTCCACCTTCTCATCCTACTTCTTCTACACGTGCTACCAGAGCCCCCCATTCTCGCCCAAGACCTTCGGGACCACACCCCTAGACATGGACCCTCTTCTTCAACCGCACAGTACGATCAATACCCCGTTGGATGCCTGTGAGGGTTGTTGACACTTCACCACCTCTACAAGGCCCCTCGGACCATTCTCAGTTACAGGCACGTGATATTCTTGCAGGTGTATATGTGGTTGCCCCAATCCCCCCACCGACTCATCAAGAGGGCAACCCATTTCTTTAGATCCTATCACTGATGTTCCTGATCAGCCCCCTCCCTCGGTTAGTCATACTTCACCTCTTGATAGAGGTAAGGGGGTTTTTTCTCCTTCTCCCTCGGGTGCAGGGATTCTTCGCACTCCTATGCCAGTTCCCTCCTACAGGAACTCTTTTGCAGTACTGGAAGATTAAGCAGAGTTTGAGATAGAGGAGTTTGTACCCTCTACCTTGGGGGAGCCAGTTATTGGGATTCTGTTGGATAGGGTTTCCCTCTTTGCTGCAGTGGGTTTTCTTTCACCAGTTTATTTCCCTCCGCTTGACAGGAGGACGCTTTCATAGGAGAGGATTTTCTCCACCACCAGGTCGGGTAAGGCCTTTCACCCGGCCTCCTCCTCCCGTCGATGAGGATCATTAGTTGGAACGTTCAGGGCCTCAGTGGTATACCTCATCCCCGCCGTAGGCGGCTGATTCGTAACCAACTCCATCCAAGTGTTTCAGGTGGCCCCATTGATATCCCTATGCTCCAAGAGCATAAGCTGGATGGTAGAGATAGTGCCAAGTCAGGGAAGCTTCTTTCGAGCCATACTTTTCGGTCACCTGCCTTGGGCACCAAGGGAGGCACTTGCATTTCTATCTCTTCTTCAATGCCCCCCTTGGACACAGAGTCATAGTCCCCTCTAGAGCACAGTGGGTTATTTTGATGATTGGTGGGTGTAAGGTTGGCTTCCTTAACCTTTATGCGCCCAACTCAGAGCGGATCGTGTCCTCCTTTGGAAAGAGTTACTCTCTTGGTCACATATTGCAGATTCTTGGATTATTGGGGGCGATTTTAACATGGTTGAGATGCCTTCAGACAAAAGAGGGGGTAGGGAAGGTGGCATTCACTCCCTAGAGAGAGTAGCATGGGATGCCTTCCTTTTTCAGTTCAGTGGAAGGAATGTTTGGTATGATGATGCTTTTCACACTCAGCCACAGTCTCTTCTCTTTTCTTGGTCGAACAGGAGAGTAAGGATGCCTATCCACGCACGGATTGACAGATTTTATGTGGATGATTGGACACTGGACAGAGGTGGGACAGTATGCATCAGCACTGGGGTGTCCACTTCAGATCATTTTCTAGTTGTTTTGGTGGTTTCTGAGCCTCGCGCGAGAGGCCGCTCTGCCATTATCAAAATTCCAAAGCCTTCTACGTAGAGGAGAGCCTCACAGAGGCAATGCTACGGATTTGGGTTTCTCGCCTACAGGGTGGGCAGTCATCCTCGTCAGATGTGGCTGCAGCCCTCACTGACATTAGCAGCTTTTATCATTTTGTTGCTAGTATTAGGAGAGATGAGATTTGCAGGAGAGAGATTGCCGTTTAACAGTAGCTGGCAGCTCTTCAGAGAGAAGAGTAGAAACAGCCTACAAATGCTTGGATTCAGGAGCGCCTTGCTGCAGCAAGGGCTCTCATCAGCAGACACTTTAAGATCAGAGAGTTGAGTATGCCTTTCATGCAGAGAGTCTTTCTGGATGCAGATCGGAGGTAGAGTCAACAAGCAGTTCTTCTCTACTCTCGGCCCTAGACATAGTAGAGAGAGTGTTTCGCAGCTTGTTGACTTAGATGGGATACTTTAGACACATCGAGATGCCGTCATGCAGATTGCTTCAGATTACTATGCCTCCCTTCTGACTGCAGATACTGATTCATAGGCCAGAGATGATGCTAGATAGGTTATTTGGCAGCATATTCCTATGCTGGTGGATAGAGGTATGAGAGCCTCACTTGATGCACGCTTCACCAACATAGAGTTCACGACTGCTCTTACTGCCCTTCATAAGGGTAGCTGTCCAGGGCATTTGGAACTCAGGTGAGATGCCGAACTCACTCTCGGAGGGTCTCATTCATCTTATCCCGAAAGGAGGTTGCAGAAATTTAGTATCTCAGTGAAGACCGATCACCTTACTAGGCACTTTGTGTAAGATCTTGGCAAAAGCCATCAGCCTACGATTGCAACCCATCCTGCCATATCTTATACATGACACACAGACACGCTTTGTCCATGGCAGAAACATTTTTTATAACATATTCTCGTTTTAGGAGGCTTCTGAGTGGGCTTTGCATGAGAGCCATAGATTGGCAATTCTACTCTTGGATTTCGAAAAAGCCTATGACAGGGTAGATTGGGGTTTTCTAGAGGGAACCCTTCTTCACGTTGGATTTTCAGATTTGTGGATTAGAGGGGTTTCTGCTCTCTATAGGTCAGCCCATAGCCAAGTACTCATTGGTGGAGTCAGGGGAGACAGGTTTCAGATATCCAGATCAGTCCGACAAGGATGCCCTTTTTTTTTTTTTTTTTTCCATGAAAAAGACTTCTATTAAGTAAGAACAAAAACCCGCGAGAGCAAGCTCAAAGCGGAATACATCATGAAATCATGAGGATAATAAAAAACCCCCTCAGAGTGAGGTGGAAAGAAACCAAGGCTGAGGCTGAAAGTGCCATCTCAACCCTGTAGTAGATTCAGAGAAGAAAGGAGAATCCTTCCATTCCCTGAAGAAAGAAGCCCTCCTAGCTGAGGCTGCACGGGAGTCCCCCTGCATGCCCGTCCATACGGCCATCAGAGTGTGTACGATGTCTGTCCAGATACTAGCCAATGTGTGCGAGGGATGAACCTGAGTACCCTCCATAGCCTCTGTGCATCTGGATCTCCAGATATGCCAGGCTGCTATGCTCGCTATAATCTCCCAAGAAGTATCCACAGAGGCATGTACAGCTGTAAAAGGACGGTGTGTAACCACATCCAACGAGCAGAGCTCAACCCGATGATGTCGAACTGAAATGGCCCGGGAGGAGTCAAGTCCCTCATAGAAAACCTGAGGTCCTGTAAGAGAAAGCCAAGCCACCGAGCCCCAAGTCATAAAGAGTGGGGAATGGGCAAAGTGACTGAAGATCCTGGCTATCCCCATCCAAATCAATCTCGCCTGTCTGCAATCCCATAAGCAATGCTGAATAGACTCCGAAGCAGAAAGGCAACGAGGGCAAGTAGGGTCGGCTCCGAATCTGGACCTCCAAAGGTTCACTGCAATCCCTCCATGAATAGAAAGCCAAAAGAAGATAGTGATCTTTCTATTCCTGTGGGATTTCCAGAGCCTCCTCCAGAAGTACCTCTGCTGATCCGCAGTAATACCAAAAGTCTCCCAATGAGGAACTCTGGAGGGTCTCCAACCTCTACTACTGAGCTGAAATCTCCTGGCATTACTGACCGTGTAACGAAAGAAGGGGATGGTCTTCTCTCGATGCCCCACGTCAATCCACTCCCACTTTCCGGGGTCCCACTGTAAATACCTGATGGGAACTCCTCCATAGAGCCAAAGTCTCCAAGACCCGGTGGAGAGTAACTGGGGGTCAGGGTCTAAGAACCACTCTGAATCTGATCCCTGCATCAAAAGGCCTACGACCCTGATAGGCTGAAAAGCAGACTCAAGCAATATATCATCTGTAGATCTGAGCAATCTGCCACCATCCTGGACACTGAAAACCAAAGCATCCTCCTGTGCACCTCGGAAGGCTAAGACCTGAAGTGGAACCCCGCCTCTCGAGAAAGTACCTGCCCAAGTGGAGGTAGTGAGAGGCATATCATCTGTGTCTATCCAAGCCTCTGGAAGGGCTGACTCAATCTGCAAGATCCTCCCTGCACTCCCTCTGAGATGTCCTATCAACCCTGACTTGGTTTCCTCTGGAAGCCTACGGAAGGCTTTCCAAGATCCCAAAGAAGAAGCAGGTCCCCTCTCCCACCTGGCCCACTGCATGTAGAGTGAGGCACCCAGTGGTCTACCACGATCATCTAAAATACTGTCGTTCCACATGATGGGCTGCCTATCAATCTCTTCCCGGGAGGAAGGAGGAATCCTCCGAAGAGAGCTTCTGAAACTAGCCCAGGCTTTCAGAATGGCAACCATGAGAGGGGATGAAGGTGATCTGAGGTGTGCATCTCGCCAGAGTCCCAAATGGCCTGCATGGCTGAAGTAATATAGTCTCCAATCATATCCCAAAATGCAATGAAAAAAGACGGAGTGAGGCCATCTAAACCTGGGCACTTGCCCTTGTGAAGGGCTGAAAGTGCAGTCCTGAACTCTGTGTTGGTGAAAGGTGCATCAAGTAGAACATGCAAATCCGGATTCACCAACACTGAGATACTCTGCCAAATAGCCTGTCTAGCATCCTCTATATCGTGTGTCTCAGGATCAGCAGTAAGGAGGGTGGCATAGAAATCTGAAGCTATGCGTAAGACGTCATCTGGCTCTGTTTGTAAAACCCCATGTGAGTCAATAAGCTGAGATACACTCTCTCTACTATGTCTAGGGCCAAGAGTAGAGAAGAAGTGTTTATTGACTCTACTCTCTACTATGTCTAGGGCCAAGAGTAGAGAAGAAGTGTTTATTGATCTCAGGACATACTTTTTGGTCGCCTGCATTGGGCACTAGGGGAGGCACTTCTATTTCAGTTTCGCAGTCGGTTCTCCCCTTAGTTGTTGGGCACGGAGTCATTATCCCCTCTAGAGCTCAGTGGATTATTCTCTTGATTGGAGGGCGTAAGGTTGGCTTCCTCAACCTATATGCCTCCAACATTAGAGGGGAACGTGTCCTTATGTGGAAGACTTTGCTCTCCTGGGCCCCCATTGTGGATTCTTGGGTGATTGGAGGTGACTTTAACATGGTCGAGTTACCTTCAGACAAAAAAGGGGGTAGAGAAGGCGGACTTCACTCTTTGGAGAGAGCAGCTTGGGATGCCTTCCTTTTCCATTTCTGTGGCAGAGATACTTGGTGTGATGATGCCTTTCTTATTCAGCCACAGTCCCTCCTGTTCTCTTGGTCGAACAGGAGGCAACAGATGCCTATTCATGCACGCATTGACAGATTTTATGTAGATGACTGGGCACTTGACAGAGGGGGATCGGTATGCATTGCTGCAGGGGTTTCCACCTCAGACCATTTCCCTGTTGTTTTGGCTATCTCAGAGCCTCACTTGAGAGGCCGATCAGCCAGCATCAGGATCCCAGATGCCTTTTACACAGAGGAGGACCTTACAGAGGCAGCCCTACGGGTATGGTTTGCTCATGTCCAGGGAGGGCAGCCACATCCTTCACATTTAGCCGCTGCCCTCTCTGGTATTAGTGACTTTTACTGCTCAGTTGCTTCTACCAGGAGACGAGATATTCTCAAACGTGAGATTGGTGTTCGCCAGCAGTTAGCAGCTTTGCAGAGGGAAGAGCAGAAACGGCCTTCAGATGCTTGGATTCAGGAGCGCCTTGCTGCAGCGAGGGCTCACTTGCAGTTATTGCTTGATCAGAGAGCAGAGTATGCCTTTCATGCACGGGAGTCCTTCTGGATTCAGATGGGTGGTAGAGTCAATAAACACTTCTTCTCTACTCTTGGCCCTAGACATAGTAGAGAGAGTGTATCTCAGCTTCTTGACTCACATGGGGTTTTACAGACAGAGCCAGATGACGTCTTACGCATAGCTTCAGATTTCTATGCCACCCTCCTTACTGCTGATCCTGAGACACACGATATAGAGGATGCTAGACAGGCTATTTGGCAGAGTATCCCAGTGTTGGTGAATCCGGATTTGCATGTTCTACTTGACGCACCTTTCACCAACACAGAGTTCAGGACTGCACTTTCAGCCCTTCACAAGGGCAAGTGCCCAGGTTTAGATGGCCTCACTCCGTCTTTTTTCATTGCATTTTGGGATATGATTGGAGACTATATTACTTCAGCCATGCAGGCCATTTGGGACTCTGGCGAGATGCCTGAATCGCTTACAGAGGGCCTCATCCACCTTATCCCAAAAGGAGGTAGCAGAAATTTATTGTCCCAGTGGAGGCCTATCACACTTCTGGGGACTTGTTACAAGATTCTGGCCAAGGCGATCAGCCTCCGATTGCAGCCACTTCTCCCTGATCTTATCCACGACACTCAGACGGGATTTGTGCATGGCAGAAGTATTTTTGATAACATTTTTTCTTTCTGGGAAGCTTCAGAGTGGGCCGTGCAGAGTGGCCAGAATCTTGCCATTCTACTGTTGGATTTTGAAAAAGCTTATGACAGAGTAGATTGGAGTTTTTTGGAGGGCACCCTACTACGCTTTGGATTCACTGATGTTTGGATCAGAGGTGTTTCCTCTTTGTACAGGTCAGCCCATAGCCAGGTACTTATTGGTGGGGTAAGGGGTGAGAGATTTCAGATTTCGAGATCAGTCCGTCAGGGATGCCCCCTTGCTCCTTTCCTTTTTTTATTCGTGGCCGAAGCTATGAGCATCTATGTTAGATCTCAAGCTGACATCTTTGGGCTGAGACTTCCTATCAGAAGAGAAGAGGAGCTGCTTGACAGTGAGTTGGCTGATGACACAGCGATTTATTTGGATGCCTCTCCACAGACATTGACTTCTTTCAGGACAGCATTGGATTTATTTTGCTTGGCGGCAGGGGCGCAGATAAATTGGCATAAATCCAATGGCTTTTGGATCAGTGATGAGGACACTCCAGTTTGGGGACTTGACATAGGGTTCACTTGGGTTCAGAGGGGTGTGCCTATCAGGTATTTGGGCTGCCAGGTCGGCTTGGGTATTTCTACCACGCAGCAGTTTGCTCCCGTGTTGGAGAGCATCACAAGGAAGCTTCTCTTTTGGAGCTCAGCCAAGCTGGATCTTGCCTCTAGAGTTGTGGTGGTCAACCAGGTCCTTTTGGCCACGGCCTGGTTTATTTGTTCATGTTGGTGCCGTTCTAGGGACTGCATCATTCAGCTCAGAAGACCGATCAGGAACTTTCTCTGGAGTGGGCTTGATGGCACAGCAGATGCCTTAGCCAGGGTGGCTTGGGAGACCCTCATCCTCCCTACACAGGATGGGGGTCTCAATATTATTGATCCAGATTTACAGTGCAGAGCCTTACTTTGCAAGATAGTGGTGCGAGGACTTATGCCAGGACAGGAACCGTGGAAGGACTTTCTTATCAGCAGCATACAGAGGTGCACACCTTCCTCAGGAGGAGACTGGATGAGCAGTGTTAGATGGATTTTCACCTCAAGGATGCCCTTTAGCCCCCTTTCTATTCTTATTTGTGGCTGAATCTATGAGCCTCTATATAAGAGCTCAAGCTGATATTTTTGGGCTGAGACTTCCGTTGACACAGGAAGAGGAGTTGTTGGACAGTGAGCTGGCAAATGACACGGCTATTTTTTTGGATGCCACTCCACAGACACTCACCTCTTTCAGGACAGCCTTGGGTTTTTATTTTGCATTGCAACAGGGGCTCACATTAACTGGAACAAATCCAATGGTTTCTAGATTAGTGATGAGGACACTCCAGATGGGGTGCTGATATTGGCTTTACTTGGATTCATAGGGGTGTCTCTGTCAGGTATCTTGGATGCCAGGTTGGGGTGGGCATTTCTCTAGCACAGCAGTTCGCTCCCATGTTGGAAAGCATCAGGAGGAAACTCCTATTTTGGAGTTCGGCTAGACTTGACCTTGCATCCAGAGTGGTGGTTGTAAACTAGGTACTGTTGGCTACAACTTGGTTTGTTTGCTCTTGTTGGTGCCGTTCTACAAGCAGTATCACTCAGCTCAGGAGACCTATTAGGAATTTTTTGTAGAGTGGATTAGGCGGCACTTCAAATGTGATAGCCAGGGTGGCTTAGGAGACTCTTATTCTACCCACTGAGGAAGGGGGCTTCAATATTATTGATCCAGACTTACATGTAGAGCCTTGCTCTGCAAGATGGTGGTCAGAGGTTTGATGCCTCGTCAGGAGCCTTGGAAGGATTTTTTCTTACGCAGTATACAGGCATGCACACCTTCTCAGGGAGGAGATTGTATGGACAGCCCTAGACGGATCTTTACGTCAGCCCATCTCAGATCTCCTACTTCCCCTCTCATGGCTGCCATTCTGAAAGCTTGGGATAGCTTCAAAAGTACTTTTCGGAGAGTTCCACCCTCCTCTCATGAAGAAATTGACAGGCAGCCCATCATGTAGAATGATTGCATACTAGATGAGCATGGCAGATCACTAGGCATGTCACACTATATGCAGTGGTCTAGATGGGAGTTGGGACCTGCATCCACAGTTGGTGCTTGGAAAGCTTTCAAGATGCTTACAGAGGATTAGAGAGCTCGTTCAGTTAGTCACCTTAGAGGAAGTGCAGCCAGAATGCAGCAAATAGATGCAGCCATACCAGTGGAGTGGATGGATACAGACCATTTGTTTATGAGTCCACCTAATTGGGGGCTTTTTCGAGGACAGGTATCCCTCTGTAGGTTATACCCTTGTCTTTCAGGTTCATGCAGGAGGCAGACTCCACAAATCTTTAGAGGACATTCTTTTGGAGGCTCCTTTTCAGCCTGTCAGGATTGCAGGATACATGGAGATGGGTAGAGACTCACAATGGTATCTTGATCCAGACCCCATTCTCCTGGATATTGGATCTTGGAGGCTTTGGTTGTATGGAGGTTCCCCTATTAGATCCTTACAGTGGGAATCAGGGGAATGGGAGTGGATAGTTGCAGGGCACCGAGAGAAGAGCATCCCCTTCTTTCGTTACACGGTCAGAAATGCCAGGAGATTCCAGCTCAGTTGTAGAGGCTGTAGGCCCTCTAGAGCTCCTCATTGGGATACTTTTCAGATTTATGCAGAGATGCGGAAAAACTTTTGGAGGAGACTTTGGAAATCCCTCAAGAATAGGAAAGTCGCCTTATTCATCTGGCTTACTATTCATGGAAGGATTGCAGTGAACCTGTGGAGATCCAGGTTCGGGGCTGATCCTACTTGTCCTCGATGCCACTCAACAGTTGAGTCAGTGCAGCACTGCCTTTGGGAGTAAACTCAAGTGAGGATGGTCTGGAAGGGTGTTGCTAGGATACTTTGCACTTTTCATAGTGCACCCTTCTTCATGACCAGGGGATCAGTTGCTTGGTTGTCACTCATTGGTCCACAGGCTTTCTTTAAGGGACACAACTTTCTTTGTTCGACAACATCTTGTGGATTCATGCTCCCTCCGGGATGTTTCGTTTACTCCATTCAGAGCTCCCCACGCTTCTCTAGACACATCTTGGGAGATTCTAGCTAATATCACAGCATGGAATATTTGGAGAGCCAGATGTACAGAGGCTTTGGAGGACTCCCAAGTTCACCCTTCTCAGACTATGGCCAGTATCTGGGCAGATACTATACACACTTTGATGGCCATTTGGGCGAACACACAGGGAACCTCCAAGACTGCTACTGCTAGGAGGGTTGCTTTTCTCAGAGTTTAGAAGGATTGTCCTTTCTTCTTTGACTCTCCTTCAGGGATGAGGTGGCATTTTCAGCCGCCACCTAGGATTTTTGTTTGCTCATTCTAAGCTGTTTTTTCTCATGCTTGACATGATGTACTCCCACACTTGAGCTTGCTCTGCGGTTTTTATTCATACTTAATGAAGTACTTTTCTTGGGAAAGAAAAAAGGAGCTGAAAGCATTCATTGGTCGGAAGTCTTTCAGCCTCCCTTGGCTGTACAAGAACCTCGACGTTCCTACTTTCTCTCGTTTAAAGGCATCACCTCGGTTGTTGATGTTATAGATGATGCTGGTACTGTGCTCCCCTTTTCTCTGGTAGTCACTAGATATGGATTGGGCTCTCATTATTGTCCTTTGTGGCAATAAATTACTTCTATGCTTTTGCCTTTTGTTCCGATTCCTCCTTTGGAACTCCAGGACGCTCGAAGATTGGACTTCACTTCTCTAGGGTCCTCTTCTCGTCCTTTGAGGCTATCTCAGATTACTGTACTTGCATTGTATAAAATCCTTTTGCCTCAATCTTGGGTTTCAGAGAGAGGTGATTCTGTTTGGCGAATGCATCGCCCAGTCAAGTGGTGGAGGAAAAGATTATAGCAACTTTGGGCCTATAAAGTACCGCTTCGGCAACAGGTTTTCTTTTGGCGAGTTCTTTTGGAAGTGTTTCCATCTGGACGGCTATTAGCTCATCGACACATTGCTCCTGCACTTTGCCACAGATGTTCTGCTTCTTTAGAGACTGTGCCTCACTTGTTTTGGCATTGTCCGTGCTCTCGTGAGTTTTTTTATCTACTTCGACAGCGCCTGCGATTGAGATTCCCATCTGTTCCATTTGGGAAGTTCTTTTGGCTATTTGGGTTTCATCCATCCCGATCAGAGTTTCATCTTTTCTTCCTTTGGGTTTGCTACTGGGCACTATGAACTTTATGGACATATAGGAATTGTAAAGTCTTTGGTGATCCTACTTTCTCTCTGTTTGGCTTTTTTAGGTGTTCTCTACAGCAATCTTTCCTTGATTGCTTGCAGACCTGCTACATAGATCATGAGGTCTTTTTGGCATATACTGAAATTTTCAGTTAATGTAATTGTAGCACCTTGTTTTGAGGTTGTTACTCATATAATATAATTAATCAAAGATTTTACCCCCAAAAAAAAGTATGTGTGTGTGTGTGTAAGTGAGAGAGAGAGAGAGAGGGAGAGGGAGAGAAAGAGAGAGATGATGGACATGCATAGGTCACATCACATCATTGTTGCATTAAGGGATATGCTAACTATTATCTTTATTCATATATTTGATCCTGGCAATCACCAGATACTTGCTATTATCCAATTGTAATGTTTCCCAGAATGAAGTGGGCTGAACTGCTCTATCTTGGTCCCATCTTGGTTCCATTGGAAGGGCTAGATATGAAGGCTAAGGCTAGACTAGCTGCTCTGGACTGTAATAATGATAGGATGGAAGGAAGGGGTACTATGGGAGCTGTAGGGGCTAATAGAACTGCTACTGTTGATGATGCTGAACTAGGTGAGGCTTCTCTGATACTACTGGAGAGGCTACTGCTACCGCTGCTGCTGGATCTATTGCCTTTAGCAGATATCACGCAGTCAACCAGCCTGAACCAGGTTGGGAATAGGCTTTTGCCATTTGTGAAATCACAAATCATATGAAGAAAATTCGCGAGGCCACCCATATGTTTAATGAGGCAGCGGATCGGTGGTGGATAAAACAACAGAAAGATGGAATGGCATCCACTACTTGAGAGGGGTTTAAAAAAGAATTTAGAAAACACTTCTTACCTCTTGACGAAGAATCCCAAGGTTGGGATCAGCATCGAAACCTTCGTCAGAGAAATTTATCAGTGGCAGAATACACTAATAAGTTCAGAGAAAGTGTAATGAAAGTTTATGAACCTCTACCTTAGTCAATCCATGTAAAAGATTTTATCTTTGGATTGAATGATCAGATCAAAATGGAAGTTCGGGCTAAGTATGCGAACACGCTAGATGAAGCAATTGCCATAGCCCTGAACTATGAGGATGCAAAAGGAAACAAACCAAGTGGGTTTGTGCAGGTTGAGACTCCGTCTGAGTACCCGAAGAAAACTGGGTTTAAGAAGAAGTGGATTAGCAAAGGAAGTTCATCATAGCCTAGTGGTCAAGCCAAGCAGGCGAAGCCAATTGAGACTCCTAAACCAAGTACCACCATTGGAATGAAAAGAAAAGTAACACCCATGGAAGCCCGACGGGCTTGGTTAAAGTCTTCTTTGAACCTAGAGCAAAGAGAAAAAGCAAGGAGAGAAGGCTTGTGTTTTGGATACCTTCAGCCTCATCAGTGGAAAGATTGTCCAAGAAACAAGGATCGTCGAATGGCTGAGATGGTGATCTCAGAATGCGACGTGGAAATGGAGGGAAGTCCTAGAGCAGAACAGATGCAGATTCAGCTAGCGGGATCTTCTCAAAGGTCAGTACCTGTTTTGTTATGCATTTCTGTTGCTAAGTTGGTAACTAGTGCACCTAATAATGTCCTGTCAAAGCCCGCAACAACGAGGTATACAACCTTTAACGATACAGAGTTGATTAAGATGAAAGTAGCCAATCATGATGTCATTGTGTTGTTTGACTCAGCATCAACGCACAATGTAATTAACTCCAAGCTTGTAAAGAGGCTGAAATTAAAGACTAGCCCATCTAACTATGCATATACAGTCAGAATGGTAGACGGAAGTTCAACTGAAGTATGGGACCAAAGGGTTACCCAGTTGGAACTTCAAATTCAGGACTATGCTAAGAAGCTTGATTTTGAAATAACAAAGCTTGCTCACGCTGACATAGCCCTGGATAAGGCTTGGCATTCTAGGAAGAATTCAGCCATAGATTGGAAAAAGCACATTTATCAATTCAAGATGAATGATGTGATGTATGTCTTACGAGGTGAAAAAGATATACCTCAAGGACCGTTAGTTTCCGTAATGGAAGTTCGAAAAGCTCAAGAAGAGTTTTTGTTTCTTTGCAAAGCATCAGTAGAGCCGATTGATGGTCCTTCGACTAGCACTAATGTAACCCAAAATGGAGAGATGGCCAAGTTGGCTGATCAAATAGCAAAGGAGTTCTCTGATTGTTTTAGGGATGAGTTACCTCCAGAGTGGAATGTTCAGCATAAGATTGAACTAATCCCGGGCGCAGAACCTGTAAATAGACCTCCCTATAGATTAAGTTTTACTGAAGAAGCGAAGGTACAAAGACAACTGAAAGAATACCTCAAGCTGGGACAGATTCAACCCAGTTTCTCACCTTTTGCTTCACCAGTGATATTAACAAAAAAGAAAGATGATACTTTTCGCCTCTGCATAGATTACAGAGCGTTGAATAATATCACTATTAAGCACAAGTATCCGATGGCTCGGATCGATGATTTGCTAGATGCGTTACATGGGACCGTAATTTTCAATAAGATAGATCTTAAATGTGGCTACCACCTGCGATAGGCTGCTGCTGCTCCCCGCTCCCTCCTGCTGCCCTCCTCGCTGCTCCCTCCCTCCCCTCCTTGCTGCTTCCTCCCTCCCCCCTACCCTCGACTCCCCTCCTCTTCCGCTGCTGCAGCCCCCCCTGCGCGCTGCCTCCCCCCCCCTGCGCGCTGCCTCTCCCTTGCGCGCTACCTCCTCCCCCCTGCGCGCTGCAGCCCCCCCTGCGCGCTGCCTTCTCCCTCCCCTCCCCCTTGCCTGCTTCTCCCCCCTATGCGCTGCCTCCTACCTCCCCTCCCCCTTGCCTGCTGCTCCCCCCTGCACTGCTGCAGCATCCCCCCCCCCTCCCCGCTGCTGCCAGCCCCCCCTGCATTGCTTCAGCCCCCCCTCGCTGCTGCCAGCCCCTCCCCCTCCCTCTCCTCCACTCCTCCTCTCCTCTTTCCTCCCCTCCTCTTCCTTCTTCCTCTCCCTTTGCTGCCCCCTCTTCTTCCTCTCCTCTATCCTCCCCTCTTGCTGACGACTCCTCTCCTTGCTCATTCCTCTCTCTCTCTCTCCTTCCTTTCACCCTCTCCCCTCATCTGGAGTACCCCTATTTTTGTTAGGGGTCTCCTGGGCTTCAAGAAAGCGGACGGAGTTCTTTTTTTGGTTTTGAATCGGCCTTTCCCACCTCGATTGACGTATGGGTTCACATTCAATCGTTCCGTTATCGCCAACACCGGCCACGAGAACCGTCACTTTCTCAAAAGACGATTTGGAGCGTGAGTGTTCCACGACTCTCTTCGTGCGCATCCATGGCTCCCACCCCTCCAGGTCACAAGCTAGAGATTGGATGCTTGCGGCACTTCCCCAGGAGCTCGCGCCCCCCACCTTAAGGATGTTCGTTTCTTGGGACGAGGTTTCTTTCAAGTGTGCCTAGATTCCCCGAACATCACGAGAGACCTGCTACAGGCCGGTTTTCTTTTTCTAGGCTACAGGAGGATTTTTTTGTTTTCCTTTCAACTAGGCTTTGACCTAGTTGAAGAGGACAAGCAGGGAGTTTCTGTTTTCATCAGATTCCTTGGTCTTCCCTCAGTTTATCACCGGCTACTTTCAGTTATTGGCGAGAGGTTTGGTGTGGTAGCAGAGATCCCCCCTCTTCCTGGCAAACGCTCTTCGGCTGCTGAGGTGGTCAGGATGGATGGGGTACCTAGGGTTAGGGTCATTGTCCAGGACCCCAATATTTGAGATGACCACATCATGCTACAGCGACCCGATGGGTCCTTCTTCCGCCAGAGATTTGAGCTTGCAAGTCGGCAGGACCAGTGCAGGATTTGCAGATCCTCGGGGCACTTCGCTAGAGATTGCCCAAAGAAGAAAAAGAGGCCCAAAAAGTAACCAGCTCATACTAGCTTACGACGGAGTACGAGAGCAGGACCTACCGCTCCACAGGCATCACCTCATACACGGGCTCCCCCCCCTCCTAGGGCTACCCGAGTCCCTCCTGCACCTCGCACCATCTCTCGCCCATGGTGGGTTCTGCAGTCGTAGTTAGGCCTTCTACTTCAGATCACACATCCACCGCTTCGGAGACTACCCCCTTGGAGCCTCGGGAGGAGACTAGTGTTCAGGAGCCTTGTTCGACCCCATGCCTAGATCAGGCTGTACCTTCCTCATCAGCCCAAGTTGTTGGCATCTCGTCCGCAGCACTTCTTGATCAGGATCCAATACAGGTGCCTCCTTCTTTTGATAGAGGGAAGGGGGTCTTACATTCTACCCCTGCTTCGGTAGGAATCCTTCGTACTCCCTCCCCAGGACTGGCTCAGCGGAACTCCTTCTCCGCTTTGAAGGACCTCTCTGAACTCCCCAGATGATGATTTTGTACCTTCTACTTTCGGAGAGCTAGTAATAGGCATCCCTTGTGAGAGATCCTTCTCTCTCTCACCTGTGGACTTTCCTCCCCTTGGACCTCATGTGTATGGCAAGAAGTCAGCTCTGGCGGAGGGTTCTTTTTTCGCCACCAGGTCGGGTAAGGTATTCCAACCTGCTTTTTCCAGCTCCATCCAGGTGTTTCAGGTGGTTCCCTAGACATTCTTTTTCTTCAGGAACACAAATTGGATGTCAGAGATTGCTCCAAGTCAGGTAAGCTGCTTTCAGGCCGAACTTTTTGGCTTCCAGCCTTGGGAACCAGAGGAGGTACATGCATATCAGTTTCATATTCTATTCTGCCTCTGATCATTAGACACGGCACCATAACCCCCTCCAGGGCCCAGTAGGTTTTACTTCTGATTTACGGACATAAGGTTGGTTTCCCACCTTGCCAACGTCCAATATTCCATCTTTTTTTTCAACTTGGCTAAAATCCAATCAGGTTGTTGGCGACGTGTAACCAACCAACCCAAAGGATAGCCCAAACGCTGAACCATTTGATTGGGTGGAACAATTTCCCCATGTCATAAAAGAGCATGGCACTCTTTAGAATGCAAAGGCAGCAATTTAGATTTTTGAAAATTACTATAAAGGCCAGCCGCCAATCCATATAATGATAATGCTTGCATCAAGCAAGCTAGGTTCTGATGAGTGTTCTGTGGAGTAAAAAATGAATCATCTGCATAAGCTTGAGCAATCAAAGGGCTGCTGTCATGAATTTTCAGACCATGAAGCTCATCAGAGGCTACGAGATAATCCATATACTGAAGCATAGGATGAATGGCTATGGCATATAAGAGTGCACTTAGTGGACAACCCTGCCGTACTGAGCACTGAAGGGTCCACTCTTCAGAAATATCACCAGATAGGATACAAGCAGCTTTACTGTCATTGTAGAGCCAATAAATAATGTGCTGCAATTTTGGCCCAAAACCCAATGCATACATAGTTTGTGAAATAAAATCCCACTGAACTGTGTCAAATGCTTTAGCAATATCAACTTGGAACAGTAAAACATCCTGTTGAGTATATTTTGCATATTTTATTCCTACATAGGCAATTGGAGGGCATTTGCAATATTCTCTGTCATTTACAGCCTGACATAGTAGCCTTGCAGGAACACACACACACACACTTTTTTTTTTTTGGGGTGAAATACACACTTTTTTTTTTTTTTTTTGGTGAGAAGAAGGTGAAATACACACACACACACAGAGGATGTTGATTTATACTGTCCATGTTTCCAGTTTCCAACTGGCCTTCAACCTCTATGCTCCGAACAACAAAGGGGACCGTGTTCTGTTCTGGAAAGAGTTGCTCTCGGGGGCTGACATTGTAGATTCATGGATTATTGGAGGTGACTTCAACATGGTTGAGGTACCTTCTGATAAGCAAGGGGCAGAGAAGGTGGTATTCATTCCCTCGAGAGAGCAGCTTGGGATGCCTTCTTATTCAGGTTCAGTGGCAGAGATGTTTGGTCAGATGATGCATTTCATATTCAGTCTCAGTCACTTTTGTTTTCATGGTCGAACCATAGGGTGCATATGCCTATCCATGCTCAGATTGACAGATTCTATGTGGATGACTGGGCTCTTGATAAAGGGGGGACTGTTTGCATTGCACCTGGTGTTTCCACTTCCGACCATTTTCCAGTAGTTTTGTCCATCTCAGAGGCCCATCTAAGAGGAAGGTCTCACAGTATCAGGATCCCCGATGCCTTATACACGGATGAAACTCTCACAGAGGCAATCTTGGAGATCTGGGTTTCTCACATGCAAGGGGGGGTGGCCAATCCTTCACATGTGGCCACAGCACTTGCCAGTATCAGCCACTTTTATCACTTTGTTGCTAGTGCTTGATGAAGTGAGATACTCAGGCGGGAGGTTGGTATCCGCCGACAGTTGGCAGCCTTGCAGAGGGAGGAGCAGAGACGAGACCATCAGATGCTTGGATACAGGAGCGCCTTGCTGCGGCAAGGGCTCACTTGCAGACATTGCTTGATCAGAGAGCAGAGTATGCCTTCCATGCATGGGAGTCATCTTGGATACAGAAGGGAGGGAGAATCAATAAATACTTTTTCTCTACACTTGGTCCCACACATAGTAGAGAGAGTGTCAGGCAGCTTATTGACTCTGAAGGCGTTTTGCAGTCTCATCCAAATACCGTCTTGCACTTAGCGACAGCTTTCTATGTCTCCCTCCTTTCTGCAGATCTTGACACACATACCAGAGATGTGGCTAGAGAGGAAGTTTGGCAGAGTTTACCTGTGTTGGTCTCACCAGAGATGATATGCTTACTTAATGCACGCTTTACCAACACGGAATTCAAGTCTGCCCTCTCCGCCCTTCATAAGGGGAAATGCCCTGGTTCCTATGGTATTACTCCTTCTTTCTTTATAGCCTTTTGAGATATGATAGGTGATCCTACTACTTCAGCCCTGCGGGGCATTTGGGACTCGGGTGAGATGCCTGACTCACTGATCGAGGGACTCATACACCTTATCCCGAAAGGTGGCAATAGGAATTTCGTATCCCATTGGAGACCCATCACTCTGTTGGGCACTCTATACAAAATCCTTGCCAAGGCGATCAGCATCCGATTGCAGCCCCTTCTTCCAGACCTCATCCATGATACTCAGACAGGCTTTGTGCATGGCAGGAGCATATTTGACAATATTTTTTACTTTTCGGGCAGAGGCTGGCAGTTCACTGATGAGGAAACTCCAGACTGGGGAGCTGACCTTGGCTTTTCTTGGATCCAGAGGGGTGTTCCTGTCAGATATCTGGGATGCCAGGTAGGGTTGGGCATCTCTCCAGCACAACAGTTTGCCCCAATACTAGAAAGTATAAGGAAAAAGATACTTTTTTGGAGCTCACCCCAACTCGACCTTGCCTCTAGAGTTGTGGTAGTGAAACAGGTTCTTTTGGCCACCGCTTGGTTTGTGTGTTCTTGCTGGTGCCGTCTAGGGATCGGTCTAGGGATTGCACCACTCAACTCATTAGACCCAGTCAGGAATTTTTTATGGAATGGACTTGATGGCACAACAGACGTTGCAGCGAGGGTGGACTGGAAGACCATTATTCTCCCTACATCTGAAGGGGGTCTTAACATCATTGACCCGGACTTGTAGTGCAGGGCATTGCTTTGTAAGGTGGTGGTGAGGGGACTCATGCCTGGGCGGGAACCTTGGACACCAACCTTGGGAGATGATTGGGTGGATAGCCCAAGATGGATTTTTACTTCAGCCCCTCTCAAATCTCTTGCCTCTCCTCTCATGTCTGCCATCCTGAAAGCTTGGGGGAGCTTCAGGAACACTCTTCAAAGGGTTCTGCCCTCTACCCTAGAAGAGATTGATAGGCAGCCGGTCATTTGGAATGATAGTATACTTGATGAGCATGGCAGACCACTGGGTACTTCCCATTACATGCAGTGGTCTAGATGGGAGAGAGGCCCCGCCTACACAGTAGGTACTTGGAAAGCATTTATCAGGCTACCTGAGGATCAGAGACTGCAGTCCGTGAGTCACCTCAGAGGGGTAGCATGAAGGATTCAGCAGATAGATGCAGCCATCCCGGTGGAATGGGCAGTTGAGTTGCCTATTACTTCCACCACTTGGATGGGAGCTTTTTTGAGGACAGCAATTCCTCTATAGGTGATTGCTCTTCGAGGTCTCGGAGAAGATGCACTGGTCTTTGATGTTGGGGATGGAGATATACTCTCTAGATCCACGGATGATATTCTTCTAGAGGTTGCCTTTCAGCCTGTCAGGATTGCTGGTTTTGTGGACCATGGAGCGGGCTTGGAGTGGTACTTAGACCCCAACCCTCTGCTTTTGGCCTTGGGATCTTGGAGGTTGTGGTTGTATGGAGGTGCACCTATCAGGTGCTTGCAGTGGGACCCAAGAGAGTGGGAGTGGATAGATCATGGGCACCGAGAGAGGGAAATTCCCTTTTTTCATTTCACGGTTGGTAATGCCAAGAGATTTCAGCTAAACAGTAGGGGTTGGGTTCCCTCCACAAAGCCCCCCATTGGGACAGCTTCTTCATCACTGCAGATTTGCGTAGGCATTTCTGGAGGAGGCTCTGGAAATCCCTCAGAAATAGAAAGATCACTCTTTTCTTTTGGCTTTCTATTCATGGAGGGATCGCAGTAAACCTGTGGAGATCACGTTTTGGGGACGAGGACTATTTCGAAAGGGGTTGCGAGGATACTCAGCATTTTTCATACTTCCCCTTTGTTCATGACTTGGGGCTCGGTCGCATGGTTATCCATTACTGGGCCCCAGGTGTTTTATGAGGGTGAGCCTTCTTCTTGGGCACTCTTGGTCCGCCGGCACACCTGATAGAGCCCTGCTCTCTTCAGGATATACCACTTACTCCCTTCAAGGCTTCTCATGCTTCAGTGGACAGCTCTTGGGAGATCTTGGCTAGCATTGCCTCTTGGCACATTTGGAGCCAGATGTACAGAGGCCTTGGATGGCACCCAAATACACCCTTCACAGGTGTTCGCGGGTATTTGGACTGACACGGTTCACACTTTGATAGCCATTTGGGCTAGCATGCAGGGCCCTTCACGGGCAGCCTCTTCTAGAAGGATTGTATTTCTTCGAGTTTGGAAGGGTTCTCCCTTTTTCTCGGAGGTTTCTACTGGATTGAGATGGCACTATCAGCCCCAATTCTTTCTTTTTGGCTCTTGAGCTTTTCATGCATTGCACCGTATGGAGCTTGCTCTAACAGTTTTCTTTAATACTTACTAGAAGTCACTTTTTGGAAAAAAAATGTGGCTACCATCATATCCGTATTAGAGCCGAGGATGTGCATAAAACCGCTTTTAGAAGCAGGTTTGGACATTATGAGTTTTTGGTAATGCCGTTTGGACTTACCAATGCTCCAGCTACATTCGTCATGCTTATGAACGATTTACTACATCTGTATATCGGGAAGTTTGTAGTATATTTTATTGACGACATTCTTGTTTTCAGCAAAAGTATTGCTGAGCATCTCAAACACTTAAGAATAGTGTTCAATACTTTGAGGAAAGCCAGTCTTTATGTAAATAAAAAGAAGACCGTACTGTGTGTGGTAAGACTTGAATATCTAGGATTCATTATTACTCCTGAGAGAGTAGAAATGGACCCAAAGAAAGTGGCTGCGATACTAACTTGGCCTATCCCTTAGAGTTTGACCGCTTTGCGATCATTTTTGGGATTTATCCAATTTTATCGAAGGCTATTCCGAAATAGTATCGATCTGAGCTCAGATAAAGTACCTTTTATATGGGGACAGAATCGACAGGAAAGTTTTAACACCATAAAACAAGCCGTGGTCTCAGGACCGGTGTTAAAAATAGTTGATCCCAAGAAACCGTTTTTCCTTGAAACCAATGCAAGTGCCATTGTGGTAGGAGCAGTTCTCGTCCAAGAGGGAAGGCAAGTAGTCTTTGAAAGCAAGAATCTTTCTCCCTCTCAACGAAATTCGTTTACTCATGAATTAGAGTTGTATGCTATTGTCCATGCTCTGAAAACATAGAGACATTATTTGTATGGGTCAGAGTTTTATGTTCATGTTGATCATGATACTCTGAAACAATTTTGTAAACAACTTGACTTGAGAGGCCGCTAAGCTAGGTGGGCAGAACTCATGCAGGAGATTAACTTGACGATTTGGTACCGAAGAGTGAAGGATAATAAAGTTGCTGATGCGTTGTCACGCATTATGCATAATATGAGTTTCACGGTATTAGAGAATGCTCTAATGACCGAGATTAGAGAAACTCAAAAGGTGGACGAGTTCGTTCAGAGCCTTTGGCCTAAGACTCATGTATTCAAACCCAGGCAAAAGGATGACCTGGCATCTAGAAAAGGCCAAACTTATGCAAGATATACCATAAGAGATGGTATGCTGAAAAGAAATGGCAAGGTAGTAGTACCTAATAAGAATGATCTCAGGCAGAGAGTCATTCAACAATGCCATGATAGCCCATGTGCGAGACATCCAAGAGTCGAGAAGACATATGATCTCGTGAAGCGAGATTTCTTTTGGCCAAAGATGAAAAAGCGTATTCATGAATATGTGACACGTTGTTTTTCGTGTCAGGTAAGTAAGGTAGAGCGGGTGAAGCCACCCAAACTTTTACAGCCTTTGAAAATACCACTAGGTAGGTGGGAGAGCATTTCCATGGACTTTATTGTAGGTCTGCCTACGACACAAGGTGAATATGATTCTATCCTTGTGATAGTTGATCATCTTACCAAGATGGCTCACTTCATTCCAACTAGAGAGTCTATTAGTGCCCCGCAAGTGGCGAATTTGTTTATTAAACATATATTTCATTTGCATGGATTACCTAAATCCATAGTGTCAGACAAGGATGTCAAATTTATCAGTCATTTTTAGACTGCAGTGTTTGAGACACTAAGGACTGAGTTGGGAATGAGTAGTGGGGATCATCCAGAAACGGATAGTCAGACGGAAGGAATCAACCAAATTTTAGAGGATATGCTTAGAGCATATGTGTCATTGAGGCAACATACATGGGACAAGTGATTGCCATTGTTAGAATTTGCCTACAATGATAGAAAACATTCCTCTACAGGGTTCAGTTCGTTTGAGCTGAACTATGGTTATAGACCAGCAAATCCAACTACAGTTGGAGTACCTCAGAAAGTGCTTAGTGCCACGAACTTTGTGATTCAGATGTGGGAGATGCTAGCACTTGTGAGAGCTAACATCCGCCAAGCTATAGATAGAGCTAAGGCATATGCGGATGAAAACAGATCCGTTAGAGATTCAAGAAAGGAGAAAAAGGTTTTCTCAGAGTTCCTTCGCACTCTAAGTCTTTGACTGCAGGAGAGTGTGCTAAGTTATCACCCTGATATTGTGGGCCGTGGTTAATTCTAAAAAGAATAGACAAGGTAGCCTATAAATTAGAATTACCACAGGGTTGTTAGGTGCACCCAGTGTTTCATATTTCTAATTAAAGAAATTTTTGCATACGGGTGACTCACTAATCGAGGGTGTTGTTTTGTTTCAGAAGATAGAGGATAATGCAAGACACAAACCAACAAGAATCCTGGACCGAGAAACAATGCAAGTACGCAATCAGAAGATACCCACGGTGTTGGTTGCATGGCATGGTTTACCTCTATTAGAAGCTACATGGGAATCTGTACACTAGTTACGGAGAGTGTTCCTAGACTTTATCATCGAGGACGTTGATGCTTGAAGAGGGAAGGAATGTTATGCTCAAGTTGAGGCAACATGACCTCGGAAGGGTCGGTCGACGATTTCTTTTAAAGGATCAATGTTTGTAATATATTTGTTTGGGCTTTACATAAACAATCAGAAAGGAATCAAAGTCAAGGTCCTTGGTGAGGGTGATATTGCACTAGACTAGGTGGATCTAAGGCTAAGGGGTATAAATGCATAAAATGTGCCAAGGGGCAAATGATTTCAATGATATCCCAACAGAGGGGAAAATGATGCATTTAGGAGGTACCCTAGAAGGTAGACATGTGGCATACTAGATCCATCTAGGGAATTGGGGCTCATTGCAATTTGACAAGCAGGAACTTTCACATAAGAGATTCTGTGAGCTTGCTACCATCGAGGTTGGCTGGGAGGAAAAATATGTGCCTATGCCCATGATTGTGAAGGAAAAGAAAATTAATGTTTATATACGTGATATGAAGGACATGAAAGTGACCCCGGAGGGAGCTGCAAGGCAATGGAAGAGCTGAAAACAGAGAATGCCACTCTCAAGAAGGATATTGTGGCCATACAAGAAACAATGCAAGGCACACACGCTAAGCTTAAACAACAAATCAGCAAAGGGAAAGCTAAGATATTGAAATGGAAAGATGTGGTTAAAAAGGGCACTACAGTCTCTCAAGCAATTGAGGAGGATAAGAGAAGAATCAGCAAGGCGCTGAATGTCCTGGTGCCTAGTGGGAGACACTCCAATGGCAAATGTTTACTAAAATGGGGGTCAATCTCACTTGTGAGATAGCTTGAAGGGTGGACAAACCTAAGGCACCTACAAAGCCACTAGTGATGAAGTTCTGAACAGCCATGGACAGGAAAACCCTCATGAGCATGAAGGCGACTCTGAAAGGAACCAGAATTTACTTTGGTGACGACCTCACTCTCCTACAATAGGAGCACTAGAGGTAAGGTACGGTACGAGTAATGGTAGCAAAAGAAGTAGGGAAATGGGCTACATATAGGGATGGTAAGGTGGTCAATCGAGAGAAAAGAGACAAAGAGGAGAAGGAAGAGGGGAATTATGACAGTGTCGAGCCCATGGGATGAGTGCACACACTTGAAAATAAGAGTGTGGAATTGTAATGGCACATTATGGTCTGATCCGGGAGGGTTATTGGAGACATGAGAGCCTAGAGAGAGGGTTGCCTGCAGTGACAATGAGACACATGAGAGCCTAGAGAGAGGGTTGCCTGCAGTGACAGGATACACATGGGAGTCAGCTCATAGGAGGGAGTTGAGGAGAGAAAGCGGAGTACAAGGTTCTGGGGGTGTAGCTGTCCTTTTCAAATCACACCTGAGGCTACTCATATCTATGGTACAGAGAGAGGAGCATGCACGACACATGTGGATACAAGTTCAGCTACCAGATGCCCAACATATCTTTACTGTTGTGCGCTACTTCCCTCCAGACACATCATCCTATGCACGAAAGGTCACTACATAGGGACACGGGCCATATGAGACGATTCTAGGGACACGGGCCATATGAGACGATCCATGATGACATCACGGAGTTTTCTAGACAAGGAGACACCCTCCTTTTCATGCACGGATAGGAGATAGACAGGTGGGCTTAGTAGACTTCGCATTTAACAAAGATCCCCATATAGTCCCGGGGCTAGATGCAGCTGAGATCGAGATACTGAGGCACTCAGCAGATACCCCACAGGTGATAAGATACGGGTGACATCTACTTGAGCTAGGGGCAGTCCATGACTTAATCATTTATAATGGTCTTCAGAGATGGCCATTGTATGGAGGACTCACTTGTTTCCCACATGGCGGTGCGAAAAGTACAATGGACTACCTACTAGGCCCACTAGCTGTTTATAGACTTCATTGTACCTCCCTCCACTAGGAGCAGACCACTCATACCTAGCCTTCCATATCTCTGCTACTATGCCAGTCAAAGGGACAAACCCCCCGCACCTGCACATGTCCAAATCCACTTTGACCATGCCCTTGACCCAATGTACATGAGTCACTTAGCCAGGGAGCTTCCAGACCTACTTGGGTATGATATACACCTCACCCGTGCCTCGGACACCCTTGTCTTAGTGGTACAAGACGTTGCCACCAGATAAGGCCTTTCCCACAACCCGATCCACGTGGGTTTGATATGGGAAGATGCCTCAAAACCCCTGGTTCAAAGAGCCCACCTCACACGGGATCTGACATCATCTAAGGCACAAAGGATCTTTCAACGATTGACATTGTCATAAGAGGCGGGCCTCTCACACACAGGCAAGACCAGTGCAGGATTTGCAGATCCTCGGGGCACTTCGCCAGAGATTGCCCAAAGAAGAAAAAGAGGCCCGATGAGATTGTCAGATCTTTTGGAGGAGACCCAACCACTGGGTGGGGGTTTCTACCAGAGGGGAAGCCACCTATTCCCATCACTAACCCAGGTGTATGGCACATGTATGCATGTTCCCTCTATGATGTCCAGATGCAGACACTACCGGACATGTCCTCTATGCCTAGGCCCGCCACCTGTCACTTGTTCACCACACAGATGCACTTCATCGAT